>NC_084987.1:13156906-13481489 GCF_963691925.1 Scomber scombrus
CATAATTTCTTATGTGTAATCCAGGAATTCCATTTAATCATTTACAGTAGCTTTTATTTGCTGCACATGATCGTTTATCATTTTATAACTTGATCATAAACTTGTGCATGCTCCAGCCAGATGGACAGGAGATGTGAAACAGCCTGTAAAGTTTTACATTCTGTTTATTTTGCTCAACATTTTCATTTCTAGGTCACTATGTCACCTATTAACGGGAAGCCTTTGGATTTTAACAGGAACAATTGCAGTTGTTCAGGAAGGTAAAGGACAACTATTTACAGTGTAGAGAGATAAGGGATGGTCTTATCAAGCACAGTCCTAAAATTACTAATTGCACCACATTTCACATGGAGCAGCTGGTCAGTTTTTGACCATTTTAGTATGCAAATGTGAGAATCATTGTACAGTTTGAATTTTAAAGAAATAAAGTGACAAAACTGTAGATTCAGTTATTTTTCTGCAGCAGATTTAATTAGATGTTTTTCAAGATTTTGTTGTTTGCAGGACATTTTCAAAGTCACACAACTGCATGTTTGTGGGGGAAACTATACTTTGAACTACAAAATGCAATCAAATAAACAAATCATATAGTCTGCATCCCAGCAATGTTTTACTCCCACTGAACTCAACACAAGTCAAAGTTTTTACTGCTTTTATAATTAATGTTATAACTCCACCTTCGAGATACTGCGATATCCTGTGTTTTGCATGGTTATATGGGTGGGTGTCAGACAAAGAGAGAGAAAGATAATCAGAGAGAGAGCGAGATAGTGGAAGAATGGGGGAAGGGGAGGGAGTGACTTTGTTGTGGCTGCTTTGTAATTCCCTTTCTCAGAAATCCTGCCCTGAGGATGAACTGAGTGTCCCTCGGCAGAACAGAAGATTCCTGGAGTGATTTGAGAGGGATTTATTCTTCCAGTAAAACAGCAATACATCTGCTAGCACCTGAAGTGTACGTGCACGTAAAACACTGCAAAATACCTCATGACATTTTTGAGTATGATTTGCAAAGGGCTCCAGTCTGTCTGTGTGTCGAAAGCACTGATGGGGTACTGTTTTGTTTAGTTTTTTCGAATTGGCCTTGACAGCCTGTCTTCTTGTTATTGTCCAAGAACAATGATGACTCACATGATTGGCAGCTTTTAACCCAAAAAAGTCCACTTCCAAGCATCATTTTTTATAGCTCAACATGGTAATTGCATGCAAAACTGAAGACAGTAAAGCAGATTTTATAGAACTGTGAACTGGTTTCCAGGCTATGTTGCATTTATGTTTGCGTGACGGCGTTTGTGTTAGCCCGCCTGTCTGTGTGTAACATTCTTTGCCTGCACGAGTTGCGTTCCATACGAGAAAAAGCTTCTCTCATGCCAGCTGAGGTCAGGTCCGGGCACCGTGGGGTGCACCCTACTCCCGCCGTGGTGGGCCGGGAGGCAGGGGGAGGCCTTCCAGTGCTTCTGGGAAACAGTCTGGGCCTAATTGGAGCCTGACTGGTCTCACATGTCTCCACTTACTGAAGGAGACGGAGGATCCCGCTGCCTGGCCTATGAGAGCTGCTGTGGGCCTGGGCCTTTCCCCTTCATCAGCATAACCACAGAGGAGGCAGTTCACCAAGCAGGCCTTACATGACAGTATGAGTGAGTGGTGTGGTCTATGGTGTTTTTCAGCTTGGTTCAGTGCACTGAGGTCAGGTATGCTATACTGAGTTGCGCCTCTTTATACTGTGTTTTTAAAAGTCTTGAAATATTTGACCTCTTTAAATCCCTCCTGGTCCAGTTTGTTCTAGGGATCTCCTTTCTGTACAGTATTTGCACTCTTCTCCTATTGTTCTCTTTTAACTTATTCTGGGTCAGGACTGATGAAATCTCCCCATCTATTGTATATTACTGTCCCCTTCTCCTGAACAACAAACCTCAGCCTCACAACTAAGAAGTACTGTACAAGTGCATTGTATTTTCATACGCCTGCCTATTCATGCTGCAGTGAGAAATATGAGAAGTGAGGAACGGCGCAGATGGTAAAAACAAAGACTTTTCCCTGCAGCTTCACCACCACCAACTTTTTTTCTGTTTTTTTTTTTTCTTTTCTGTTTTTTGTTCTTGCCGTGGCAACATGCCTCTCATTTCCCATCAGCCACGGTCACCTCATTGGCCCCACTCTGTAATTCTCAAGAACTTCATTATCATCCTATTTTACAGCAGCAGTGCAAAATATTGTTTGACTTCAATTGTGCAAATACAATTACAGACAATTTCCGACACACTTAGTTTTTTTTCTCAAAAACCTAGCAAAACTATTAATTTTAATATCAGAATGCACAGATGGAAAGCAGGAATTTTCTTCCAAATATGTATTTTCTGTGGACATCTGGAACAAATTGTTTCATGATTTATACTCAGTTTCCTGAGTATACACTGCAGGCTTTAGCCCAGAGAAAAATATCATACAAATACGCACCTATTCATTTAGGCTTGATTTACTTTGAGACATTGGTTTTGCCGTCAAAAAAAGAGTTTAATCCTCACAGATCAAAGAGCTTTTGAAAGCCATTCTTCTCAGTTTTCTTGCTTTTTCCTGCTCAGATAAACATGTCCCAACTTGAACTGTCCATAAACTATTCAGAAGGTACTCGCCAACTACTGCAGGTTTCACTTAATCGCTGCACTTACCTTTATTTGCTGAACCAATGCACATCTTCTCTGTATTACTACAAGGTATCCGTCAGTACATTTTAGCATTTACTGTGAATGTTTGACTTGTATTTAAACATATTTGTATCATACCTTTTATTAATGCTTAAAGGTTTACAAAAAAAACTGCTTTGAATGTCTTCAGTCAATATGCGACACGTTAGTGGTGGAAAAGCATTTTGTAGACATTATATTGTTAAATCGACTAATTAAAGGGCACAAAGTTGCTAGAACAGCTTTTACAACTTCCTACCAAAAACACTTTTTGGCAGCTGTGCTTCCATCCTGTGTGTATTTTCTGATGTTAAGACAGTGCATGTCCTGCTGTTTCTCAAAGCTGTTAATCATGGTAATGCAGGAAAAAATACACAATAACAATTCCCAACAAGGTCAGATTCAGACCATTTCTTGGATTCAACCCATATCTGAGACAAGCTGATGACATTATTTTGTATGAGTCTATACAGCTTTTTTAGCATGCCTTCAACACAAATCTGATTGGTGTTTCTACTGTAATTTAGTCTTCAATGCATCACTGCATCCATGCCCTGCTGTTTCCTGCATGGCCATTCCATTGAGAAAAAGTCATTTGTATTGATTGCTTTTCCAGGCATCATTTAATATGATACATATTCACTTGTAAATATCGACCTTTCCCCGCTGCACCAACATTTGTGCAATAAATACTTTAAAAGCAAGCTCGCAAAAATGATATGAAATGCTATCAAGCTGTAAATAAAGATTTAAACACTGTCATGAGATTGGATTTTTTATAGGGGGTAAATGTGGTTGGAGTACTGCAAACGTTAGATCCTGGTCTGAGTTGTGTCTACAGTAGGTCAGAGCAGAGGGGGGACTGATTCAATTTCAAGTTTGCCATCAGGTGGAGTTAATATTCAGTATTCATGGACATACAGCATGTTGCTCTCATTTCACCTGTTATTTAATTAGTGATTGATTTGGCAGGACTGTAATTCAGCTGTTATTGAGAAACATAAAAATGGACAAACTCGGTACAGTTGAAAGCCTGAACAGCCCTTATCACATACTGCCACCTGGTGGAGTGATTTCAGTGTAACATGAGCTCAATGTTGAAGTTGTATAAAAGATATTCACAGCCAGTATTGCGACAAACTTGTCTTTATTTCAGCTTGATTAAATGGCAACGATCGAAACCTCAAATCAAACATTATTGAACTGAATAGCAAAAAAAAACAAAAAAACAAAAGGCACAACTAATAAGAAACAAAAGGAAGACAAAATACCCACTATACATTTAAGTATGTACAACTTTTGATAAATAAACCAATACTGTCTAGAATTATGATTGTTTTGCATGTTTCCTTATTTCTCTAGGATTAGTGCGCTGAGAGGAGCAGAATGAAAGAGAAGCAGGAAACAGAAAGCGAGGATAATGAACAGCAGGCACAGATGAGAGAGGAGACAACTGTAGACAAAAGTAGAAAAGAGATGCACAACAAAATTGTGCCTCAATGCAGTTTTAGCTATTTGACAGGTTGACACTGTGACACTGCCTCAGCATGACCCATCAGACATCCTGCCCTCAATCTTTTGGTTCACCACAGCACATTCCTGATAAGACTAGTAGTTTTATGTCATTACACATCAAACTTTGGATCCTGAGACGGGGACAACCCACTTTTTTCCAGGCATAGCTTCACTAAACCACACGTTTATTTGTGCTGCTTTAAAGCATCTACAAGGAGTTATAATATGTTTTATGCATAAACAGTCCAAAGCACACAGAAGTTATGACAGCCATTTCAAAGTACAGTATTGTACAACTTATTCATGAGGTTAGACTGAAAATGATGAGTTTTTTTTTACCATTAAATAGGTAACCCTCTAACAACAAAAGTACACTAAAGGTAGGAGACAAAGATAAACATTGCTCAACTGGGTACAGAAAACTGAATTACTGTTGCTAACCAGCAGCATTTCTCATCACATTTCATCTAGAGCGCCAGGCACTGTGCAGCAGTAAACTAATAATTAAATTGCTTTTTACATGATACAGTAACAGAAAGTGGCCTTGGAAATGTGGGAAGAGAAAATCAAAAGGGGCCAATGGTTCTGTTTTCCAGACAACTTAAGACTCAAAAAGAGGCCAGGGGTGATAGACACTCGTCCTTTTCAAAGACACTAATCCCCAGGGTTCGTCTCCAGGACCTTCAGGAAATTAACATTGAGAGCCATATCCAACTCTGAGACCCTGTCCAGACAAGCAGACAACCTCACCTGCCGCGGTACGCCCCACAATGCAGCTTCACATTTACAAAAACAGTTCAGTCTGGAACACAGACGAGGCTTACATTCCTCGTATGGCCGTCGCGTTGTGAACAGGATCCATGTGGACCCTGGCATGGAACATTTCAGAACATGGTATCAATCTCCTGAGTGGCAACTTTTTTGACAGAGAAGTTCTTGTTTTTATAGTTATTTTTTACTATAAAATGAGCAACAGTTGGCAAAATCCCCCCCGATATCCCGTAACTTCCCTCCCTCCACTACAGGTTCAGCTGCAAGACCTTTTTCTTTTTTACAAAGGCGAACACACAGAAAAGACTCAAGAGGATTCGACAGTAAAAGCTGTAAAAACAGACACGTATTAACCAAACATATTAAAGCACATCAGAAAAGGTTTTTACTTTTCTTTCAGAGAGTGAGGAATATTTTGGTTGGGGTGCCACACTTGGTCAGACCTGCTGAGTTTAAACGCTGTGTGCTAAGAGAGACTGCATGAGTGTATGCATGTTGTGTATGTGTGCAATGTAGATGGGATTTCTTTTAAAGCCTGAGGGAACAGTTTCTCTTCGAAGGGAATTCTGCTGAGTGACATCGCAAGGTTTCCTTTTGGCCTCACAGAAAGAGAGCACACATAAAGCTGAGAGAGAAAAAGAGACATTCAGACAGGAGGTTAGAGGAGGCTTTGGCCCTGACTGTTATCTAGAAACCCCAGCATGCTTCCTGTTTTTCTGGCCAGTAGAGTCCCAAAGCCAGATCTAGTATGTATCCTAGAGAAATCCTCTGGAAAGGTCTGAGGGAGATCCCAGCAGTGGCCTCTGCACCGGCCCAGACAGGGCGAGCAGATACCCAGTACCCCCCCTGTTCTGTCAAGTGCAACGTCCGGAGAGCTGAACAGCTTTAGTGCCTCTTCATGGACGACACCTTCTTCTTCCTGGCTGCAAGCATCTCATAGAAGGGGTCCCTGCTGATTGCAGCTCTGTGGGCACAGATGCAGAGGAAATGTCAAGGAACAAGCACAGAGGCATCAGTGTTGAAATTGCTGCACTCATATCAAAGAGGGTTCAAAACCAAAAAGGAATTCAAATCAGATTATAAAAATAACATTTGCGATGCCAGCACTCTGGATTGACCATTTCTTGTTTTTGTTTTTTTTAATTTAGCTAAATTATTCTGCATAATCAGCTCATTGTTTGTTTTCTTCCTGTTTTTCTCCTCAGAAAAACTTTCTGAGCTGCAGACCACAAGGAGTTCTGATTTATTACATTTATTACTTGAAAATATCCAGGTATGTTTTTTTGGTGAAACTCTATATAAACCTAACAAAAAAAATTGCCTTTCGTGGAGGTTTTGATACACTGCAATCAAAACTGTGTCTTCAGTAAGGTTTTATGACAATGATTTAAGAAGTAGAGGAAAACTATTTACTTAATGCTGTTCATCCATTCGTCTTTTTCCTCAGCAGTGGGAGCAGAGATTCGGTAGAAGGTGTGATTGCCCTCCACAACGCGCCCGTCAGCCTCTGTCTTGCATGCCTTTATCACCTGGTCCTTGTTGTCAGGGATGAAAAGCTCAAAGCAGTTCTACAAGGAGGAAAAGTTAGAAATAAAGTATCATGTCTTGTACACAAATTAACAGAGAGCGGTATTGATTTAATCATATATACAAGTGACAGTGTCTAGGTATTAATTTTCTTAAATGGGCTGAACTGTAGATACAGACATTTGAAAAATATGTTCAAGTAAAATCCAAATCAGACTGTGAGTAGTCACAGAATGAACCAGTAGAGGGAGCTATGCTTACAGGCTTCTTGTCCTCCACCTCTCTGATGCTCAGGTTCTCCAGTGGGATAATTCCTCTGGGCTCTTTGTCCTGCACAAAAATGAACAAAAATGAACAAAATGACATAGCTCTGCACATACAAGACAAAACAAAAATCTTCACTGTGACTGAGAAACTGATCTGTACTTACTGTGGTGTACTCAAAGTAGTACAGACAGTTGTCTGTGAGGATGAACCATCTCCTCTTCCAGGTTTTTACTCGTCCCCCTGTGGAGCAAACAGCCAGCATCAGAGAGGTTCAGCGAGAGAAACAGAGAGAGACGAGCACCGAAGCACCGGGTCGAGCAGCAGACAGGCAGACAGATGTATGAGCAGACAGACAGATGACGGCTCCAGAGGACTCCTTTTCCCAGAACATCCCACTATTTGCCCTGATGCACCACTGCCGACATTGCACCATGCACTCACCATCACCACAACTGCATCGCCTTCACCTGTTTGTTTATTTTCCTTCTTTTGTTTATTTGCAGATTTAAGGAATTGTTTTTACACCAAACATTTTATGTCAGGTTCTGAACACTCAACAGTTAAATCCCAAAATGGTTGATAAATACCATATTAAGGCTAATTGGAATCATTGTGAAGATGCTTTATGATAAAGCTTTATTGTTCCTTAAAAGATGCCCTGTGACTCTCCTTAGTTGCTGAGAATAAGTCTGGAGAGCTGGGATCAATAGGCAGGATACAGATCTATGTGGTTTGCACTCACTGGATTACATGAACTACCACCTAAATGAAGTTACTAGGAGACAGTTATAAATGTGGAAAGCAATCAAATAACCACATGAGGGTTGAATATTGAAACTAAGGAGTAACTGAAATGTCATTTTAACAGCCTGGGATTAAGTTTTCGTCTCTTTCATGCCCAGTGGGGGCTCTCTGGTTAACTCTGGGCTCGCTGATCTGTGGCTGACCTCTGATCCCCTTTGTCACCCATACTTCCTGTGAGGGGAAACCTGATCACAGAAGCAGATGGCAGCCTCGCATTCTGAGGATGGGATGCCAACTACAAACTGAGTGGGGCAGGAAGCTCAGAGCCTGGAGGTATGTTCAGCTACTCTACAGGCATCTCCTGTTTTAGGTTTGTTAAGTAACTTCTCAGTTATATAGGAGAAGTGTCCAGTGAGAGGGGAGACAAAGTTTCTTTCTAATCATGACATAAAGACCTAAGCCTTGTCTAGACTGGGTTATCCCACCACCAATGTTAGTAAAAAGCTGCATTGTGAAACCATCTACCATGACAGAGGAGAGCTAAGTGGTTGTATATTCAGCACATATAGACACGTATGACACACTTGCATTATCATATAACAGCCTTAGCACTGTATATGATATCCCATCATTTAACAGACGTCATGATAGGTCAAACACTTCAGTCTAAACTTATTATCTACAACGACACGCTTCACTTGACAGGCTGAGATGGAGAACCCCTCGACACATCTCGACACGTCAGCGCGTTGCAACAAAAAAGCAGACCAACAGAAAACACAGACGTGATGGCAGAGTCACACACAGCTGACGGCCGGAGAGTTGATTGGGTTGGAGGTTTGTGATTAGGTTTGACGGTCATGTCAGTTACCGTCACTCTGCGAAAGAGAAATGACCTCCTCCCGTGCAAGAATGTCTGGGACGAGGCGGGACGTCCAAGCAGATTGTTGCAGGGGGTGTGGACGGTGCTAGGCCGGAGTGGAACGAAGTGGAGGGGGTCACCCATGCGAAACGTGGCTGTGGGAGGCTGGGCGAGTGGAGGTTAAGAGGGAATTTTGTTGATTTATAATCCCCCTTGAAAATTATTAGCAACAGTCACTCTTCTTACCTAATGTAATCACTGCTTTCTATTTTTGTGCAAAAAACTACATAAATGAATAACCCCAATCAAATCCCATTAACACCTTTTTACCTATAAGTATTACTACAAATATTATTTTGTAATAGGAAAGGTGCACAAATTACAAGAATGCACTACTACTAACACCGTTCAATTTGAGTATATATAAAGTATGCATGAATCATTTGAACCATGCCTCAAATCCCTTCTGGCACACTCCTCTGCCCACGCTTCTCTCCCACAGTTTGGTCCAGTCCGGTCTAGCACCAAACTGAGTCGAAGCCAGATCGTTACCCTACAGATCCATTACCAGCATGAGATAAGGAGAGCAGAGCCACATTGTTGAAAAGGTGCAGTATTCCTTTTCCATGCAACCAGAGAGCAAATGACAATAAGCCAATGGGTAAATGGGTTCATGATCAATTTGGAGAGTCAAGCAAAGTTCTTTGTTGTGCTCGCTGTATGGAAAAAAGGTATAATGCAGCTTCCAAAAAACAGAGATCAAAGAGAGTGACCACCACAGCGTACAGAGAAAAGAGGGTCAAACTGCTCAGTAGAGTGGCCACAAAGCATCAGCTCCCTGAGCCGAGCCCACAGGGTGGCAAATGCACCCGGCGACCACCCAGCAACCACCCACAGAGATAAAAGTGTGTGTCTCAATGAGAGACTGAACAGACAAACAAACATCTGAAGTTTTAATGAGTCAATGGAGAGACAAACAATTAAAATAAAAACCTACAGACGGAGAAAAAAAAACCCTGTGTGAAAGTAAAAAAATAATAAGGAAGAGAACAAAAGCATGGCGGACCACCAAAAGCACCTGAGAGCTGAAAGATGGACTAGCGTTTGGGAAGAGCAGGTGTACATACCTCCTGAGGAAAGACAACAGCCAAAATCATGGGAACAAACAAACAAACGAAGAGGAAAAGAAAACAAAAAAATCAAATTAAATGATAAGGAATTATTGCACCACAGTCCTGTTAATTTTGGCTCCAAGGAGGCTTTGATGCACTGCTTCACAGCTTTGATTTTTAAGTTAAAAAACTGTATGTAGTAATGAGTCAGCAGAGTTTTACACATCTGCTATTATAGATTTAGTCCACGTGGAGGAGCTCTACTCAGTGTGAGTGTGTCACAATTACTGTAAAGCACTACATGAAATATCACCTTCATTTGGGTCAATTTCCTGTTATATCCAGTAATTTACCTTCCACCCTGATTGTTTTACTCAAATCTCCCAATTTGAAGTCATTGGAGAAAGAGTACTACCTTGGTGTAGTCCGTTGTAAAGATTCACAGCGACTGGAAGATTCAATTTCACTTGAAATGTCATGCTTTTCTTATTTAAACTCATTGTGAATCTGTACACCAGAGAGAGATCCCAGAGGAAACAGGATGGAGAGTTGTTGAGTCCAGGGTTGTGCTTTTCTGCTTGTGGAGCGACCATTAAAAGTACCATCTGACATCCAGTCGACAATTTGTAGTGATACAGGCACAAGAAGTGTGTGTGTGTGTGTGTGTGTGTGTGTGTGTGTGTGTGTGTGTGTGTGTGTGTGTGTGTGTGTGTGTGTGTGTGTGTGTGTGTGTGTGTGTGTCAATGTGCATGGTTATGTTTCCAAACATATGTTTAAGTCAGAAATTAGCAAAGAGTCAGAACTAAATGACCCTTGAAAATTCCCCAACTGGTAAAACTTAATTTAGGGAAAAGTTCCATGTAAAACCCAATATTATTAAAAAATTATAAGGCCTGCTGGGAATTTCCACAATGGGACAAACTTTTAACTTCAAAAATGTCCTTTCCAAAATGTCCCACAGAAAAGAAAGGACAATATTTTGGTCAAGAGCAAAAAGTGCACTCTCAAACAAATATAAACAGTGTGTGTGTGTGTGTGTGTCTATATATATATATATATATATATATATATATATCTCGTCTGTGTGCATATGCATACACGATTTACATACTCTGTGCGGCTATGAAAGTCAGAATTTGTGTGTGTATGTGTGCATGCATGTCAGTGTATGAATATGCCTTCTCTTAAATAATTCAAAAGGCCTCCACATATGGTGGTCTGATCTCAAGGCCACATATATTATACATTAAAGCAGGCAGAGAGGTCTTCAGATGTCTTGGGTCGAGCGTGTACACACCTATTCGCACAGGCACCTAACACACTCACACATATGCATACACTCACAGGTTATTGACCTCAGGGGAGACATTGGTTATCACTTTATACAGGCTGATTTTGAACTGTGAGATTGTTCGCCCATATGTGCTGCTATAAAGACAAAGTCATCTATCAGAGCAGCCGTATTGGTAAGAATGTCATCATTTTGGAAATTCGTTATGTGCCCAAATAACTGTATTTTCTGTGTCACTCACCCAGCTTTAGCAGCCAGCCTTCTCTGTCTGGATTGAAGAAAGTGTGTGTGAGGTCATTGCCATCGTCCTCTGGGATTTTAAAGGGCTCATTCTTGATGCTGTCATACAGATTCTAGGAGAAGAGTTAGAGCATGAATATGCAGCAGGTTTGAGATAAGAGTATGATTTAGGGTCACAGCGTGGGGGAAAAACACCCACACACAAGGAGAGAAATGACAGATTAACAGCTTGAAAGTGCTCCTCACCCTGAGTAGGTCTTCAGGTAAGTCTCCTCCATCATTGATTCCTCTGTTCATGGAAATGAATCGTTCCACAGTAGGCTTGTCTTTCACATTCGGGTTGTGGAGGCTGGTGTTCAGCATGATGATGGCAAACGACAGGATGTAACAGGTGTCTGTAACACAAATATACACACACAGAGAGATGAGCTTTATGAGTTAGCAAAAGGTTGCCGTTTACCATAAAACTGCTTTCAGTGTTTAATATAGTGTTTAAATGGGAATTTAAATTAGCTGACCTGAAAGGCCTGAACTTTGGGGATCACAGTCTAACATAGAGGAGTAGATAGGCGAAGCTTCGTTAGCAAGTAGAGTGGGTGGGAGTGAAAGGCTGCGCGTGGGCAGCTAAGTATGCATGTGTGTTTCAGAACAGGCGCACTTGTGCGCGTGTGTACACTAAAAGACAACATGGCCAGCACACGGCTGACGCAGCAGCACTTTATCTGGCCTGTTAGGCTGTTGAGAAGTCCCATGCATTATAGACATCCATCTGCGTGCATGTTAGAGGCAGTCGTCTGCTATGGGCATCATTTCCCAAAAGCCAGACACTCTTCTATAATACAGTTCACCTCAGCAGACTGTGTGTCTGCTAAATACAACCATTTATATATGACCTGTACAGTCCAAAAATTAGGAGTTTGAATTAGTTATAATATTATCATTATTATTATTATTATTATGATTAGGAGTTTGAATTAGGGTAACTATATTATTCTGCAGCTCTTTAGTTCTTTGTTTCACTGCTCACATTTTGACAGCACTGAAAGTTGGGCATGTCAGTCCTACCTGTGGACTGGAAAACACCAGGGTTGCATTGGCAGTAGCGCTGAGCGAAGGCCTCCATCATGCGGTCTATCTTCTGGGCTTCTCCTGGTAGCCGAAAGCTCCACAGGAACTGTCTGTCAGGGGACACAGCTCAGTCGTCAGCCACACACACTGTGATACTGTGAGAAAGCTGAATACATTCTGTTAAGGTACAAGACTGAAACTGACACCTGCATCTTCACAAAAAAATGGACCATATCACACAGGATTTACATAAAAAGGAGACAAAGCTATGAGGATCTAGCCTTGAGTATTCAGTGAGTATGTAGTAGATGTGAGAATGCAGGTGTGTTCTTACCTTAGGGCCTGAACCAGGTTGAGGTCTGTGAACTCATGAAGCTCCACAAAGGCATGGAGGACTTGGATATTAAAATCATCTCTGTAGGGAAAAAAAAAAAACATTTTCTTAAAAGGTAAACATTTCAAAAGTGATAGTTTCTTGCAAAATCAATAAAAGAAATAAATAATTAAAGATTGTTATCAACAAGCAAATCTATAAAAGGGAACTGTTGGCTCAAAGCCTGATTGAAATGAAGACGTTAGAAGACCCATCGGGCACGTGTCTGCTCAAGATGTTATCTAGTGATCTTGAGAGTTCTGTGGAACCCAATGGAAGAGGATAAACACGCCCTACTCGGTTCATTTATCATCTAATGTTGATCATGACATCATTCCCGACCTTTATGCCCTTCAGAGTAAATGATCTGCCCTGTGGGATCACGGGATGGCTCAAAGGAGCTCTTGTTGACAGAGTCATATCATTCCCAGTGGACAAGTGACCAATCACATCTCCCTTTCTGCTCCGGTCCCTCCTTCCAGAATGAGAAACACGCGAAAAGCTTGATAGCAATCAAATAGAAAACATCAATCAAAAGCCTGCGCTCGGCTTCCTGGTCTGACCTCACAGACCACACCCTGACTGCAACACTGGCTACCCTTTAGTCCCCGAGCACTACGCACCAAACATCAGGCCAGTCACTATTTCCTGTATTATGTCTTCACTCTAACAAAGATGATATGCTCTCCAGTCAAATCTTTACTTTCCTTCCAAGACATGCATTCTTGAGTTGTGAGTCTCCTGATAACGTGACTTATGAATGAGTATGATAATTACAGACAGATGGAAGCTATTGAGTAACGGACATCATCTTGAGAGGATAGTCTAAATGTGGAACCAATAAACTCTGTTTGGGAAAGGATGGGTGTGCCTGACCAAGAGGAAACAGAGCAATACGGAAAATATGCACTCTTGAAGAAGGTCATCGCTGTTCAATGGTCTTATCAACCACATGGTTGGATGTGGACAAAAATCCACACGGAAGAGATGAAAACTCTGATAAGGAGAAGGTTAGATAGAGAATAAAACAATACATCTATCTTGAAGCTGACCTCTCTCCGAGGTAATCTCCAATTGCTGTTTTGTTGAGGCCTTCACCCTTGTAGAGGAACTGAGCAATGTCATCGCTGGTGTTCTTCAGCAAGTCATTCTCTATCAGGAACTGGATCCCCTGTGAAAGAGACAAAGCCGCCGGTTACATCCTGCTTATGATAACATGGGAAAAATAACATTTCTAAAGAATTGTGACATGTTACTTAATTACTTCCGCCTACCTTCTTCGGGTCCATGTTGAATTTCTTTCGGCCCATGGCCACCTGTTTATTCCTCTGCATATTTTTCCTGGAACATCACAGTGTAGGCTGCAGTTAATTCTCTTGACGTTAACATAATGTAAAAATTATGAGACTGAAATTGTGTAAGGGATATATGAATGGTGTATGTAACAATTACAGCGTAAGAATAGTTTTTATTAAAAAATAATTGGCCAATTATTTTCTCGATCCGTCATTAGTTCTATTAAATGTTGGAAAATAGTGAAAATTTGCATTTTCCAAGAACTCAAAGGGATGTCTACAGGCAGGACCATAAGGATTTATTATACTCTATTACATACAAGAAATAAAATCAGCAAATATTCCCACAGTTACCAGTGACTTGTTTCAGCTCTACTGTGTATAAATGTTTTGCCTTTTTGATATGACTCATTCAGATCCAACAAAATTCAATATATTGACGGTCCATCATCTTACTTATTCAACATGGCTCAGACCATTCCAATAAGTTAATTCATTTCCTGAACGTATCTTTCCATTTCATTTTTATGGCAGCAGCCAGACTTTACCCCTTCGGCCAGTATGACAAATGTTGATGAAGCATTTAACATCATGCATATGGGAACAACTCATTTCTCAGGCCTTGAGTAATTCAGAGGTCAAAGTGCACTTCAGGAGTTCATCATCACCATGGTTACATCTCCATCTCCAGCCAGTGAGAGGTCACCACTTCTTCCCACTGATTCACTCGCGCCAGCATTCCTTTGGCTTTTGTTTGCCAAACTTCAACACCCAACTACACAGATGCTCCACAGAGGAGAGTACAGCTGAGATCAACACTACAGTCTAACCATCATGTTCTGTCTTCAATAAAAGGATCATAGGAAACTTTGATCACAAGAAGGTGCCATAACCCTTAATGGGTTTTAGATCCAAGAGAAAGTGCATTAGGAATTTTCTGTAGCTGATGGGATCCCTAACCACTTGAGTAGACCAAACCCGAGCACTCCCTCCCCTGGGAACATCTATTGTCTGCTTCTGCCCGTATACCCACTGCATTATTCACTGAGGCCTCCCATCATGGGGGTGTGCCTTATGAAACATTTAAACCTCCTTAAAAGCATAGCCAATTTGGGTAGGGTGTTTGGTGTGACGGGGTGGCCCGACTTGGCCATCAAACATTAATAATTGACGGCTTCATTTGCTAAGTTAATAGAAGGCAAACAACAAGCTAGTGTGGACAACAAAGAGGGAAATTTGTGTGTAGTTTGGGGAGGGGGGGGGGTCACATTTTCTTACCTCTCCTCAGTGGAACCCAGGTTCTCGATCTCACTTGTCACTTCTGCTATCTCATCCTTCAGCCGCTGCAGAGAGGAATGTAATAAGTATTATTAAGGAATAAATTCATCACCTGACCTCCCATTTCAATAGTGGAAGGGTATGAATGACACAAACAACATGCAAAGCATCTGTATTGAAAAAACTAAAAGAAAACAAACAAACAAAAAAATCCAAAAAAGCAAGGGCTCTAGCAAACAGTACAAAGGAATACACTATCATCTCTGAATATTTACATTCATCTGTCAGCCAGGTGAGAGAGCAGCATCATTTCACAGGAGCTGAAACTTCCCACACTGCTGCTCATTTCTCAGTTCTCCATAAACTAAAAGTAACTGTCTATATCTCATATTAGAGAATGTGTTTTTGCACGCACTTCACTCCCAAACAATCCTCTCAGTCTAAATTTGATTAGGCTGAGAAAATTCGAGGATAACCTTAATACAAATGGAGTAAGAAAGCGTAAAAGTGGATTATATTTTTTGTAGCGTTTTAATGATTAATGGCTTTAGAGGCAGATTTAGTCGATCAAACCGGGCCCGCTGGTGCCAGACTGGCGCAGTAAGGGCATTGCAGAGGCTAGAGGATGGAGAGGATGACGTCAGCTTGATGAAAGTGTGGAGTAATAGACTGTAGCATTAGAGAAGTCTTATATACAGCTATTGATCATGAGAGGCTTCAACGCTCCTAGTATAGGTTACAATCATCGAGCCTTTCCATTCATATCCAGCTGCAGTGTTAATGTATCATTTCTCATGTATAGTACCAATTCACTATGGGCCAAACCACAAAGGCAACATCTGTGTGTTCAAGGTCTGCGCAATCACAACACATTCCTCAGATGCTTGCCTCCACAAACAAAGGCTGTGCTCATACAGGAAGGGGGGGGGCATGACATGCAGGACCAGCAGAGGAGGGTGTGGGAGTCAATGAGGAGGAGAGGGGTCAGTGTGCAGACCACAGAGGAGATGAGGGGAGTATGGGGGCAGCAGTAGTGGCCAGAAAGAGGGGGAGGGCTGTAATGGTAGCTCATAAAAGAAAGGCTGTCAGATCACGCCTCCAATGTTTGTCTGTCAGGGCCAATGGAAGTTGAGTTGCTCATTGAGACATCTGCAAGCCAACCCTCTGCAAAGGCATGGCATATGTGACATGTGTGTCACCCGTGTGTATCATATGGAGCTGGTTAAAGAGTGGCAGGACTGACCTGAGCAGCAGGCTACAATTATCAGTCAAAGCAATAGTCCAAAGAATCCTCAGACAGGAATCAAACAAACCACTTTAGGAAAATTCAGTCTGGCTGATTTGAATCCTGCCTCACTTTGGAAATCAGGGAGCAAATGAAGGATATTCAACTGGCTGCATTTAGCACATTCCTCATAAGAGCATAATCCTATTTTATCTGCTTGTCTTGTTTTAATACTCTACTGTGTTATATTCCAAACATCATTTCAATAAACCATGAAAAGGAGATAACTAGTATCCATAAATAGAGGGCTCTGTTGAATGGCTAAACAATAAACAGACACTGTTTTCTGAGGAAGTGAGCACTCAGTAGGAAATACCTTGCATTCCACTTGGGGTGAAACGTTTAAAGGGGGAACTTATACAAAGGCAGCAAAAACTGGATGGTGGAGGTAAATGTTTAATCAAAATTCAAAGGAGTTGCAGTTGTAGCTGATGGTAGTGGAAGTGAGCCAAGAGTCTGGACCTTGTAGGTCAAAAAATAAAGGCCTTCTTGCCCAATGAGCCACTTAATCTCAGACGTGGACATTTTAATGCTTAAATCACTTAAAAGTTTTATTATGATTAGCCCCACTGTAATAAAAAGCATCTTTAGATCCAAGCAGTATAATTTTTATTAAACATACAGGCTTTAAAGGTGAGATAAAATACAGCAGCCTAAAACGTGCTGCAGTTGGGTAAAATACTTGTTTCCAGTGAAAAATCGTCTTTCTTCTTCTTTCTTTTGAATTGTGTCATTTTTGACAACTGTCGAAATTACCGACTCACTTGTCACACGAAGATCAGCAAATCTGAAAATAAATAAGCTTGAAAAGGATATTTTCAGCAGCCACGAGGTACATGCTTTTTTTGCATGATTATAAATGTGTACATACAAGCATTACCAGAGCCTCCATATTCTATCTTAATACTAACCTGAATGTCCTCCAGCAGCTCCTGCTTGCGCCGGCGGATATTCTCCAACTCCTGCTGCTCCTCTGGAGTGAGGTCGTCCGGCACTGGGGAGAGATAAGAAAGAAGATGAAGGGTTAGGACAGTGGTGCCCAAAATATAATGCACCTTTACCCTGTTCTCTGCATTTCTGTCTATCTATCCCTTGAGGCATGTTCCTTCAGGTATCTCAGAGCACAGAAATAACATGTATACTCCTTGACATCACAAGATGATTGAATGAATGCCCACAGCAAGCGGTGTGGAGAATACACAATGACAAAATATCATATGAGTCAAAATATATTTATCAGCAGGGGAGGAAAGGAGAGGTTTCAGATCAGAGAGCAAGTCTTTCCTGTCATTACAACTCTCTCAGCATGTGAAACATTGACACCAACAGCAAACAAAGTCAGCAGCAGTCAGGTGCAATTTGAGGAAGATTTCACTTTTGTGTGACTACATGAAACAGCTCAAGTCAGCCAAGCAGCGATGAGCATCAGTGCCAGAGTAGCACAAATGTGACAGGTCTCAAAGCGCTGCAAGTCCTCCTGTCACTAATACTGTAAGCTGTTATAATTAGCTTTGTCTGTGCCAAGGACTGAGGGGCGAGTAATGTGTCCTGATTGATGGACAAAGCGTTGTGTGTGTGTGTGTGTGTGTGTGTGTGTGTGTGTGTGTGTGTGTGTGTGTGTGTGCAGGCCATACCTGCACTCAAAGCATAACAGGTCACCACTGGTATCAGCACTGGTGTATATATATTTTGAGTAACAGCATTTTCTAGTTACCAGCACTTTAAGTCCATATGAGTACCTCATGTTTCCAGCTTAATTACTTTTTAGCACAAATATTTGCACAAGTCATAAGCTGTGACATCCTCCGAGTTGCGAGACACCAACCACTAGACTGCTCCACTGCATAACTGCTGCAAAGTGTTATTTGGCAGACGCCTGCACAGATAGATTCTTGCAGTATCACAAGACTAGATATATTAAGCATGTGTGGCCCCAGTCAGTGGCAATCAAACCCCCTGAACCCAGTGTCACGTTTAAGTAAATGAGCTGCAAAAGTCACAACGTCTGTTACGTTGGATAATCATCTCTGTCACTCAGTGACTCTTTCTCTGATTCCCCCAGTGGCTGAACACAAGCCCCTTTCTGTGACCTCTCCTCCTTCCCTCATTACCTCAGCAGCAGGGTTCAAAGGTTAAAGGGGTCGAGGCTAGGTCTGACTCTGCAAACGGTTAACAAGGTAATGGTTATAGAGTGATGGAAGCTGAGGACAGAGGAATCTTCAACATGAGGTCTCATATTACTCCTTCCAAGACTCTCTATGATACTAACAATGACCCTTAAAAGTCTCCCGCTCCCTTCCAGTTTTTCCTTTCATCGCAATATTGGTCCCATATAATCCTAATAAAGAGTGAGGTTCTAACACTGAGTGTCTAACCTCTGGGCACAATGTACCTGCAGTAATGGCTTGGTGAAATGAAGGTTACAAAAACAAAATAAAATCTGGCACAGCAATCGGTAAAGCAAGGACACGACCAGCCACCCAGAAATTATGAGCTTCATTGTGATTTGAGACACACACACACAATCAGCTAATTTTTCTGCAAAGAATATTTCATTCAAATGTAAAAATGCCATTTTACCTCTCCAGCATTTAAAGATATCCTAAAGTAAAAAAAATAGGTATGCAGCATAATGTAGAGCATTTATTTTAATCACATAAGGCATGCTAACCCAAACATCTTGAGGCACACACTCATGACATTCACTGGCATGTCTGCTAATATTTAACTCAGCGATAAAAGACAATAGATCGAGGTCCAAAACAAGAGCCTGATAGCGAGCTGTCAAGGAGATCGAAAGCTCCACAACAAAGCCACGTTGTCTTCCTGTCTCGTTGTCAGACAGCTGGGGAAGAACAGCGGTCCACTCGAGGTTTACCTTTCACACGTC
Organism: Scomber scombrus; assembly: GCF_963691925.1. Taxonomy (NCBI): domain Eukaryota; kingdom Metazoa; phylum Chordata; class Actinopteri; order Scombriformes; family Scombridae; genus Scomber; species Scomber scombrus. Next base: position 13,176,106 of record NC_084987.1, read on the forward strand.
ATACCTTACAGCCTACAGCATCACTGGCAAACCAGCAGCATCCATCCCCAAATGTTCTGGGTATCCATAGAAACCGTGGTTAGCTCGGCTAGACAACTATTTTCACATACGCGGAGGAGCTGACAGGTCAGTGCAGAACAAAGACGGACCAAAATAAATAGTTGCACAGCCTATTGAGAGCAGCTCATATCGGGAGGGGAGATATTCATGTTTCAGATACAGACCGGGATGCACAAGAAAGCACATGACTACACATCGGCTCACACGCAAAATAAAAAAGTGTGGGTAGGTCTGAGAATACATGGGCCTTTTTGCATTTAATGAACTTGTCTCCCTATTGACTGGGTAAGTTAATGTCATGCTGAGCAAACCCAGAGCAGGCTGCGTGTTTAGCAGCACAAACAAGAGTGACAGGGAGGATGAGGTTAAAACAGGAAGTCCACCCTTCTTTCTGGAAACATGACGTCAGGATGGGTGGCTGTCAAGCGCTGAAGGGAGTCATTCCATAAAGCACAAGACAGCTTGAACCAACACAGCACAACCACAGCATTCCTTAGAAGAGGACTGATAGGGGAGAAGAACTGGAGACAGGACTATAATTTGATGCTGAGGAGGAGATGCAAAAAACTGAGTGAAAGGAACATTATCATTTGAGGATGGAAATCATCTGTCTGCTTGCCTCTGTCAAAGAGCAGAAAACAAGGAGCTTGAACAAAAACAGCATCTTTCCAAAAGGTCCTGCAATTAAAAAGGCCAACACGTCATCTCATGTCATCCACATGATGACAGTTATTCAGGGAACTGGCCTATCAGGTGCCTGCCTGGCTCCACCAAAAATAATTAAGACCACATTAGGGAAAGGGAAAAGCCCCGTAATACATGTGCCAGTGTTTGTGTCATTTCCCAGAACACAGCAGATGAGGGGGAACCCATCCACTTAACTAAATGCTGAGAGTTGCTTGTTTGCCTTCTTTCTGTGAGCACTGCTTGGCTGTCATTCAGCAAACCTCTGCACTGGCACAGCCAATGAAAAGAGGCTGTCATCAGAACAAGACAGGAAGTGAGAATGAGGGGGAGAAAGAGAAGAGACAGAAGAGGGCAAATGAGGTAAAGAAAAAGTGATGTAGTATTTCTAAAGAAGTTAAAGTGATTTTTATCAAGATAGCAAATGCCCTGAGAACACACTAGCTCTTACTGGTCTAAGTAAGATAAAAAGTTTGTCTACAATAAGATGGGAAATGTTGTGGTCTTCCCCTTCATGGTATGCTCATCTGCCATCATGTCTGTATCTGTTTTAAGAGCCTTTCAGATGCTGCGGGCCCCTTCAGCACCCTGATGAGGCCGGTGTGCAGTAAAAAAAAAAAAAACAGCCACCCACGTTCCCTCTTCTTCAGAGACTCATGCTGCCTGGAAAACGGGTCATTCAGGGAAATCACACACACACATGCACATGGAGGCGTGCATGCAGAGAGCTGGAGTGGTGCGCAGAAGGAAGAAGGATACAGTCACATGCACACACGCGTAACACCCACACAAGGATGCCTGGGGCTGCCACGGCGAGTGTCCCGCTGTGCCCGGCGCTATATCAGTGCTCAGCAACTTGGTTTTTGTTTTAGCTTTCAACACTAACACCATCTGACTGGAACTGTCCACACTGTGATATTCAAATCGAATCCATTATATCCCTGAAAAAATGTCAATCTTAAATCACTTAGTTTATTCAGATTTAATTAGAGATTATTTTTAAATCAAGTACTGGTATAATGAAACAGGTCAATCACTTATAGTATTAAAACAAATGTTGCATCACTTGTGAAAGTGTCCTAAGTATTTTTCTCACAGTACCAATAATAATACATTAAGAGATTAAGATTGAATTACTTGCTGGGATCAAGGTGGTGCAAGGTGATTTGGAAATGAAGAGAAGATAATGACAATGTTTCTTTGTTAAAGTACTGACACAAGTGCTCTATTGTCAAATCTGGGACATTATAATCTGAGCTCTGTCCTGCCCTCCTCTGGCCCTCATTACTTCTGAGTGCTGTTTAATCCAAGTTTAGGACACTCAATATGCTCCGTTTGTGTGTAATCCTGGTGCCCACTCCTGAATTGGTGCATCTTGATCCCTCCTGTGTTTTGTGTAACTTTATGGCTTTAAAATGTAAATGCTTTGCTTGAGCCCCAAAATAGTATTTAAAATTTGAGATGTTAACCATGTGTGTCTTTATTTGTTTTGTTTGGTGCCACAGTGACCGGCTTCAGAAAACGTCTGCAAAGTTCCTGAATGGGCAAAGCCGTTTTTAGCAAGGGCTGGGTCAGTGGAGAGCGCTGGGGAGATGACATCAAGGGAGATACCAATTATAGCTCCCTCTCCCACAGCGGCAGAGCCCACTAATACACATCCTGATTGCTATCCTGGCAGAAGAAGGCAGACGTCTCATTTCCACCCAGATCACTGAAGAACTCTCCTTGGAAAATGAGGAAATTAGAATTCTGAGTGCTTGTAGGATCCTTTCAACCCCCCTCCCTGCAGATGTAACCCATTTCAGGAAGCTCCTCTGAGTTCATGAGAAAAAAAACAACAATCAACTAAATAAACTGCTCACCTAGTCTGCCCCTAGTGACACAGCTACTGGACAAGGTCACAAGATACACACTAGATGTTCTTACACAAAGATGTGGAGCAATAAAATGTCGAGCTTCACAGGAGCAGATGGAGGCATCAATAAATATATTCACACCACAATAATGCCTACGATCTGCTGACTGAGGGAATATGCAAAGTGATACACATCCATTTGTGTAGCCACGTGTTTATGTGTGAATGTGTGTGCATGGTTACATTTTGATGGCGTGCACACACTGAACGAGACAGATGAATGACACTGGTACTGTAGCAGCTATCACTCCCTGCATGAGGTCTTTCATCTGTTGTGTCTACAAGTCTTTTCCTCCCTATCTTTAGTGAAGAAGCAGCATCCATCTGGTCCTAACACACTGTCCATTACACTTGATTAGCCCGCTCATCTTCTTTCTCTTTGATTTCTCCTCTCTCTTCTTTTACAACCCCCTCTCTTTCCCTTCCAAGCCAATCTTATCTCCAACATACAACCAAGATCATTGGTTTTCTCCGGCACTCCCCCTGTTCCTCAAGGCTGTTACTGCTGCTCTACGGCCTTTGTCCTCATAGTTACAATAACAGTTCCCTTTAAACTTGCTAAAACACACCCTCCAAACCTGAGGCCCCGTAGGCGACAATCAGTCATCGACCCATAGCCTAAACCAATAAGAGTGCCAACTGTAACAAGAAACAGACTAATTCATGATGAGGTTTAATGCATTCTGGACCAAGCACAAACACACACATCGATTATGTGAACTGGTATGGGCAAAAACACACACATGCATGCGCAAACACAAAATACACTAAGGTCTATTAAATGGCTCAAAGCTTTCTGATCTTAAAGGTGATTTAAAACGCTGATCTCTGATCTGACACTGAATCTCATTACTAGAGAAAATCCCAGGGGGACTCATGCTCATACATATTTGAAACCACATACACACACCTCCAGCTTTTGAACCAGACAGCCTGTAACAAAGCCTACCAGGGGCTGTGAAGGAATGCCAGTCAGTAATGTGGGCACCGGCCCAAAAGAACTCTCCTCTAACCTCCCGGTGCTTAGTTGCCACACACATAAAAAGAACCAAAGCTAGGCCCCAAATGGACCGCCATTACAGATCAAAAATTCACAAAGCGTTCAACCTGACCTGAGTTGTGGGTAGGAGGAGGTGAAGGGGGACTGAGAGAGGGGGCAGACAACAGGAGAAGGAGCTCTGTGTTTGGCCGGGGAGGCGTGGGACAGCGAATGGCAGGAGGACACAGAGACAGTGGGATGAGCGGTGGGACGATCACAGCTTTCTCTTTGTGTCTGCAAGCAGCCTCTCAGGACATTCCTCCACAAGGCCCGGGCAGAGACTGATGGCCGGAGCATCTTTGGCTTTATTTCTCAGTCCAGGCTCAACATTCATTTGTTGGTCATCCCAGCTTCCTGAAGCCATCGTAATGGCCCTTTTGGGCACTTACGTGACATGATGAAGTCTTCTACAGTCATAAAGGTTCTGCCTCTCACTGAACTTCTGCACTTTTATTGCTCAGATATATGATCCAACAGAACACGCTTTTCCACCATCCCCCTAATACACACAGACCTCACCCCCACTGACAGCTCCACATTGGCCTGCTGCACCAGTGCTCAATCATCTCAAGTGTCTCTGGCCTTAACCACAAAGCAACAAGCAATAAGCCAGGACAGGCTGGAGAATGACAGGACAGCTCCAAGTGCTCCCAAACCAGGAGCACTTTATATGATTCTCATAGCTGTTATTGATCTGTGTAGCATGCATTATCCCCAGCTTGACTGACTTCATCCTCAACGCTGTCATTCTAGAGTGGGTGAACACAAAGTCAATGAAAACTGAACCCACATGAAGGCAAGTGCCAAAGATGACAGGCCACACAAACAGACGTGAAATAATACAAGATCTATTAACCAAAACACATATGCTTCAGCAAATTTCTATAAAAGTGCAAACTAACCCAAGTGAGAATTCCTCCAAAGCGTCCGTTTTGCGTTTCCACTGAATCTCTCCTCATTGATATCATTAAAAATCCAGCAGTTGTTCGGTCAGCTCCTGTGGATCAACACTGATGATCCAGACGTCCACATGTCAAGTGGCAGAGAGAAGGAGCCTGCTCCTCCAGTCAGAGAGAGATACCGCCAAGTTTCCTCAACTGTGCAGCACAGCTATCAGCTGCCAGGCTGCTCACAGCACACTGACACAGTCCATTTGGGAAGGAGACTTACTCACTACCACCCTCCTCTCTCTCTCCCTCTCTCTCCTTCCCTCCTTCTATCTCTCTCTCTCTCTGTTTTGCTGTCACTAGCATTAACATGAAGGCTCCACCCAGTGGTCATTCTCTGCCTCCTCCTCTCTCTCACACACACACACACACACACACACACACACACACACACACACACACACACACACACACACACACACACACACACACACACACACACACACACACACACACACACACACACACACACACACACACACACACACACACACACACACACAAAATGGAAAAAAATAAAGGCCTATCCATGACTTTCTTCCAATATAGATAAAATATGTTTAATTAAATTAATTGTTATTTTCAGCTGGTATTCCCAAGTATGTATTCAAATATATGGGAGTTAGTAACTCATTTGTATGAAAATTGATTAAATGAACTTAGACACAATTCCCATTACTCAAAAAGTATTGCAATTGGACACCCTGCCCTAATAACTGGATTCATGGATAAAATACTGATCGGCCCTTATACTCATGCTTTAAAAACATTAAAACACAAAGGCCAAAAATGATAACACAAAAACTGGCTTATGTTAAAATGGGTCATTTTCTAAAAAGTATTCATTCAAAAGTCACATGTATTACAATATTTGCCTGGTTACTAAAGAGCTAACGTATTAAAAAAATAAACTAAATTGACTTAAGGTATTTCTTCTTGTTCTGACACATCCGGTCATCTCCCATAGAGGCAGAGAGGAAGCCGTAAGCTCTTGCATGAGCTGTTATGAGTCAGCACTTCAAGGCAGGTCTCCTCTCTCCTGACCAGTCATGCAACTAGTCATATCATCATTCATTAACACCACCAAACTCCTCTCTAACAATGGAGTGTGCTGAGACAATCATGTATTTTCACAACAGCATTACCCTAATGCTAATGATGCATGCCGAGACACTGTGGAAGATTCACAGCATTCCTCCTCATCGTGTCCCAAGATGTGTGTTTTTACAGCATGAGTGTACATTCGCCTCGGGTAGGTCCGCAGAGCAGAGCAGACGTGAGCACTTGCCTCATGTCTGTACAGAGCTGGATGAGTCAACCTGGAGCCCTCTGCTGTGCCGGCTGCACTCTGCAGTCCCACAGATGAAAGAGCTTCCTCTGACTAGTGTCAGTATGGGATCCATGTGTTAGTGCAGCAGTGGGACAAGTGAGGATTTCTTTCCTACATAAGAGGATATAAACTATCCTAACCTCAGAAACCAGACCAATATTAAACAATTATTTAAGGCGGAATCCTTTAGAGGAGGCATAAGTGCCAATCAGACCAGATCAATACAATATAAATGAAAGGTGTTTTATTTTGAGAAAGAGGAGAAAGAGATGTGTCTGAGACTGGAAAAAAACTGCTTACTTAGTCATAATATTTCTATCAGTATTGTCATTACTCTCTCAAAATATGTAAAATCTACTGCAGATCAAGATCAGGCATGTTGTCTGAACATCTTCTGGGAAATGTAGGAAATCATTGAGTAAAGATCAAGTTGATATATCAGGATGGAGGAGTTTGTAAATATGTATGAATGGTGACCATATCCAGAGGCTTAAAATAAAGAAATATCTATCCATAGCTCATCACAGACTACAGACTACAGCATGGATCATGCAGAATTTTCCCTTCTCAGGTTCTTTCATTTGAAGAATTTTAGAGGTATGAGGAGGTAAAAGTAATCAGTGTTTCAAAAAAAAAAGCAGAAATATACATCATTTTACAGAATTCTTCATGTCTTATTCCTTTAATCATCTTGTGAAGGCTTTTCAATTCCAATAGTAATTACCAATTTCAGGAAACAATGTGTTTACGGTGAAACTTTTAAGTAGCTACCTCTGTTCGCTATTTAACCCTGTTGCATTATCGTGGGTCATGTATAAGTCACGCCATTGAGTCACAGGATTCAAATGACACAGAAGACGGCTGCTAAAACCGAAATGACACCTTCCACTCCCCCAACACCACATTAACATGCTCTATCAGCTCACAGTTAAAGGGTCTGCTAGCTGTTTTACGGCTGCTGTGAAGGAATGCTGGGACCAGAGGATGTGACTGGGTGGGAACTGGAGCTGGAGAATATATAGCGAGGCCTGCCACTGCACACACAGCTTCGGGGTAGAGCAAACATACAGACGACTCCGCAGCATAAACATCCTGCAGCTGCCCACACACACTATCTATCTATCAGAATGAACACAAAAGATCAGCGGTCTTTTAACAAGCTCCATTCTGTTTTATTGCCATTTATCAACATTAATTGTTTTTAATAGGACAATGTGGAGGCTTCCCTGTGTTGATCCTCAGAAGCGGAAGTGCTATTTCTACCCACAATACACGCCTTTGTCCTCTGATGCAGTTAGCCTTGATTGTTATCAGGGCTGTCCAACTATCAACATCCTCTCTCGCCACTCTCTCACGTACACACACACAAGTCCAGAGGTTTTCTCTGGACATGATGGCGTAGCTGGAAGAACCCTGAATCTTTGCTATTCGGTTTCTACTAACCTGCAGCTTCACCTCTCCTAGTGTCTTGTCTCAGTTTTTTTCCTTTTTCTGTGACAGTTTACAGAATATAGACCACACACAACTTGTGGGATGTCACTTCCTGTTGAGGCATATTATCAGACTCTCGGCTTCCTGTTTGTGAGCTGTTCTCATGGTTCTGGCTGAGGAGTAAAACTTGTAGCTAAACCCGCCCATCCTGTGGGAAATGCACTAACATTGTCATTCTTCCTTCTTTCTAAGTTTAATTCTTCAGTTCTGTCACAACATGGTGGGGTTTGAAGCCGGGGGTTACGCAAGGACCCCAATAAAGCAGCTATACAACTCAGCATGCACGGCTGAATTGTGTACATCTTTCACAAAGTTTCTATGGTGCTGGATCTTTCTCTTTGTCCAATGCATTCTGTGTTTCAGTCACAGAGAACACACACTGACACAAACAGTAACTATTCCCTATCATTTATGAAGTCAATAAGAACCCAGAAATGATTAATATCTGTTTTTCTATGTCATGAGCAACTTTTAATTGTAACTTATTTTCCTGAAGCACAAACAAATTATTCACAAATGCTGAGAAGACTATTGAGGCTCTACTAGACTGTAACCAAATCCTGACTTGGATTACTGTTTGATAGGCAAATCAGGACTCTCCCGCTTTCGCTGTGGAGCTCCTGCCAGGTGCTATTTAGATTTTCTAGGCCCTATCAAGAGATCTGATGAGAGAGTTTAGTCTTGTTTGAAGAAAATATCTCCAAGCGTGTCTGTACCTGTTGCAGACAAACCTGAAAGTCACTGAAATCAGTAGTGAGAGAGGAAAGTAAAATTAACTGAAGACTAAACTATCCAACAGACAACAACAAAAAGTTAGAAATGTAACTGTAAGATTTTGGTTTCCATCCCTGGCAAAAGAAAAGAAAAGCTCAGTTTTGTGTGCATGTTGCCAATAGGAAAATGTTTCCAAAATGAAGCCCAGGTACAGAGTGGCTGGCAAACTCCTGCCACACTCATATCTCCAGTATCCTCTCATATACAAACTGAGGACCTATTGATCTAGCAGTGGAACACAGAGGCATGTGTGATGACAAGTTTATGAGAGAAAACATAGCTCTCATGCAAATAATCTATAACTATCAAAAAGTAATTGAGGTGACATTTGGAGCACACCGGGTAAATCCTCCTGTTATACTGACAGGCAGCAACATCAGCAACATCCAGCAAGTTCAATAAAAACCTGAAATCTTATTTTTGCTTGATAAGATGATGATGATGATGATGTTGAAAATGTTTTTGAAAATAATGTATTTGCTGATTATTTTATGTTAAGGTTTCATTTTTTCCTTTTAACATCCTTTCTTTTAATCAAATGCAACTAAGTGAATTTTATGACAAATCAATACTACTTCTGACATCTCATAGTATTAGTGGTTATTAACCAAGGTGGATAATGAAGTTGTTTTGGGTTTCATTTGATTGAACAAATTCGTAGTCCTACATTTAGCCCAATGTAGCTGTGGCTTGTAACAGAAGTTGAAATATTGTATATTATTAGGGCCCGAGCGGCGACTGCAAGTCGCCTGGCGAAAGCCCTATTGAAATTGTAGTGTTTATTATTATTATTATTATTATTATTATTCCGACATTTCGTGCCCCAATTTTGCCCCTTTCCCAAATGCGAAAATGCTTATACTTTTGCACGGACGTCCGGCCTCATCCGAAATTCAATATTTTTGGGTGGTCGCACATGGTCGACGCAGAATGGCGGAATAGCGCCCCCTACAAAGTCCAAAAATGCCCATAGGGAATTTTGCTAACTTTGTCCTATGCTCACAAAATTCGGTATACATATGTATTATACCCACATATGCAAAAAAGCCTCTTGACCTCATGACCTCAACCCAACAGGAAGTCGGCCATTTTGGTTTCGATTTTTCCCGCCTAAAATTAACTCCTCCCACAGCGTTGGCCCGATCAAGTTCAAATTAGGTACGCAACATCTCCAGACCTAGCTGAGCTTAAGTTGTGCTCTGCGCATCCGTAGGTCAAAGGGCGTGTCTGCCAGGGCTCAACTAACTTTGGCGTGCTCGCCATGTACATACGAGTGGCTCTCACGCCCACATACTTCATCCAATCAGCTTCAAACTTGCTGGACATGATGATGGCTCCGCCCTGAACGTCCCGATATATTAACTTCCCACGTAACTCATAGCGCCCCCCGGTGGTAACAGGAAGTGAACTTAAATTCATGAAAAATACATAGTTGACCCCATCAACTTCATTCCACTTCTAAAACATGCAGAACCAGTTGGTGAAGCTACATTATGAACACTGTGAAGCTACGAGTAATGGCGTCCCTGTGGGGGCGTGGCTACCATCAATTCCTCGCCATGAAAATACGTTTGGCTTTTTGATGGCTTTATTGAACAAGTATCATCATGAAAATTGATACACAGGTCCAGGGTGGAGACCTCTTCCATCTGATAGGGGTGTCGCTCATGTCGCCCCCTAGTGGAAACAGGAAGTGCCATTTTTTGCATCAACATTGTCCGATTTCCACGAAACTTCACATGTGTGATGAGGGACCTTGAACACACCTGCACGCATCCCATTACTGCCCCCTGGTGGATGAACCATCAACTGCTCATAACTGCCTCTTGCTTTGTCCGATTCACTCCAAACTTCACATGAGTGATGAGGGGCCACCCCTGAACGCACCACACCACATGTGCTGACTGCCCCCTGGTGGATGAACCATCAACCTCTCATAACTCCTTCATGCTTTGTCCAATTCACTCCAAACTTCACATGACTGATGAGTGGCCGCCCTGAACACACCAGACCACACCAGACCATATGTGTAACTACCTGTGACTGCCCCCTACTGGATGAACGAAACATTGCATTTTTGGCCTCCTTCCAGGTTTTTTCTCACTTTCTGCTTCACGCCACAGCCCCGCCATGCCTCAGGCCCCGCGGTGGCATGGGTGAGCGAGGGCCCGCCATCGCCGCTTGCGGCTTTAATTGTTTTTGTGCCTCTTTCATCGACTGGTGATGCAGGCCTAAGTCTGCAATGTGGTCAACTGAGTGCTGCTGAGCTCCCAAACATGAGACCCGCAGACACACAACACTCCACTGTTGAGTAAATACACATTCATCAAACTGCATTATAGCAGTAACTACACAGAATGAACACTGGCCTGAGCGGACCGGAGGGCTGCAACCAAAGCAGAAAGAAGGCTAAAATATGATTATGGGGAGATGATGACGATTTCCAAACCAATGGGGCATTAGTGCCAGGCAGGGCACATTGTTCTGCAGGGCCCATTAGAGCTCTCAGAGCTGCTCATTAGGGAACCATTAGTGACAACTACTTTAACTTCCCAGACCACCCACTGCTGAGTGGCAGAGACAAATGGACTCAAAGAGAATGAACTGCTCCTCTCTCTCTCATCTCTTTGCCTGTAAAAACAATGCAGCAGTGTGCCAGCCGGGCTCAGCCAGAGCCACAGAGGATCCAAACAGTGCACAAGGACTCCTCTCCATCAATAGCAGCACGTAACAGGATCAGTCAGTCAGACGTTACATTTTTCTCTAACACGATTAGTCGTGACGCAAATCAAGGCTGCTAATTAAAGCTGCCAGGCTTACCAAGCCGAACAGACGAAAAGCATCACAACTGGAAACAAAAGCTTTCTGTTTAACTTCAACTGCACACTCATTTGCAGTAATACCTTTTGTCTTGATAACAATACAATCTTATGTGACCGAATTACAATCATCCTTTAATGCAATTTAAACAAATAATATACAGTCATTCCAGCTGCTGGAATGGGCTCCTATGACAATAATACAACTTTAATAACTCTTTCAAAAGGAAGGAATAATAGAGAAAACTTCTGTGTAACATGGATAGTGTGCTGCTGATCTGTGGGTATTAGAGCAGTTAACTGTCTGCTCTCACACCTGTTGCTGCTGATGGCTCAGCATTCACTGAAAAATGACACTGAGGATGTTCTCTCTGGGGCAGAAGCTGTTAAACCATATAAGCGCTTCTGCACCAAAGCCAGGCCATAAATGTGTTACTAAAGTAATTATACATGCGGTGAAGAAACAACACCTGCAGTGCTTGAATCTCAACCTCAAATATGGCTGACATGCATACTTAGCAAAGAGTGGTATGGCAAGTTTTACACTGTAGAAATGTGTTAATATGACTAAAGCAGTTGATGCTACACAGACTTAAAATGGCAATGTCTACCACTCAATGGTATTTTATCTTATAGTGGACAGAAAAGAATGTTACATGTTTCTTAGTCTGGCAAGTTTAGTTTTTTTAGGAAATCCACTGAGGTTGATAAAATACGCAAAAAGTTGACTGAGTGAATACAATAGTAGTGGTCACAATGGCAGAGTAAACACTGTCAATAAGGCCAGACACAGACAGAGGGTGGTTTCTGAGAGTTACCTTAAAAATTCACCAAAAAAATAAAGCTTCACATAGTTTCAGACAGTCAACTGAACTTCCCAAAACTCTTTTTTAACTAAGCGAAGTCCTGTGAAAACATTTAAACAGTCAAAAAAAAGTATTTCCTGGACAGTTTCACTCACCTACACCGTCTTCTGATTTTAACACCATGCTGCCTGAGCCTCGCAGGTCCGACTCTACTAAAGTTTTAAAAGAGATTTCCGAGCGTAGAAAGTTTGACCGGATGATGAAAATATCGATGAGTTTGTAGTTATTGTTTTAGTTTTGACCGCAAAGTTAACAAACGCACTGGTTTCCCTCGGTAAATGGAGGCAGCGACTCTTTCGACAGCTCAAGGGAGTGGTTTGAAGAGACGATTCACGTCACGGACCACGGTGTACTTTAACCAGGCAACAAGCCCTGCGCGCGATCTGTCAAGGCACGCGGAATAAAACAACAAACTTCCGGTATACATTTTCATAATAAAACTCTTATAACCAACGCCACATTGTAGCCGAGCACAGTGGTTCTCTACCTCTTTGATGTCAAGGACCCCCAAATTAAAAAAACATAAGGCCGCAGGCCCATATTTAATAAGATGCTGTCTCAGGGATCCCCATCTGAGAAGATTTAGTTATTCCAAAACTGTAACCGTGAAGAGAGGGAAACCTATGCACAGAGTAGTCATCCTTATAAAGTGTCTCATTGAGATAACTTGAACAAAGGAGTTGACAAGATCAGGGCTAAGCCCAGAATACCCACAGCCAAGGTCAATTTTTTTGGATGATTCACATGCAAAGAATTTAATTTTAATGCATTGTATACCTACTGCAAACATTAGTAGGCCTAGTATTAGTAGTGATTTATTTTCGTATTTTCCAAAAAAGAATGCACATAAAAATAAATAAATATCAATAAGGCAAATTTAAGTGACTCCAACTAGATTTGTTTTAGTATATGTACCGGAGTAACACAGACTAGATTTTTTTAAATAGATTTTTTAATAGATTGAGGGCTTTTGGGAAAAATATTTAGGGCTGCAGCCCCAAAAGCCACCCCCTAGCTCTGCCCCTACCCTCAAAGACCACTGCCCTTGCTTACCCAACTGGTAAAGGTGGATGCTCCAGCAATTCTCAAACATTTCCACATTTAGGACCCCTTAACTGACACAAATTAAACTACAGCTTCCCATTTGATATTTTGTCTCAGGGTCCCCAAATTTCTTTGTTTTTTTACTTTTAGATGTTTAATTACCAAAAATGTATGAAACCCATGACGAAAATTGTCACACATTGTTATTGTGTTGCTGACAGATACTTTTATTTTGAAGAAAGACGTGCTCTATATCCGGTAATAGTCATTGACTATGTAGTTGACATAACTCAGGATGAAGGTGCAGCAAATGGGCCAAATGACGCGTCTAACGCCTGTGGGTATCTGCCCTGTTGCTTTGGTTACCATTCTCTCTCTCTCTCTCTCTCTCTCTCTCTCTCTCTCTCTCTCTCTCTCTCTCTCTCTCTCTCTCTCTCTCTCTCTCTCTCTCTCTCTCCCTCCCCCCCCCCCCCCCCCCCCCCACACACACACACACACACACACATTACACACACACACACACACACAAAACTGTTGTTGGGACAGAGTTGAGTGGGGGCAGGGAGAGTGATTGACACACACAGCCAGGCTACAAAAGTTCACTGCTGCTGATCGTGCGCATGTTGCTGTGTTTGATTCACCACATCCGCCAAGAGCAGACATGTGTGCTGCAGTCAGACGTTTTACCTCAGAAACAAAACCCTTTCAACCACCTGTTGATTATTAATACAAAGGAAATCACTGCACATCACCATAAGGATTTTAAGTCTGGTATCAGTAGTATAGACACCCATTTGTTACTGACTTTGTCACACTTTATGTTTGGTTGTTTTCTTTTTGTTTGTTTGTTTTTAAAGACCTGTGATATTATCCTCCTAAAATCTACAATGGAAAAAACTGCTGGTTTTTTGTCAAGAGTTGTTCGTCATTACACAGTCATTGTTACACCACAATGAGAAATGTGCACATACGTTTGTGTAATTAATGGTGAAACTGGTTCTACCAAATCCTGGTGAGAGTGAGCAACATGTTTTACACCTGATGCAACTTTTCATCAACTGTTCAGAAATAAACGTGGGCCTTTTAGTATTACTTTCATGTTTCATCCTGGCTAACATACAGACAGTGTATTCACATTTTATGCTGCCTGTGATCAAAGGTGCATGTGATGGAGGTATCTTTGTTCTACTAGGGAGACATTTCTTGGCTGCATATTTTAGAGGAAAACTGTGAGGGCAGACAACATACCCTGCTTTCCAGTCCCTTGTTAAAACCGAATAAATCAGTCTTCTATTTGTATAACACCTGCACAAATGTGCTGCTGTCAGATAGGAGAGGGCTGAGCCTGTCCCTGCCTGTTGATGAATAAAAGAGGGCCAAGAGGAATGCTGTGCTGACAGCCAATGGAAGAGGCCAGGTAGAGGGAGAAAACTCCTCAGCTCCTCTCTGTTTTTCTTTTTCTCTCCCATATCCTATCTGATGCCCGGGGAGAAAACAATTTGCAGGCAGCTGTATGTTTGCACGAGTAACCACAAACCCAGGAATCCATACCAAACACTAGGATTCACCCCTTATCTCAAGATATTGACTCAAAGAGTAAAATCACCAGGACATCTTAGAATGAAAAGCCCTACAGACTGCATGGTCACTTCAGTTGAAGGGCTCTACTTGATGCTGTGGTCCATGAATGCCTCAGTTGTGCTGCCCAAACTTAACAAGACAATGTAGTCTGTGTGAAGTGAACCGTCTTCACATAGAGGGTCAATTCATTGTTAAGAGTTCATCTATTCACCCGGGCTCTGCTGTAAATCTGTGCTATAGCCCAGAGCAAGTGAAACGGGAGAGCTGTTTGACCTTTAAATGAAATGATCATGAGCTGATATCAACACATGAAGTGAATTACTGTCTGCAACTTCCCGATGAACACAAAAGACATGCAGAACTGATGCTGGATTAAATGTGAAGTTAAGTGTTTATACAAATGTCAAATCAACGTCATACTAGATTATAAAGTATAAAAAGGTTTTTGGTTTTGCATGTTAATAGATGCAGCTGATTAGTCTCAATGAGTTGAACAAAGTCCTCTTGAGAAAACTATTCCTTTGCTTTATTCACACATGCTTTATTGTTTTTCCATGTTACATGGTGTTATTCAATTTGAAACAGTAGGATAAAATTGATGGATGTAGAGGATGCAAGTCGGCTGTAAATTAAGGCAATAATTAAACATATAATGTGTCCCCTCCAAAGAGGTCAATAATGTGCTCCCATACTGTACCTAAAGAAAGTTTACACAGTTAGACAGGTAGAAAACTGACTTTAAATTATGACACCCGAAGGATTTAAAACTTTAAATAGATATTCCTGCAACTTAAAAACATCACATTTATAAAGTTGTGCAAGTGAAAATTGATGCAGCTGAGATAACCTAATATTTAGTCTGTAGTATGAGCCAAACTCAAAAAACATTTAATTCTACACTTCCAAAAATGCCACTTGATGGTGTTTCTCTGCGAGATCTCCCATGTTTGGTAAACACCCATGTCCTTCAATACTCCCAGGTTTTTCCTTACAAAAATGTGTAGTCTTGAAACCCAAGCCAAAAATAGCCTCAAAACTTCAGACACCCTCAAAGGCACAGACGACATTATACAAGTAAACTGATCTTGAGGTGTAAAAGCAGTGTGGTGTCCCTTAGAATTAAAGTGCTGACTTGTTCAAGCTCTCTCAACTCTCTATAATAACAAATATAACAGCACAATAAGGTCAATTCTGAAACCATGGGGCTTAATGTACCATAAGATACAAGAAAAAAAATACAGTGACCGTTTTTGAAATTACAATCGCAAATCTGCAGTTTTAAATGTGTTTTAAATTAATTATGTGAAATTGTGAGCAAATCATTGCTACCCATCCTACAAGAAGGAATGCCAATAGTGACACCTGCTGATCATTTATATTGATTACAGTCCCACCTGCAAAATTAAAGAGAGACCAGTTAAAGTGTGTCATGAGGGTAAATTAAACCACTGTTTAAATATTAGTTCCATAAATGACACCTGGATTAATATATATCTGAAATATAAATGTGAGACATTACATCACTATCTACAAACAAACCAATTTCAGGCTGGTTGATAAATGGGAGATTATCGACTAGATACCAACTAGAAACAGATAAACATTGAGCATGAAAAATAACTCTGTTACCATAAACTATCATTATATATTACTATCGTAGACATTCTTTGGCAAAATCTGTGGCTGAAGTTTTGTTGCTCCATGTGTGACCCATTGCACAGACTGATTTTGAAACCACAGCTTTACTTTTGCAGGTGCAGTCAGTGGTAATGAGACCTTTGGATTGATCCATCCTATAATTTTCTGGTTGAGAGATGGAGTGCAGCCCTGAACAATTAATTACCAAGTCATATAATAATTACAAGAATAAATCTAGCTCTGGTGTCACTTTTCCTATATGTGTGAGCGAGAGACTAATACACAGTGGGTGGCTTATCCCCTTGGAGTTATAAACATTGCAAGCTCAATTTTAAATAATACATACCCTTCACTGTGCTTGCAATACGTTCTAAGTAACTCATTTCATATTTTTCAATCCCAATTTTGAGCATTAGGCCATAAAAACAATGGAGTGGAGAAAGGCCTATTAACCATAACAGTAAAACATTAAGCTAATGAAAACACTGAGCTAGTATTTTTCAAGCAGCCAACAACTGAACTCACCTACACTTCACACACACACACTTCACACACACACACACACACACACACACACACACACACACACACACACACACACACACACACACACACACACACACACACACACACACACACACACACACACACACACACACACACACACACACAAACAAACAGTGCTGTCAGAAGCTGTGAATTCACAATTCAGTTTTAGGAAGAAGGTGTGAAATGCAAAGATCTCCTGATGAAGTAAGACAGCCCAGAGCCTGTCTGTTCAGGACAAATCACTCTTCCTCAGGCTAGACTCACAGCATTCTGCCCTGCATACAAATCTGCATGTGACATGGACACACCAACAAGCACAATCACTGCATTGGTAGACTATATACAGCCTGACAAAGCAATTGAGCATATAATCATCATTGTACAACTGGTAGTACCATCATCTGTAATTAACTGTGCATGAGTATGACAAAGAAAAAAAATAATAAAACCGTGTCAGAGTTTTAAACCTGTAGCATGTATTTACTGCTATGCATTTACAGTGCAGCAAACATATTTTAAATGATCTCCTGGACCAATAGCTACTGAAAAACAATATTTTCCTCTCTGTGTTTACCAGCCTAACCACACTCTGTTCATCTCATGCCATTTAATCAAGATAAAATTGAAAGAAAAAAAACAGAGAAAAACAAATTCTCTTATGCCAACAGACATATCTCCTTTGGCTTACAGAGCTGTGTGGATTTTATCTGCCTCTGTTTTGATTCCCACACATGCCTCTTTGAAGTAGCTTACTGGCAGACTCTGTCTCTTTTAGCACCCAAAACACGTCAAACCAGTGGAAAACATTTCTGTCTCGCTTAAATCTTGTGAGGAACCAAAATACATGTGAAATCTGTCTCATGTATAAGATATTAACATTAATTAAGTGTGTATGAAGAGTTTGCTGGTCGATTAGGCCTTCAAATCAGCAATATCAGTGCATTATTTATGATCTTATAAAGTTGTAAGTTCGCATCCCATAATCCATTGCTTCCCCTTGCAAGATAAACAAGATACATTTTTAGGGATGATAGCGAGATAGAAGGAAAAGAGAGGGGGGAAAAGATATATAATTAGGGCCCGAGCGGCGACTGCAAGTCGCCTGGCGAAAGCCCTATTGAAATTGTAATGTTTATTATTATTATTATTATTATTATTATTATTATTATTATTCTTCCGACATTTCGTGCCCCAATTTCGCCCCTTTCCCAAATGCGAAAATGCTTATACTTTTGCACGGACGTCCGGCCTCATCCGAAATTCGATATTTTTGGGTGGTCGCACATGGTCGACGCAGATTGGCGGAGTAGCGCCCCCTACAAAGTCCAAAAATGCCCATAGGGAATTTTGCTAACTTTGTCCTATGCTCACAAAATTCGGTACACATATGTATTATACCCACATATGCAAAAAAGCCTCTTGACCTCATGACCTTAACCCAACAGGAAGTCGGCCATTTTGGTTTTGATTTTTCCCGGCCTAAAATTAACTCCTCCCACAGAGTTCGCCCGATCAAGTTCAAATTAGGTACGCAACATCTCCAGACCTAGCTGAGCTTAAGTTGTGCTCTGCGCATCCGTAGGTCAAAGGGCGTGTCTGCCAGGGCTCAACTAACTTTGGCGTGCTCGCCATGTACATACGAGTGGCTCTCACGCCCACATACTTCATCCAATCAGCTTCAAACTTGCTGGACATGATGATTTTACATCTTCAGGCATCTAAAATTGATTCAATCAAACAATCAGAGAAGGGAACAGCCCTCTTTGGTTGTACTACTCCCAGCTCAAAGACACATGCAATCTGTGACAACAGATACATACAACTTTAAAGGTTCACAAGCCACAAAAATGTGGCAAACCACTGCCATAAATATACTAGCATCATCACAGCTACACCATATCCTACTTTACAAAAAGCAGACTTGGCAAATAAACATTTAACAACTGATATGTATGTATGTGCTCCCAAACAGACCTCTGTGTCCTCAGCTGCCGCCAGATCCCACATGAGTGATTTCCATGTCACTGAGCACAGGCGCAGCCATGGCACACCTGACTCACAGCACAGAAGGCCCTATGCTAATATTAATCAGCTAGATTACTATCATGTGCACTTTAAGCGGTGCCCTGCCTGCTCTCACTTTCAGCCTGTCTCATGTGAAGATTAACTGGGCATCTTGCATCACACTCACAGTAACTGTGAAAGTTAAACTCACAGTAACATTTACAGTTGGAAAGGGCACTGACAACACTATAAATGTGCTTAATTAATGAAGATGAAAAGGGGGAGTGGAAGACAGAAATATCAATCTTTATCCCCGGTGAAAAATAAAGACTGTGGCAGATTGATTCACTTCCCATAAGGCATCACTATGTGAGGCCGGCAGGAGAAATAAGAGCCAAGCGACCTTTTTTTTCTAAGTCTTCATCACGTTTGCACTTGTTTTTATGTCCAACAGCACGTAGCTATGTTTTAGGTTAGGTGATTTAATAGTGCTGCAGATACAATGTGAACTTGTGGACAACAATTAGATGAGTCACACATGAATCACTTGTATGATTCATGATTAAAAAAAGAAACACCAACACTTTTAGTGCATCATCCAAGCTATGCACACCACTAGAGATCCAAATGTAATGGCTGCCATCACAATTTGATTGTGTTGTATGTTTTTATTATAGTGAAATATAAATAGGGGAAAAAACCTGACACCTGCAGGTTGGTGACAGCTTAAGTGAAGCCTTTTGAAACAAATTATTTCACATTCACAAAATGGAAAGGATATATCAGTGTTATAGCTAACTATAACTCACTTGAAAACACATCATTATGACTTTTTCTTTTTGTAAGTCATATTTGCTGCTTGAGTGACAAAAATCTGTCAAAACTCTGCCGTCACCATATTACCACAAACCAGAACAGTCCAGATTACTTCCTCCTTAAGTATCCAAAACTAATAAAGTAGCCTCTTTTCACGTGCAAACCCCAGTGCTGATTCAGGTTGTTTTGAAATCACCGAGACAGCACTGCTTCCCCTTGCTATGCTCCCAGTCAGCTGATTCACCACAACCCCAGCGAAGCTGCTTTAGTCATGTCAACATTGTCTGCCAGCAAAGTTTCAAACACTCCCGATGGGAACCTGCACGCCACCCGCAGTGTAACGTAATGCAGTTGCAACACTAAACAACCAAACCAACCCAAAACAACAGACTAACCAAAAACATCATCTGCACCACTGATAAGACACGACAGAATGGAAGAACATGTGGAGACAGATGGTGAGTATAAACAAACTCCTAAAGAGGCTGGCAATCTTAGCCGGCTCCGCTCCTGGCTGGTCCTCCGTCTGTAATTTAACTCGGGAGCAATGAGAGTTGCTTATTCAGGTTTAAGAGATGATCCTCAGTAAACGCAACACTGCATGCATCCCTGTTATCACGGGACACAGCAACTAGTAGCAAGGGCAAGATGAGACATCGTCATGCACGGCCAAGCAACACAGGAGCAAAAACACGAGCTGTTAACAAAGCAGAGTATTGTGAATATTCTGTGTGGCTGACAAGTTTTGTTGTGTGAGTCTGTGTCACCTGCTGGAGATTAGATCTGCTCAGTAAGAATTAACATTAGCTCACTCTCCCTTCGCACAGGGTAGAGGTTTAAATTTTGCTTAACGACAGAGCCTCCTTAGCCACAAGAAGCTCTCTATCTATTTCTGTCCAACTGTTATCATCTCTGATGGAGCCATGTGTTTGTGCCAAGCGCACACCAGCAAGCTTTAACACACTGCCAACCCACAGGTTATCTTACCCACTGCCAAAACTCATAAGAAGTTATTCAAAACTAATAGTGATGATGACAACAATCAGCAAACCAAAAGAGCCATCTTACTGCAACACAATATGCATTAGAAAGCCCACAGTTCTGACTTTACTTTACCTGGAGATTGCTGGACTTGCTTCACAGCTGGACACAAGAATGTCTGAAGGCTGGACATGCAAAGTTCACCCACCGTCCCCATAGCTCCAGAATGCTGGTTAATATTTGTGTCTGTGTGTGAAGGTATGTCTCCGATAGCTGCTGCGTGAGCGTCTCAAGCTGTCCCCTCCTACTGATTCAGACTGAGATGGAGGAAAGTTGTGGAGGCCCAGACTCCCTGCTGTGGCTGCCGACATGAAGAGACGCCAACTGTGAAGGTCCTGCTCTGTGTCACTCTGCCTCACCTAATCCCTGGTCGGATGAATCCTCCGCTCCCCAGGCCAATCCCACACACTCACCTACTTTCTCTTCCCCCTTGATGAGAATGTGCAACTTGCTGGGGCACTAAAATCACTTCTGCTTTTTCCCTGTTCCCCTTTTTGTGCTTGTGTCTCAGTCTCCCTATGTCCTCCTCTGCTCTCTCTCCGTCTCTGTTTTTTCCCCTCTTCTCTCTCTCTCTCTCTCTCTCTCTCTCTCTCTCTCTCCCTCTCTGTCTCTCTGTCTCTCTCTCTCTTTCTGTCTTTCACTTGCACTCTCTTGCTACTTTACATACTAATTCAAGCTGATATCTATGTTTTCAATGATTTTCACAGAAAACAAGTATGCCTGATAGAAAATGTAAAACCACAAGAAAAATCGATTAAAGAAACAATTAATTATGTGCATGAGAATCACATTGAATACTGAACTAACAGTGTGTCTCTCTGTCCATGAGCCCCACAATACAGTTTTGGAGTTCAGTGTCCACCCTCTGTTGCTTTTAGCTTCTAGTCACTCATCATTTTGGCTTCAAAAGCCTTACACATAAAATCAAGATTTCATTGTTGCCTGGCAACGGGTTAGAAGTAAAGATTTGCTCCTGGGCAAAACACTGTGAGACATTTGTTTTGATTAGATTATTTTCACACCTATTGACGTTATTCACAATGAATGCAATCACATTTTGGGGGTCTTGGAGCCACATAGCATGTACGCTTAGTCACACACATGCACACATACACACACATGCTGCAACAAAATTAACTGGTCTGCTTCTGACAAATGCGTTCATAATCAACGACAACTGATTTCATTTTGGACTTTCATTTCTCCTTTAGAGAAAAGCGGAAATGTTTACCTCCACCCTTGAAACGGTGCAACTCTACCTGCCACTCTGAATTAGGCTGCCTGTCAGTCACACAAAGTGTCGCTCACCCCCCAACAACAGCGTTGCTCATTCAGCGTCAGCCATTAATTAATACGTCAACTCTGCCCTCTCTGTCAATCACACTGCCAAGGGCAGCATGAAAGCAAGCCAGGGTAAGTGGCAATTACGACGCACAATAAGGTAGATCACATTGTGGAGTTTGTTTGGCTCTGATATCACCTCTAATCCATCCATCATCACTGCCATTGCCAGAGGGCTGAGTTCCTCAAACTGACCCCTGCCTGAACTGCAAAGTCAATCCTGGCCGCTTTAAAATGCTGCAGCTGCACATCACCCAGAGGAGCAGTTCTGTCACAGAAGGAACAGCAGCATGGCAAACAGTGAAGTCAGCACAAATGTTTCTCCTCTCTTTTTTTAGTATGTATATTCCTCCCTCTCTGCTCTAAGTTACCTCTCTGAATGAGTGTGGTGTCAGCAACTCGCTTAGCACCTGCAAAGACTATGAAGATGTAAACAGGTGGGTGGGATGGATAGATGTATATAGAGAGATATAGAGAGAGAGAGAGAGAGAGAGAGAGAGAGAGAGAGAGAGAGAGAGAGAGAGAGAGTAGGTGTGTAGCATGCACTCTTCAGCCTTATACCTAGCCCTCCCTGCAAACAAGGTTGAAAAAAATTAAATTCATTGCTGTAAATGGAATCATTTCAGTCTATTGCACAGAACAGTAGCCAAGAGGCCATACAGTGAACTGTAAGTGCTGAATGAAAGCCATGAAGGCAAATTAGCCACAGCAATAATAGTAAATTTAAATCCATTACACTCTGTATTGTCTGATAAGGACTTGTGGTTTATTTTAAGTGAAGTGCAACACAGTATGAGAAGCTTTCAGCACCGGATGCAGGCACTGACAGCCTAACCCTTTCCAAAAACAGTCTTAAATAAACTGGTGGATTTGGACCTGGACATTACTAATGATTTTTAAACTTCTAAAGTTATATTTTTCTAGTGTTGTGTACGTGTCTGTGTGTTTCGGTCCTCCCCCTCCCTATTCTGCTGTGGGGCAAAGCTGTGCTTAATTATTATATCAAGGCCTGGAGCTTAAAGGTCCAAGTGAGCAGTGCAGACGGGGCCAGTGGACCATTTTGGCAGCTTTTGTGCTGTGTGTACTTCTACCACTGTGGTGTGGTTGAGGTTGAGGTTGTGTGCTGAGATCGGTAAGTTACTCCTATTTGGAAGGGAGAGTGGTGATTGTTGTTGGTTTGGCCTAATTTGATTTTAGGTAGACTGACTTCTTTCCTATGAAGAGGTTCATTTTCTGTTGCATGCCCCTGCAGTTATCTTTAGTTATATTCTATTAATACTGAAAAATAATTCTCAACTCGATTAAATGGAAACAGTCAGCACTTACACTGCACAAGGAACAAAGCGCTCCTCTCAGCCCACTAGAAAACCATAATTAACTCATACCCACTATCATGCATTGGTGATGCAGTATTAATACTGTATATGCTCAGATCTTCAGAGTTGCTGTTGTGTAGCTCATCCTGCAATGTTTACTTTCAGGTGTTAAGTGAGAAAATCACTTACCTATGCAAATAAATACATTTTCACTATATAGAAATGATTTGGTGCAGCCAAATTAAAGTGATGAAAATGTGTTTCTGACGTCATGAGTCAAACACCTTCATTTAGCAGGAACAGTAGCTGCAGTGGATAGTACATAGGCCTGGCCTTTAACTGGACCCAAATGAACACTTTTTGAGTAGTTGTACATACATGCCACCAGGTGGAGATAGCATGTAACAGCATTTGTATTTCTTAGTTCACCAACCCAAGGCATGCACCACGTGGAGTTGACCATACAGCAGACTTGGATTTGATTCATCTATGAAATGTGCGTAGGTTGAAAGCTAATTAGAACATCCATGAGCAAATATTACAAGCAGAAAACTTCAGCTCTGTCAATAGAGAGACTACAAGGCAATGCTGATGAAAATCAGTCTTATGTTTCTCCTCAAACAGTCATTTAAGTAGGGAAGTCTTATATGTGATGAAAGTGTTTCCCCAACTGGAAATAAAACCAGCAGAGAGCTGGCTGACCTGTGTTGGTGGAACTCCTACATAGCAGCCTAATGTTAGCATCACCTCCAATGACTAACACCTGGCTTGGTGGGAGCAGAACAAGCACCTCTGCTGATATAATTCAACCAAATATACTCACTGCAAAGTATAGAGCTTAATGCTAAATATAGCGTAGATTTAATTAATTTACATCTTCCTGATAATAAGTTTCAGCACCCTTTTGTCCAATTTTCATTTCAGATGTCTTTAATATCAGAGCTTTAATATACTGTTCTTGTGTGCTTCTCTTTATCTTCATCTCTCTGTGACTGGTGTAGACTTAATAATGGAAAACAGAGGCATACTGTTATATCTGGATTCACCAATCAGAGTATGAATTAAGAGATGGAAATTTAGAGAATGATGTCAGTTTATTTTTAGACTTTTTAAGAGGGTAAGGTATTAAAAACAACTGCAGCAGGCACATGTCAGATTTGCATCTGCTTTGAAGCAACAGATTTCAACTTTTCTTTTGAATCTTTTATAATTTCATTTCTTTCTTTTTTTAGACAGGAACAAGACATATCTGCATACGTCAACTGAGATTTGGCTCCTACTGCTTTGACAGTTCTTCTCTGAGTGCTTTGAAAGCGAGAGGAGTTTAGTGCTGGAGTAAACCTGCCTCATCACATGAGTAAAGAGTGACACTCTGCAGCAGGAAAACAACATATTACTGGCAGAAGTGACAATATTTCTCACGTCAATCACTCTGCAATTGAGATGGGGTTAAACTGAGAGGAGAGATGTCGCCCATAACCACAGCAACCACACGTACCTGTCGTTACAGTGCACCACACCTATGAACCAGCACACTGTTTCCTTTGTGAGCACACATTTCATTATGCAAAGAGAAACTGAGCTGCACTGACAGGCGCTGGTAGATGGCAAAGGTGCCTGTACAAAAAAAGATAAAACAAAGACATTTTATTTCCCTGCTGCTCAAAGCCGTTTGAAGTAAGTCTTGAAACACAGCCGCACCCAATAAATCCCAAGATAGCTGGTTTAAGGCACCAACACCTAGCAACATTACTGGTGCAGAGTGCCAAAATACAGTATGGTGATCCTGTCATGAATTTAAGAAGGTGACTTAACATAATGTCACTGCAAGGCTATAAAATATACAAATTATCCCCTGACACCCTACACATCCCCACATGAATATAACACTGACTTTTCTTGTTACATAAGTCTACATTAATAATACAGTAAAGGGAAAGAACACAGCTGCATCAAAATAAAAAGTCTGAAAGTCAAGTGTGGATGGTGAAGTGATTACTTCCATCCTCTCTCCTTTTTTTTCTCTTTCATTTGTGCTGAGCAGTCACGTAGCTCAGGGACAGAGGAAATTTTATGACTTGCACTTATACATTCCGATCCACAAGCCAGCGATTTGACTAAGTAGGTGTTGAGGACAGTGAGAGTGTTATTTGAATGTGCTGAGAGCATCAGCACATCCCTTCTCACACTTTCACAGATCATTTCATAATCATCGGCTGATTCTTCAGCTCAATTGCTACTAGGAAACTACTGACAAGGGGACAACTGCAAAGAAATATGACTATATATCTCATGTAGGGAAGACCAGACATAATGTAGGGGATGTCCAGAGTGGCAGAAGTCACTTTTGGTATAAAAGTGTAAATTAATAACCTCAAAGGTGTACTTCTACTTATTACACAAAAACTTAAAAACATTTTATATCTGACTCACAGAGAGAGAGAGAGGAGTACCAGCCCTCCCTCCTTTTAACAGAGCATCAGTTGAAATCTTGCAATGAGGCCATTGCTAGTGGGTCTATTTTGAGATGCATTAAGCCCACAGAAAATTAAACTGCTAAATAATTGAGACAAAGCCTCTATCATTGCTTGAGCTGAGCCATCAGCTCATCACGGCCTGACATCATCAGGAGCATCAGCCTGTATGTGGTGTCAGGACACTGAATTTCTTGTAAAGATGTGTGTTTTTTTGGCAATAGGGGCAGCTTTATAAGAAGGCATTCTGTAAAACTGTGTCATCTAAAGAGCTTGTGCAACTCTGACAAGATGCCAGCATGGCGCAAATCAATCAGCAATGTGTCATGTTAAATCCCACATACACAGGAAGTGTCCACCATGCCGTTATAGCTGCAGTGTGATGCTTAATAATTCATCATACAGATCTTTTTATATCCTTTTGGCTGTGAATATCATAGAGGCCACCTGTTCCAAAACTGGCTTATAAAAAGCCAACAGGGTATAACTTCATTTCCTGTATATGCGTTTCAATCACATAAACACAGGGTGGAAGCATGACTCTCTTTAGGTCTAGGTGTAAATACATGTCTACTGTATGTCATGCTGTTATCTAAACAGTCCCTCCAGACAGTCAGACTGGCACAGTATGAATCTATGCTTATTGATATCTCTGTACACTTGCCACAGCAGAGCACGAACACTGTAGACAGTAGCAGTGCTTAAAAAAACAACAGCATGCAGTCATGTCACAGTGAGAAGCTTGGGTGGAAGCGTTCACTTAAACGCTAAACAGTCAATATAAGAGTGTAATGATGACAAACCGTAATTCTCCCCCTCCATCCTGGTGGTCCTGATGCTGCTGCAGGAGTCACTGTCCGGGGATGTCTCTCACCAAGCACTCGCAGCTCAATCCGGATACCTTCTTCTCTTCCTCTCTCTAGTCTCTTCTTTGCTTACCCTCCAGGTTTTTTAACTTGTGGTGGTATGTACAAGCTCCCTAGGAGGTGGCACTTTTAAGCTGTTGCCGTTTTGTTGGTCGCCAGTTGCCGTTTGAAATATGTGTGTTGTCGGTGTTGGCTGCGTGCTGATGTGCATCCAGGGGAGCCGGTGCACATGCTGGCCCCTCCCATCCCAGATGTGATGTCACATCTCTAGACAAAAACTTTGCTGAATACTGGTATCATTTCCGCCGTTTCGTACGCATAGAGTAGGCACATTGCAAGAATGTATGATGCATGAATTTACATTCTCAAAATAGTTTATATTGATGTTTAAGGTGAGGAAAAACGTATCTCTATAAGCCAATTACTCACAGGCTGTAGATCCTTAGACCGAGCATTGTTTTGACAAAATTACTGAACATACTTTCAGAAAACTACTAAGATGTCCCCCAGAAATGTTTTAAGATGTATATAATACACTCCAATGTGAATAGTAATGGGTGTCTTGTTTTTTCCACAAAATAGGTTCATTTACTTAAAAACCTTAAAATGACAATTTCTTTACCCTCATTTAAAAAAAAAAAATCATAATCTACAAATATGCACATATACTTCATTTCAAAAGTTTAATGGCTCTGTGTCCAGTAGTCCAAAGTTAATTCTCAGTGTATGAGGCTTCATGTTTCTACATTACATTTGTGACTGGACCGGGATTGGCTCCAAGCTAGTTGTAATGCCGCAAATCCAGTTTGAGGTCTTTAAATTGACACAGACAAACCTTCTCCCTTCAGCAAATGAAAGTAGAAAACTATCTTCTGGTGTCGAACTCTGCACATTCATCATTCTGCACAATGAAGTTCAAACACCCATCTGAATTAAAAATAGGCATAACAAATTGTTGGCCGGACGGGGACTTTTAATTGTAAGTCCAAATAAATTGCAAATAAGAAAACTGTTGTTCTTTCTAGGTTCCCACTTTGCATGCCAAACTTTTGTTGATCAGTCAAGTCACAATAGGTGTTTGGCCACAGCTACCAATGGGGACACATCTGTTGTGACATTGCTGATTGAGGTGTGGCCAACATATTAAACCACAGACAGCAGCAGTTTCCTGTCTTTTTGTTGATCCATTTGTCAAACTTGATGTAGATGGCAATCGACTTCTGTTTCAATGGAGCTTTGCTTTGAAAATATCACACTTATGTCAGACTTTCATTAGTGCATTTTGCCATCATAACTGTGCTAATTCAGGACAAGGAAGCGAGAAGAAAAAAAAAAAACACAACCATCTCACAAAAGTCACAACTTTATTGCACCTTTAAAGTTTACTATAGTGTGGTAAGAGCCACTTTCATTATGAAAGGTCTCTTCCTTGGTCAGAAAAGGTGGTGCAAACATGTGGACCGTCCATTCACACCAGTAAATGTTCCTGTCAGTTTGAGAGTCATACCCTACGTCAATTTCACAGCCGACAGACATGTCCTATGGAATTTAGACTGCCGCAGCCTCTCTTGTACTGTACACACTACAGTGACATAGGGAAGGTCTTGCATGAAAACAGACAACTCTCTTATACACAAATGAACAAACACATTTGCAAATAAATTCTCAAGTTAACATCCACCAACTGATCCAAGTATTAGTAGCACATTAAAGATCTGTGTCTTGTCTTCTTTAAATTATATATTTATAACATTAAATCCTATACTTTTTATAGCCAAATTCAAGGCAACATCTCTAGAATGAAAAGAAATGCATGGGCAAATCTTTACAGCGTTGGAGGGAGACACGGGTAGCACAAGATGGACTGTACAGTCTTCTACACTGGCAAAGCATTGTGTTATCTTGACGTTGATTTCTCTACTCATCTGTGCCCATGACTGGGTGCAAGATGATCCCATGGTTTCCACACCTGAAATACTTGTATAAAACAGTTTCTACAGGATGCACAGGGTGCAAAAAATGGTGGTCCAGGGAGAGGGACTGGTCTGATATGGAACAGGGGAGTGGGGTCCGATCAGAGATGAAGAATGGATACAGGATGCCTGGGTTCCTGAGTCTTAGCCCAGTTTCTAGGTGACCAGCATGACAGTCAGAAAATTGCATAGAGATATAAGATACAAGGGGGAAAGAAATTATTAGCATGTGGCTATCCATTTCTAACACAGTGCCTGAAGTAGAAAATGTAACCCTTTTATTTCAGTACATTGGTGACTAACAGTTTGTGGTGAGGTTTGTTACAGATAATGGAAAGCTCAAATCTCCAGATGCAAGGCTTCCGAACGCAGGACTGATGAGATGAGCTACAGAGTTAAATAGCTGCACAGTAGAAAACAACTGCTCTCGTCTTGAGGTCCTCCAACAACCCCCACCTCGACTCCGTCAGAAAACAATAACATCTAGGTAAACACATAGATATGATGTTTGCTCATCGATACCAACGCTTCCACAAACAGTCAAACTGTTTCCAATCGGCAGAGCACTCTTGCGGTATAAATGCATCAACATTCAATCTGAAATTAAATGAATTTGTTAGCAAAATATGGTACATAACCAAAACAGCAGAACTAAAAACAAAAGTCAGCTTGGTAAATTTCTGGACCAATTTGGACATGCATAGATAGAAAGTGGTAAGAATTTTAAACCGTAATTTTACCAATAGTATGCAGCCAAAACTTGGTCCTTAAAAAAAAAAGAAGAAAAAAACAAGCCACATGGCACAGACACTGCAGCAAAATAAAAACAAAGGCAGATTAAAAGATATAAAGAAAATGATATATAAATCTAAAATAAAGTATGTTTTAATGAATACATAATTCTGGATCTTTGCAATTTGGTATTGAATACTTTCAGGAGAAAAAAAGGTCACTTTTTTAAAACAGCCAAAATGTTACAGGTATCCTTTCAATTTTTTAGCAACTGTTGACAAGTATGATAAACTGTATTCAAGGATTTTGGAGGCAATAACCAAGGCTCAAAGGGTGCCACCACCAATGAATTCATGTGACACTGAGGTGTAAGGGGGTTCTGTTAAATACTGCATGCATAGAAAAGTTTGAGCCACTGGATTAAAGGGGGACGTGAGTGGTCAAATCCCACTGGCCAATTTTACTGAAGCCTGAAGACAACATTTCACGTTAGTTAAAAGTTTAGTTTAAAATTTATATTCAAGGGGTCAGTTATAAGCTGTTAATGTAGTCTGCTGTGCTGCTTTTGGCTCATATATTATTCAGGAATTTGGGTCTGAACTGAACACAGAACAGAGAGGTAAAAAAGAAAGGGGACAAAAGTACAGAAGTTTGGTATACAGTATTATTGTCTCGATTTCCAGCAAACATGACCTCAACAGCTATCTGGACATTCAGCGACGGACTCCAAAAACTCTCTTCCCTCCGGGTGTTACAGACCACTTGTTCCGTCTGTCCTGAATCTTCTGGAAGATGCTGCTCCCGCTTCTCCACTTCTCTCTTTTATAGTTTTTCACTTTCTTCACCTGTTTATTCACAAGTAAAAACAGAGAATAATGAATCTGATGAAATGGGACAGTGTATGGCTTACAATTAGGCAGTTAAATTTGGGCTTTAACATTTAGAAAGCATTGTGATTTAGAAGAAAATACATTCAATTGCTTTCTCTCCTCTCACCTTTCCCCTGTCAAAGTCTTCATCCCACTCATCTATCACGGTGTCACACTTGGCATGGCGGACATCTTCAATGGCATCTCTACTAACAGCAGAGATCTCTCCATCCCAACTGAGGACTAAATAACACAAACAAAACCTATCAATGCACATGAAAACTGTAGCCCTGCCACATATCTTAAATATCTTTTGCCACAAACTATCAAATCAATATACATACAATAGCTCAAATCACTCTTTGTCTCACCATTGGCTCCATAGGCCTTATCTTTGGAGTTTCTGAGCAGTTCTTCCACCACACCACTCGTCTTTTTCCCATCCCAAGCTAGAGGAGCAGTTGGGGTGTCTCCTGCTGCACTTCCATCAGCCGCTGGCGCCTGTTTGCGCTTGTAGCCGTCCTTCACTTGGCTGTCCCACACTACCACTGTGGCTACATTCAGAAAGAAAAAAAAAAACAAGTCAGAAAACAAGACCCAAAAAAAACCCAACAACCCACAGATAGAAGATGGAGAGCTTGAATTTGACATTCTCAAAATGTAATGAGTCATGCTCTTGCAGTATAATTGTGTTATGACTGGTCACTCAAATGAAAGGGTGAGAGACTGTGGTGCAGAGAGTTTCAGCAGATGTCTCTATTCAATATCCACAAAAAATATTGTACATTCTTATTTGCCAAGGCAACAAGATCACCCATTTCATTGCATAGCGCAAATGCTAGTGTATTTTCTAGATGTACTGTACATGCACGCAAGTCCACACTTGCATACCTGAGCTGTGCTTGCTGATTTTGGCGTTCTCTGCGGTGTTCTTTTTGGAAGGGGGCTCCTCTTCTGCTTCAGGCTTGTTGTTCTGCCCATCTAAGCATCGCGTGCTCTCCTCCCACTGTTTCACCTCTTCTTTTAGCCTCTTCTTCTTCATTTTTAGCTTCTTTTTCATCGTTATCAAATCTCCCGTGTCATTCTGAACAACTGCGGCCTTCGACTCAGAATTCCTGTTGGAACAAAGTAAATTTATACTGATTAATATTGTGCTCATTTTGCCAAAATGGGAGAAACAGTGTTTGTGTTTGCCTATAGATGAAAGCCACAGGGTGTAAGCACCTGCTTTGCCTGCACTTCATCTTTTTAAGAATGATGCATAATGTCAAGCACTTTATACAGAGCTGACTAAGACAGGTGACACACATTAACAATGAATGAAAACTGGAAATTTACAGGTAGAAGAGGACTTATATCTTTCATGAAGTCAGTATGTAGTACGCTGGCTGTCCTGTGGAAGTTTCTAGAAGTGTCTGATAGATGGACATAAGAACAGTTCGATAAGAGAGCCAGCTGGTTGTTATGGAAACAAAGTTATGCATCTGTATTTATCCAAATTATGAGTTCAAAATTAATTGAAGGCAACATTTTGAACAGAAATGAAGAATATCTGATGTGCACTCTTACAAGGAAACAACAAAACATGCAACTAAATGAGCCAAACTTCAACCCACCTTTCTGATGCAGAGCATGCTGAAGTTGTGTCCTGCAGAGCCTCATCCAGTTGCATCTTCTTTTTCTTTTTCTTCTTCTTCTTCAACAACACAGAGTCCTTTCTGTGTTCTTCCTGATTTGACTGGCGTTGCATTGAGGTTGTGGCAGCTAACAGAGGCTTTTCTTTCGACTGTTCAGTATCTGGATGGGAGCTTAAACTCCACATCCCACCCTGACACCAATCCTCCTCCTGGTTGGACGTGTCCAGATGAGACGGGACGCACTCTCTCTCCTTCGCTTTCTCTCCATCCTCGTTCTCCCTCTTTCGCTTTTTCTTTTTCTTCTTCCTCTTCTTTTCGCTAGCTGATTCCACATGGTTGGACTGTGTCTCCACAGCTGGAGATGCGGCTGCCTGTGTATCACCCTCCATCTCAGAGTGGCGCCGCTTCTTTTTCTTCTTCTTTTGGTTGGCCTTTTGAGCTGGAAGGCTGTTGAGATCTGGTTCTTGGACCACGGAGCTGAGGTTGTTGGAAGACTTGGGGCTCTTTGGGCCGGGACTGTGAAGCCCGTTGGTTTTAAGAGAAAGGCTGGCGTTTGGCTTTTGCAGTGTAGAAAGAATGGACTGTTTCTGAGGGCTCTGCTGTTTGTAGGATCCACTTAAGTGGGCAAAAGGCGATGACTGGACTTTAGGTGAATGGAATGGACCAGCTCTGTGAAAAAGAGAAGAGAATACATCTGAATCAACTGGGTTGCTTTAATGCTGTTATTTTGATGGAAGAAGTTGGAATTCCAGTGTATTTGTGATATGAGTTGCGTTTCACTACTTCCTACCTGTGAGTGTGAGGTGAGGCAAAGGTGAGAGGGTTAAGTTGATTTGGATGCGTGGGGTCTCTGGACAACTGGCGTGGCAAAGGGGGCAGAGCATCAATGCTGCTCGGACTCCGGCTGCGAGCCTGCAGTTATCGACATAAATAAAAACTTGGTGGTCTAAAGAAAATAGCCATGAATGTGACAAAAATAAGGAAGAGAATCAAATAAGGAAGGGGACGATTTAAAGGATGGCAGGAAAAGATGGAGGGAGGGAAAACAAAGAGGAAAGGGTATGGCAGAGAAGAATTAGAAATGGTTAGAAAAAAAGAACAAACTAAAGGAAAAGAAGACAAACTCTAAACAAGTGCTACTATGTGGTTGATTAGACAGGCACGCTGGAGAAATAACACATTACATACAGCAGAAAACAAACTAGAAAGAAGAGACTTTACTTCCCTTAAATAAAACTATTTAAGGTGAGTCAAATCTCCTAAACAATTTACTGAAATCAATGGTCAAATTTGGGATAGCAGTGTGGAGTGGGGCAACAGGAAACCAAGGTATCATGAGCTTGTACTGAGACAGGAAGTGGTGTTGCAGCTGAAGATGGGAATAAAGTTCACCTTCTTGGCTGACAGGGCCAGTTTCTTGGCAGGTGGAGGTGACATGGTGCTGGTGGCTTCAGATGTGATGTTGTTGAGGGTTGGGGGTTTCATTTTCGCCGTCTTCTGCTCCTCTGTGCTCTGAGAGCGCTCTACACTCTTGGCTGGAGACGCCAGGCCATTGGAGCCTTTCCGAGGGGTGGAGGGAGTCTCTCCTACTGGAGCACTTTTAGGACCCATGGAGTCCTGGCCGATACAAAGGCAATCATACGCTGTGGTTATGATTCTGTGCAGCCACACTTGGCCAGATATAGATCCTTAAAATCTATAAAAAACAATGGTAGCTTCATATAAACTGGTAATACATTTGACATACTTGAGGTTTGTGCTGATGACTACAATCTGTTCATACTATTCTGAATACAGAGTGCATCCCCTTGTAATGAATTCATATGATCATCTACAGAATACTGTATACATATTTGCAACTTTTACATACACTAAATTTGATTTGTACGGTTTGTGTTTTTGCTTTTTCACCACAAACATTACCTTTGAGTCAGTGGTGTCGGAAGAGGAAGAGTCAGACAAAGACTTGAATGAGGTAGACGCTGCCATGCCTCTGCCCTCTCCACCTTGCTTTTTATCTCCCTCCGTCCTGCTGACCCCGTTATTGGATGGGGTAGGAGTGCTGCTGCGTGACTGCGCTTGGCTCTGGGGAGAGGGCTTCTTCAGCTTCTTGAAAGGCTCCTCGATAACCGTAGGTCCACCTGGCAACTTAGGTGGTCCATTGGAGGACGACGTCCAATTGGACAGCCTGGGCTGCGGCTGAGAGCCCACTCCGTTCCTGGAGACAGGCAGGCCCAAACCACCATCCATGGACTGGATCTTACGAAGCTGTGCAGGCTCAAGTTTCTGTTAAGAGGAGTTTAATTGTATTAAAAATACATTTCATCAAAATGTTCCAAGACGTAAAACTGAGTATGTCTTTTTAATATTTTACAAGATGTTTGAAGTTTGTATATCTCGCACCTTTGTGACCTGCGGGGAGGAGAGAGGCCCGTTCAGGTTGGCCCTCTTTATCTGTTCAGACGATACACTGTTCTTCCCAGAATGCATCATCCCCTGCTTGGTGGTCTGCCCATCTGCATTCTTCTTGGTTTCAGGGATCCTTTCATATACAAACAAAGACTCTTTAGATGCTTTATTTAATTATATATCCAGGAGGAACAGACAACACTGTTTTTGATCTCTTGCAGCACTGCACAGTGTCTTACCTCAGGTAGAAAAGCACATAAGCCTGCTGGTTCAAGACCACTTTGATGTTACTAGAGTGCACCATTGAATCATTCATTTGGTACCATTGACCGTTGCTCGCCTTCAAGAAAATGAAGAAGAGAAAGTTTTACAATAAAGCAGGAGGTCCACAGCAGTTTATGTAATAATTACCTGTGAAATGTATTCAACATTATTATTTACAGCTACTCTAGAAGAAAAGGTTTGCCATAACAAAGTATCCATCTTTTTAATACTGGCAATATTTAGCAATTGTTTAGCAATTTTAGCAATGTTGACCATAAATGAGCAGGACTGTTGTGTCAATTCACTCGATTATCCGAAAACAGGTTATTTTATCTAAAAGCTATTTGTCAATGGAGTTTTCAAGAAATATACCATTATACTGACATTGTGATATAAAATTACATATAATGTCAAAAAGGGTTGTATCCATATTGTGTACTCTAAAACCTACATTATCTTTACAGATTAACGAAAAAAAAAAGAATATCATATAATATCGGAAGCCATTTCATTTTTGGACTTTTTTGTAGACATTCACTGAAATATAATACCTTATATATGATTTGTTAATGTCTGTTTCTGTGTAGAAGATCTCCATTGACAACAAGATAGCTCATCTCAGGGTCTCAGTCCTTAGCTTTTGAAATACACAAAAATTAAATAAAGGACGAATATCAGCTTACCTTGACATAACAGTAGTAGTGGCCAGCATGACAACTGTAGCCAGAGTGCACCAGAACAGCATAGAGGCCGTACATAACAGGATCGCCTGAGCTCTGAGACA
Organism: Scomber scombrus; assembly: GCF_963691925.1. Classification (NCBI taxonomy): domain Eukaryota; kingdom Metazoa; phylum Chordata; class Actinopteri; order Scombriformes; family Scombridae; genus Scomber; species Scomber scombrus. Next base: position 13,211,369 of record NC_084987.1, read on the forward strand.
TGTAAGGGCGGATGTTCAGAAATTCTGGGTATCCAACATCCTGACGAAGGAAAAAGACGAGCAGAAATGTGAGATATAACTGTCAAGCGACACAGCTCTTTCAAAACAGCCAACGGTGTGAGAATCCTTTGTTTACCTTTGTTATTTTTCCTCCACTGAAGTTGGCAAACCTCTTCAGTGAAAGGGTCAGTACATTAGATGTTCGATGGACTGTGAAGCGTTTGGTTGCTGGCACTTTCTTTTTGCACCTGGGGAGAAAAATAAAGAAATGTAAGGATCAGCAAAGTGAATAAACATAATAAAAATAAAAAGTTTTATGCCCTGCAGGTTTTACTCAAAACTTTTTACATTATGTTTATGATTTATGTTACATGTTAGACTAGATAAGTGTCACTCACTTGGCACACATGTAGGCGTTCTCTCCACTTAACACATCTGGTTTCACAAACAGTTCCAGGGCGCGCACAATGTTTGCTGCTTGCTGAAAGACAAGGACAGATAAACATTTAGAGTTTCTAAAAATAAGGTTGGAGTAAAAAAAAAAAAAAAAAAAGTCTTGTGAAACCTACCCGTATCTCCACAGCGATGTCCAGGTAAGGATCATACGTGTCCGACACACTTTTACAAATAGAGCATTTCACTGCAAGAAACAACAAAACAAATTTGAATTCAAAACTATTTCTGAAGAAAATATGTTTAAGTAATGTAAGTGGAATATTTCACTGCAAACATAAAACTATCAAGGACTTCAAAATATCTCCTCCGACTCTCAGATTAAATACTGAGAGGAAAAAAACATCACATTTACATTTTCTCAAAGAGTACGCCCACATTTCAAAGGAATTTAAGGAAATTTGAAATCTCTCTTACGTCGAGTCATTTTCCAAATATAATATTTAATATTCAATGATACCTCTTGACCTGAGGTAACCTCCAAAGATCTGGTGAACCAGCGTTGTAGCCTGGGTCTGCCTGTCCAGCCTACACAGAGGAAGAAAAGAAATGAGAAGGTCATTCACATCAACATTCACATCTGTTTGTTAATAAATTACTGACTAATAAAGCCTTACTTAGGGTAGCCATTGAGACAGGCTTTCTGCATGGCATCAATGGTGTATCGCAAAAACTCATGGGCGTCCTCCTGGCTCCCGAAGCGAAAATGTCTTGCAATTTCTATGGAGGAAAAAATTGCATATTAGTTTTCTGCTCGGTTTCTGAAACAATACAGCAGTGGCTCAGTGATACACAAGCTCCTGTCATAATTACAAATGGATGATTTAAGACAGGAACACATACAGGTATATTGAAGTGTGTGATCTAAACACTTGCTCTTTAAAATGTGGTTCTGACTATTAATGATGCTGATTCATGGAAATCTGGCCCTTTTAGAAACTAAAATCAGTTTGTTTAATGTGTTGTAAAGGTTAAAGAGCACTTATCAAGGGTATTTACAGCTGCCCTCTAATGACCTAATAAAAAGCTTACCGTCACTTAGTGACTTCAGCAGACTGATGTCTCATCTAAAAGTCTCATATTAGAACTAATATAGCTCTAAACCCTTTGGCTCTACTGTTATTTCCTGATGGAAAAAGGGGAGAGTACGAGCTGGTAGAATCATAATGTGGTCATCACCACATTCCCAGCATAGCATCCCTGCACATTTACAACAATGAATCACCCCCGAGTGGGAAAAAGGAATAAGACACCATGCACTAATGACTTGTTCAGGGCACCTCACAGAGAGGAAGGAGACAACATCTTGAAGATATGAAACCTGCGGGCATAAAATTAGATGGGATGTAGTTTTATTTTGTTTGTGAAACCCTTTTTATTTTATGTGATGACATCGTGCTTTATTTGTATTTTGGTGGAGTGGCCTGCACAAAAGCACAGATGTTTAATTTCATTTCATTGGTGGCAAATTTCTAGCTGTGTGGAAGGCCACCAAATAAATGAATGGAAAGGGAAACCATAGGAAACCTAAAGTACATCTCACAGTTCTGTTTGAAAAGACAGGAAAAGGTGGACTGTACATTTTTGTGCTAAAGCTGAAAGCTGCTCCTCTCAGCCCGCAGTCACAAGGAGACGGAGAGGGCATTGGGAAAGGAGGGAGGGAGAGGGAGATGAAGGGGGGGGGGGCAGAAAAAGAGGCGCAGGAGGTGGAGACATGATTGCAGCAGCACATAAGGAAGTAGCAAGCAGGTAGGGAGGGGAACAGGGTGCAGGGAGGACTCCTGTGAGACTACAGCACAGCACCTCTCCATGTCAAGGTGCAAAGCACACCTCTTCTCTCTACATGCTGTTCATTCACAGCCTGCAGTCTCACCGCTCCACTTATGTACTGCAGTTACCTGCTGTTGTCACACAGGATACTGTGGCCAGTGTTGCGTCATTCAACCAAAAACCAGGTGTCTGTGACTCCTGACAAAACCTACATTGAAACAAGCAGGCGCAAACTGCTCAGACACAATCACACAGTGCTGAGGGAAGCTGGTGGTCTTACTTTTTAGGTCTCTGATGAAGGAGACAGGCTTGATGGCATTGCCTGTGTTGGCAAAGGCTTGGATGATATGGTTCTGCATTATACAGATCATACAAAAGCCTGACTGGTGACCTGAAACACAGAAAACAACAACGCAGGAGAGTCATAATCAACTCATTACCTGATGAAATGTCAATCATGTAACTGTCCATCACAGAGTGACTTATTTAACACACTCATGTGCAGATTAAAAATAAATTAGATAAAAGGCAGAAATACTTAACAAAAAGGTGAAGTGATGTATTGATGTTTAAATAGAATAACCAAAAAAAAGAATGAAAAAGGGAAAAAATGAAATGAAATGAATTACTTTGTGGAAGCCTGGCACATGATCAGCAGGATTTTAAGGGATAATTAGTTTAAACCAAATTTTTCCATGAAGAATTAGTAAAAACCGAAATTGATAAACTATACAATTAAGTTTGTATCACACAAACTTCTAAATATGACAACAGCATTATGTGAAGCATTTATGAAGGGGGTTTTGTTCTTTAACATGGTCATTTTAAGGCTCCACCATGACATCTCAATATGTCATATGTAATCAAAGGGGAGACTTTAATTAAAAATTTATTAAAGTGCAGGCTATGTCTGCACATGCAGTTTGGTCTGCATCAAAGCAGAATATGATTGTTGCCTTTTTAATCATTTGGCGTGCTTAATATTTAACACATGAACCTAAGGCACAAAGGCTTTTTTAAATTTAAAAAATGACTTTGTTTGTTGGTTTACTAAAAAGGTTAAATCAGTAAATCATAGACTGCTGAGTGTTTTAGAGGTTGAATACAACTTATTGTGGACAAACTGGCCAACTGAAGCAGCTGTCTTTGTTTCTATTCTTCAGCTGCTCCGGCTTGCATTCCACAGTGGTCTTTCAGACACACATGTCCACCGTCGTGTAACGGTCGCAAGTTAGAAGTTATTTCCCAAACTTGAATGTTGAAGTCAGCCAGTGTTTAAGAACATGGTTCAAGTACTCACAGGCACGGCTGTGCTCCTTTGAGAGTAAGTAGTTGGCAAGTGGTGGGGTGTAGGTGAGACACTGCACTGTGGAGTTGAGGAAGCAGGTGTTTCCTAGGTTGTGGAGGCCGGCTCCCACCCTGTACACCCGCTCCCATTTGAGGGTCAGCTTGTTCCCTGGAAAGAGCATCTTCTGTGGGGCAGGGATCCCATCGCTCTGGCTCCCAACCACATTCTCGGAGACTGAAGGAGGATTGCAGTCAATTTTGTTACATTATCAAAATATTAATACACAGAGCCTGAGGAGCATATTAAAAGGAAAGAAATCAAAACATGGAAATGTAAAACTGCTTTGAGAGCTTACCTTGCCTCTTTATTTGGGCAGGCTCTGTGGCCTTCTGTCCCGTAGCGCCCTCATTCCTGGGATTGAGGATCACATACTTGTTCTTCAGACTGTCCAATTGATAGGAGAAACCTTTGCTGGCAGGCTCAAACTCTATCTTCTGCAAAAGGACTTTCTTGGCAGAAGAGGCCAACAGTTTGTTGAGGTCGCCTTCATCGCCCGTCTCCTTTCGACCAGGTTTTAATGCCTCCTTGAGTTTATCCACTATCGGCATTGTTGAAACATCACTGAGGAGAAAGATGCAAGTCAGTGTCATAAATCATTCACACTGTGACCTTACATGGCCCACATGAAGTTGCACAAAACAAATACAAAAAAAAAAATCCCAGTTTCAGGGTCAGTATATTGGCCATGTGAGCTTCACAGGACCACAAATAAACTTCAGTTGATCAATTAAATGTTGCATTTATCCCTCAGCTAATCACTTAATTGCCTGTTAATGCTCCTTTCTGCTTGTACTTCACTCCAAATTTCCTGACAGACATTATGAAGGTATACTGTAAAGACTGTACATCTAAGCAGCCAGCTCGGACTTGGCAGCTATCCCCACAGTTATGCAAGATGTCAGTAACATGGGGGGGGTAGAAGTATTTAGAGCACATAAGGTGTAAACAGCTGCTGTTATCAGTTGTTATCTCAATTCTGCCAAATGTTATGTTTCTTCAATTAAATTGTATGCCATCATTTTTTTTTTTAAATCTAGGCAATCAGCCATAGTTTAAAAAAAAAAATCACTGACTAACAGATGACATATGCTGCTGGAAACGTGAGTGAAAATTTGCATTGGCTGACTACTGTCCCTTTAAGTACAGTGAAGCTGAGTGCACTAAAGAGGACCATTTCAGTGTAGATAACAGTGTGTGCACATTTCCACAACAACCGTCTGTCTGCCAGTCAGCCAAGTGAATGACTTCTGATGTGTTATTTTCTACAAAAGGCAGCAGGCTGGCGAAATGCGTTCAATGCTGCTGACTGAGTGAGCAAACCAATCCTTTAGTTTCCTATTGCCCTGAACTACACAAACCCTTCTAAATTTGAAGGCACTAACATCATATAGATGTCACACGGTACTACGTCAAAGTGAAAACATCAAAGGCATGGAGTACCACGATAGTCATGCTCATTGGAGTGGGCAGTGACGTCATGAGGAGGGAAGGAGGGCTGAACATGCATTGTATGCACAAGGGCACGCTGACCTTCACTTGCTGCTGATACTGATACAACTAAGAATGACACAGCTGACTGCAGTGATTCGGGTCTTAGAGCAGGCAGTAGTGTCGATACACTCACTTCAACGCAGGAGTTGTTTGAGACTGTTGTCATTGAGGAAGTCATGGGCATTAAAAAAAACAAACAAAACAAAAATACAGGTGAGCCAAGACAATTAGTTTTTCTATTTGGGCAAAGAACAGGGAAATGTTCTAATGTTGAGGCTACATGCATGGATATAGTGTAGTCTTGTAGTGTGAATGGACAAAAAAAGCTTAAAAAACAACAACAGAAAAACGACTGAGTAATCAATTAGCTGATTATAGAATTATAGAACTATTTTGATAATCAAATAATTGTTTTAATAATTTTTTTAAATAAAAATGCTGGGCTCAGCTTTTGATAAAATGATCATTTAATGCTTTTTTGTCACACACAATAGTAAACTCTTTGTGCTTAGTCGGACAAATATAGATAAATGAAGATGTTGCACTTGACTCCAGGATATTATAAAGGGCTATTTTCAGTATTTTTACATTTCATAGACTAAACAAGTAATTGAGAAAATGATCAGCATTACTAATAATAGTTACATGCAGCTGTTCTAAACTGTCAGTCCAGCTTACATCAAGCGTGGATTGTTGTTGGATATTTTGATGAAAAGAAGGCTTGTGTGCACCTGGTGTGAGATCTGAGAATAGAATCAAACATCCGAAATCACATTAGATGTCACCTTCTGATGCAGCCGGTTTCATCTTTTTTTCATATTCTTCTTTTATTCTTTATTTTTGTCTGGCTGGACTTAGCTACTGCCTCAGCCAATGTGTGTGTATCAATATCCCTCCCAGTGAGGAAATCAAATCACTTTATGTGCAGTCTGAGACCACTTTCTCATTCTGGCAAAGTGGTCTCAGACTTTTGGACCATAATGTTTATTTGTTCAGACTCAGCTGCTTTAACACATGAATTTCTCCCACTGGGATCAATAAAGTGTTATCTTATCTATGCATTTATCTTATCTATCCAATCTGAGTCATATTTTGAGGTAAACCTTGCGCAAATACATCAATGGAGTTGACAGTGTTTTCTTCATCTGGTATGAATGCCCAAGTCATCATCCCACATCTGATGATGCAATTGCAGGCCAAACATTGTCTAAAATGTACCTAGGTTTCCAACAAAATAGAGATAGTAGTTTTAAGTTTAGAAGTTCATAAGCTGATCACATTAAAATCAATAAGGGAAAAATGCATTTTGAATACCATCACTTCAGCAAACCTTTAATACTGTAGCTACCCACACAGGGCAGAAAAATAATAACATTACACGTATAATATCAATTACAGCACAAGGGATTAGTTGAATTTTTCTATTCGATTTTGTCCCCCACTTATTTTCCAGCTTTTTAATCGTGAAGACTTACACCAATTTAAATGTTCTTTGAGCCATTGTTTGGGGGGGGGGGTCAATTTGAAGACATCACTTTGGGAAATTGTGGTGAGCAGTTTTTCCACTAATTTCTGACAAATTGCCAGAAATTGAGCAGATATGTCAGTAATGGAAAACTGATTGTTGCAGCTCTGATATTAATACTAATCTTTATTTTACAGAAAGGTGATGACAGGAAATGTGATGGCTGTAATGACGGGACCAAACAAAGTAAATAGTGTGTGAATGGACATGTTGAATGTTTTCTGATAAACCACTTGCTCGCATAGAAAGCAGAGCGCCTCCAACATAAAGCATATTTTGAGGGTACAACAGTTATGACAAATCATTTCATTAACGCATTAAGCTGCCTGAGCACTTAATATCTCACCGACAACACTAATCCATAATCAGACAACATTAATATTTTTGATAATAACCGATTAACACCTCAAATAACAATTATCCACTCATGATTTCTTACAGTCGAGCGATGGACATTAGGGGGAGCACCTGAACGCATCATGCTATATTGCTGTCACTTGTAAAATCCCTCCATCGTTATAACTCGATTAAACAACCAATTAGCCGCCCGGCGTCAGCAATTTTCTTTATAACTGGTCGGTAATTATCGTTATCAACCCATAATAGCAGCCAGGTAGCCTTTGAACACCCACTGGACTCAACTCTTCGGGCCAGTCATTATAGCTTAACATGCTAAGTTGCTAACCTCAACACAGCTTAATATCGACCTAAACACGCTCAAGTTTAGACACCAAACTTCGTCGTTACTTCGATAAATACCTAAACCGTTCGAGGTTTAATTGCTATCGTATTCCTGCTGCGACTTATGTCGTTTTCTGTCTCTTTACGCTTGACAGCAATAGCAGCAAATTAGCCAGCGAGCTAACTTAACGTGGCGAGAGCCTCCAGTCTCCCTTCAATGCTGCAATGTGGGTTAGCATCTCAGCGGTCCAGGTGGCTAGCAACCCCCCCTCCCCTCCACCAGCCGCCACATCCTGCCTATTTATTCACCAACATCGCACTCTTACAAACACCACACATAACATAAAGGCGTTTGTTCGCTCACCTTTTAGTTCAATCGTTCAAAATCGTTGCCAGTAGAGGAGTCCGCTTCCTCAGCTGTTTCTCTTCACTCTGGTATTTTCGCCCATGCTGCATTATCAGAGGGCGGTAACGACGATGACTGACAACTATCAAGGGCCAATCGGATAGCAGGTCATGCCGTAAGCAGAAAGGTTCAGCCAATCAGCGCTCAGAGTGACGTAGCGCTGTCCAGAGAGAAGCACACGTGACCTATGAGCAGCGCTGTTTACCATTGTTGCAATGGGCACGACACATGTTAACAAATTTTAATGCAACATCAAAGAGCGACCGACATATCACCTACTTGTATTGAACATTTATGTTAGGCGTGTATTATGTGTTAAAGCAAATTGAGCTTTTTGATTACATTAAAATCTATCGGGAATCCAATGTCAATGTCTTATGTCAATTTCTAATGCGGATGACCCAATGTTAAATTTGAGATAAAATGCCAGTTTATCTATTCCATTATAAGCCACGCCTCCCATGCCTTGGGTTCCAAGTAGTTAAATAAACAAACTAGTAACATCGACTACTGAAAGTGATGTCGGGGTGGTGGTATACAGCTTTCTGCAAAATGCATATCATTCTGGGTTAATGTCTTAAACCGTGCTGTAACACTGCTATAAACTGTCACTTCTCATCATGTTTGATATGATGGCACAACATTTACTATCTGCATTTTGCGAGGCCCGTGGAGGAATGTGTGTTACTGTCACCTGTTATTACCTCCAGTAGGAGGCAGCAGATTACTGTTTTAGTGTTGCAAAGTAGCTCTTCTAGTTATAGTTCAGTGCTCATTTAATAAACTGAAAATGATACATGGTACTTAAATTTATGTATTTATTTATTATTAACAAAATCAGGCCTTGTTTTCCATACACATGTATGGTTAATAATTATAGCTCCTGCACTAGTCAAGGTCTGGTTCACAATTTTTTAAAGTCTGTCTTAAAACAATAGTTGGGTGCCCAAATGAACATAACGAGTCTTCCTGTTCATACTGGCCATTAGAAAATCCTTTCACAATGCATTTGCAATGTAAGCCTCCTTCTGTGTAAAAATGTACTTAAAAGTTTATCTGAAGCTAATATGAAGCTTCAGATGTCCAAATGAGTCAAATCAACCAGATATTTTTCAGCATTGCACACTTTTGAGTACGAAGTTTCCTCTTTTTGTGACTATACTTCCACTGCAACTCAACAGGGAAATACACTACTAGAGGAAACACAAAGAGGGAATTTGATGCTAAAAAAGACTGGAAATGTGGCAGATATCCATTTAATATGACTAACTCAAGACTGTCAAAGCCTCATATAAACTTCGGATAACTTTTTAAAGCATTTTTGTGTAAAATGGCTGGATTTTTACCCCAATTACTTATATTGAAAGTGTATTTGAAAGGGATCTTTTGACAGCCAGTATCAACAGGAAGAATGGTTACAGCAAGGAAAACCCCTTTTAGTGTTCATATGGGCACGGGACAGTTGTTTTAAGACTTGAAAAATTGTGAACCTATCCATAAAAACTAAATGTGTATATTGTATGCACATAACTAACAAAGAAAACCACTCTGATTCTCTGCTGAATTAAATTCCTTTAAGAATTTGTGATGACTATTGTATCCTGGATTTTTAAGCAGTGAAGTGAAAATAACCAATACAAAGCGCACCAGAATAGGGTTTGGCATTTAATGTAATAGTCAAATGTACAGTATTGTTTCAGTTGGTCATGCATGCAAAAAATCACCTTCTCTTAAAAGTCTCATGTGAAACCAGCACAAGACATCACGGTACTCGACTACAGTTTCAAATGAAGAATCTTTTTACACTCTCATATTGAAGTCAAATGACATTAGCCTGACACATTAATGTTCATTTCCATGGCTCTGCAAATGTATCTATCATTAGTGACAATAATATGTTCTTTATTTCACTGGCCTAAATGATGAGCCAGTCAGACAGTTAACAGTAAGGCCTACAATTTGACCTTTAATGCACATAAACTGTATCTTATACTTCTGATAAAATATTACGTCTTTAAAAAATACCAATGGTGTCATTTGTCACAAAAGTAGAAAAATGTGGGCATTGTTTCAACAGAATATGATGAATCATATAACATCCTTAAATAAAATATGTTCTTACACTAAAGCATTACAAAGAGAAGAGCTGTAATATATAAAAAAAATACAAAATTGAGGATTCAATCCTCTTTTTCAGACATTTTCATTCGAGACAATATGACTGCTGTGACAGTTGTGTTCAAAGTGCATTCTTGTCTATTCAGGATTATTTCGAAAAAAAAACAAAAAAACAACAAACAAAAGCAAAAAGCGCTGATTGTGTGCACAGGCTGGCACCTGAAACATGATCATTAACATAACACTCTAACTCCAAACAGGCTTGCCACACTTCTTGAAAACAGAGGGGAGAAGTTTTTGCTTAATCAGCACAAGAAAGAATCTGAAGCAAAACAGGCAAAAGGCGGCAATCACTCGTTGTGATAGCTCTGCTGTCACAATCAGGACTCTGATTGCCGGCTGTTGCCATTTATCAGCACACAGATTCACAGAATTGCCATACTTTCAGTTATAGGTATGTATGTGTTTCATATTAGAAATTATACTTCACTTTAAACATTATCTTTGGTTAAACAGGAACAAAAATGCTAATAGCAGTAACACTGCATTGTGAGGACGCCCTTTATTTCAGCTGAAGGAGAAGTGGTTTATGAAGAAGTGCTTTGAAGTTAGGAAAGTGCTGAATTCATAAGACTGTTGATTAAAAACATAATGAGTCCTGCAACTAAAAACATTTTTTTTTTTTTCGTTTTTTGTTTTTTTTGGTCCAACTTCACCACAAAGAACACTCCCTGTGGCTTTCTTAATGAGAAACAAAACAAACTAACAATTTTACTGGTGGATTTATTTGTATTTTCTTTGGTATTGATATCTTGGTGTATTTCAACTGCAGTCATCCTCAGACCATTGCATTGTGGTGGAGTTAAGGGTCTTCGATATCCAGGAAATCCTTTTTGGGGTGGACTGCCCCTCTGTACCAGGCACAAGAGTCATCACTCCTCTTGATACAAGCATAGTGTTTGGCCTGCTCTCCACTGACTGTCTTCTCCATCACCCAGTCTGTCCACAGGCACTCTGCTGGGCTGCTGATCATGCACGGGATGGAGGCGCAGTGAGTGATCTGAGGATCAAAGAAGAGATCAAGATTAGAGGTTGAACTCATAACAGGCCATATGTCTTTCAAGCTCAATTTATTTCTTGTAGTTTCCGGCAATTATGAAATAGTAAATTCTACTTGAACCACTGAATATCATCCTACCTTGCATTCGCAGCCCATCTCGTAGCGCTGGATCAGGCTCTTCTTCTGGGTGGCACTCATGTCATCCCAGGGCTCAATGAAGTCACACAGTTTGATGTGCATCGTCCCATCAGTTGCCAGCGTGCCTAGAGTGGAGGAGGAGTGTCGTAGAGGCAATAAGGTGACACGAAAAGTGATATGGAGATGTAACAAGGAATACAAATTGTTGTCTTGTGAGTAGTACATTTTATAATCTATTTGAGCATGTGATGTGGTTACATTTTTACCTGTGATAAGATACTCCTTCTTGCCATTGGTGTCCAGAGTCACTCCACACAATGCAGAAATGGGCGCAGTGTAGACAGCATCAAATTCCTGGTTAGGACCTTTGAACATCTGACAATTCAAACAGAGAAAAATTATTCAGATTCATACTGGAATTAAGTATGTCCACAGTCATGAACAAGCTTTATTCCAAATACCTTGAGCTGCTTGATGTCATACTTGATCTGTTTGATGGAGTTGCCGTAGATGTCATTGCCAACGTCAACCTCCTGGCTTCCAACCACCTTTGCCCTGATAACTGTAAAGAAATAAAACAACCCACATTACCTTGAGTATATTTGAATAAAAGTTTTTTTAAGCCAAACACTATTGTCATGTTTGGATCGGGGTCTGCCTGCATGTGATCTAAGCCCTGCCCAGGTCTGGCATGCCGAGGTTGGCCACAACACATTGCTGTGGCTTGGATCTGAGGAGTTTGCATGTGCCAGGTGCTAGGAAGACAGAGGCACATGAGTGTTTCATCAGCTGTAATCAGAGGGAGGAATGTATGCTGCCTGCTCCCAGGCTCCTGGGCCGACACAGGAGGAAGTCAGTCAGCAATCTTTGAAAACTAGAATGAACTAGAATGCTCTCTTTGCCCCCAGGCCTCTCTGCCGGCCTGCCTCTCTGTCTGGATAGAGGTGCTGACATGCAAATCAGCCTCTCTCTTTCACATGCAGCTTGCTCCCTTCTTTCTTGCACTCTTAAGTTCCAGCTTCCAGATTCGGAGAGGTTTGGTTGGGGGGGAAAAAATAACAGTTCAAGTGGAAAAATATTATCAGGGCCAAATGGATGAGTCTTTAAGCTTTAGCAAAGCCAAATACTGAGTATTCAACAAAAAATATGACTCATGTGCTTCAGAATCACTGCCTCTTTCATGTGAATCCAAATTCCCAAGTACAGTAATAGCACTAATCAGATGCCAGTCAAGCTAAACACCTATGGATTACGTGTACCATGCAAGTTGATTATTGTAGTCATGTGACTACTATATCAAAAAAAAGTTTACAAAATCGCTTTTACAAATCAAGCTTTAAAGTGGTGGAGACTAGCAACAGAGCTAATGTTAACCAGATGTTCTCTCTGAAGTCCCGTTTCAGTCTTGCTTTCCCGAGGTGGCAGCTACTGTCTGCCTCAGTCCATCACTGCTTCCTTACCAAATAAGATCAAGCCTTTTCACTTGCTTTTTATATGAGTAAGGTATGAAGCTGCGAACCATATGTGCCCTAATTCAATGACAATAGAGGCTTAGAGAACATTTCCTTTTAAGGGTCTAAAGAGTCCACCTTTAACAAAAGGAAAACAGGGAAAAAAGGAGAGTGTGTGCACAGATGGAGAAAGTGATGGAGTGATGAGGATGGTTGCGAAAGAAATGCAGTCACATTGTAGTATTACCCAAAGAGCCAGCTCTTTAAAGCAGTACTGTGACATTATCACAAACATACAAGTTGACAGGGAGAAGAGTAGGAAGAAAGACAGAGGTGGGATTTAGTTTGTAGCCAGGCAAATGTGAAAGATACTGAATCATGCAGACTGCTCTAATATACAGTAGACAGCTATACCAAAACACAAGCTATCCATACTGCCAATACCTGACATTTGGGAATCACAAACTGCACTGAATAATTCTCTTTAACAGTCCAAATGATTTTGGTTTAACCACAGACTCCTTCAAACACTCAGGCACACTGTGCTGGTGGTGCTGAGAAACTCAAACATTTCTGGCTACAAAGTGGATTAGTGGTAATTCCCTATGCCTGAGTGTGCAGAATCACACGCAGATCACTTCTCCTCCTACTAGTGTTAAGTAGGGCAGGTAAAAATATGTACAGTAAGCAAAAAAACGGAAATATGTGGCTTAAAGGAGTAATAATATATGATTTGAGTTTTTTCAAAGACCCCTGCTTACTACATGGGCTTCTAATCTAACTTCAGTTAAAACGGTGCTGTGAGTGATCAGGGTTAGGTCTTTATATGGTACAAATAGTCAAAACAAAGTAAGAACAGATGTAACATGTAACTTATTTTCCATCTGTTATTTTTCACATCTATATTAAAATTATGATTCCAGCTATTTGAGTAATAAACAATGATATATATTTTGTTTTCCATGGCAGTTTCACTAAAACAGTCGCTTGTATTGCTTGAGTTTATATAGCGATTATGGCGCCCTACAGTTGAACTAAATTAGAAATATGGCTTAATTTTCTACACAGATGTACATTGTATACCAGATTCTCACAGGACATGATGATGTTTACTGGAACAGGCTGACTGAGCCCTATAAAAAAAACATAAGTTTCAGAAAGCTGAGGACTAAGGAAACCATCTAATTTTCTAGTTATGCAAACAATAAACACATTATTTTGTATGTAGTATTGTGGTAATGGGAGTGCTTTAAAAAACAAAGAGAAGAAAGCAAATGCATGTCATGTAATTGCAGGGCCTGGTCAGCCATTTTCCTCTCCGAAAAGCCGCAAAGTGGCCGGACCTTGAACGGGAAAAGCTAAACTACAAATTCAAACAGCTCTTCTGCTCTTCAGTCCAAAATACACAGATTAATCCACCATTATCTCGTTTTTTCTTTGGTTTTTTTAAACAATAGTACACTCTTTGGTGTCTAAAACCCCTGTCAGTGCGTAAATATGCTAACAGCTTGTCTTTTTGGCACTGCTTAAAAATGATAGCATTTACTTGATACTTAAATGTTTTCTCTGGACTGAACATATTCATATACAATATTCTATGTTTTGCACAAAAAAAGTGTGTTTCTGCATAAAATTACACGTTATTTGCTCTTTAGAGCACATAAACAGAATCTGCTGAGCAGATCAATACAAAGCGTTATCACTGGTGATGCTGGACTTTCCAGCAGCTGCTGCGAGAGCTTGCACATATTCAACATGGCTCAAAGTAGGGAAATCTGGTTTTAATGTCAGCTCTGTTTACACAGCTTGCAGCACTGTGTTTATACCGGAAGTCACGTTAAAACCGGCTTTCTTTCAAGATCTCAAATGATTTGCTCTGCTTCTTCCCAAAAGCTGCATAGGTGCACTCTATAATCACAGAGAATTATGGAACAAAGATAATCACTGAGAATTCTGAAGTAAACAGGGAATACATAACGAGCACAGCATATGACCGCCCGGCATTCCTCTGCCTCAGCCAAAGACCCAGGGGATGGATTTCAGTTTATGAGGGAAGATTTTTTTGTTCCTGCTCTGTCTGTTTTAATAAGATAAATGGAAGTAGATGTTAACAACTAAAGATGACCAGGTAGCTTGTTTTTGTTTACTAGAACAAAGGCAACAGAGCTGGGGTCAACTTGGGGCAAAGGTGGAAACTATAATCTAAAGAGTCCACCTCCATTATTTGTACTATCTTGACTTCCCACAAAGAATACTGTATAAATTGTAATGGGTCATCTTAAAAGGGGGCCCAATGATGCAATGATCTCTCCCAAATGTGTAGTTTTTACACACTGCAAACTTTGACTGTTCTTCTCAGTTTTAAAGATTTTCACTTGAGACTAACCAAATTTACAAGCCCTCTTCTTCTTGAGTAATTTTCCATACACTCCAGACACTGACTCTGCGTCTGTGCAACTTAAGTAATACTTTCACTTCAGTAAACTGTCTCACACTAAATGAGGGAGGAAATCAAGGAAAAGGAAATGTCTTACTGTGGAAATGTCTTACTGTGCAGTAACGGCATGGAAATAGCAGTTTCATCCTACATGCATTAACTGATACCATACTTAATGCAAATAACTTTGCTTTGATTTAATCATTTGCAGTTCAGAGGATAGCAAACCACAAACTGAGATCAATATAATCCAGCTAAATTGAAAAAAGCCTAAAGAATAAAAGGGGAGTTTGACATAGTAGATAATAACCTTTTTTTTGAACGTGGCAACTAAACTTAGCATTTCATCCCTTCACACAGTTGGCCAGCCATCCATAGTCTACTTAGCAGCTGCTAAGTTTACACACCAATGACGTTACAAATTCACAAGTTTCCTCTCTGAATTTTACCTTTAGAAAAGAGTTACGGAAGTTTGCAAGTACTGAAGTACTTGAGTTGTATCCTTATATTAGGAAGAGTTTGGTGTGGCTATGAAGATTTCTGACGAGGGGGAATCAAGAACCTTTTGGCCACATAAACTGATGTTATTGTTCATGTTGGTAGGAGGGTCTATCCATGGTGCTGAAATACAGGCAATGAGGTCAGGGGTAGGTCAGGATCTGACCTGAGGGACTGTGATGAAACAAACCCATCTGGAAGGTCAGCTGACTATCAACACCTCAGTTTAGGCTTAAAACAATCTGCAGGATAGTCATATAAATATGGATGACACTTCCTGCTACTATGCATAAGTAAAGCAAAAATGTCTTATTTCCAGGAGCTGTCATTTTGCTCGTGTGATGTCATTCTGCGCAATAGAGTTGGGTGGTGGGATTACAGCATGCGGGATACGCCCCCTCAGCCGTCACACTTCCTGACAGAGGTTTAACAACGGCTAACCCAGCTGTCAATCATGATGTCACACCCATTTGCATATTCTCAAAACACTAATTAGAAACAAACTTATCAGAAAAAGATCAGCTCGAAAAAGAACAACCTAAAATGACAGAAACAAATTTTTAGGAAAAATGTATTTGACATTATTTTAGTTTGGCTCATGTCCCATCCACTAATATAGAGGGGGTGGGATTTGTTAACCTATGCTGAATCCAGCCACCAGGGGCAATCAAGATGTTTGGCTTCATTTTTCATAAAGTCATAAAGTCCATATTTATATACAGTCAGTGGTACCCTATGAAACTAGAAATATTAAAAAAGAATGGCAATAGTATATCATCACTATGCAAAAGGTTAGAAATAGTTTGATTGAGTCAAAGAAATACACTGTTATATCTTAATCTTAGTTATATTTCATAGTTATGTTGAAGGAAAAATAACTATACTGTATGTCACTAATTTTTGTATGTTTCATCATAATTTATATTTGTCAAAGTACGACTGTATTGGAAATACATTTTTGACTTTTTGTATTATTATCGGGCTAGTTATTATCATTGTTTGTAGTAGCTGTACTCCTAGCTAAACTGAACTCTTGGATATACTGAAGTATGTCCTGATAACTTTAAAGTTGTAACAAGGAACACTAAATATACCTAATGGATTTTTAATTCCCCTCCGTCTATCTAGGTTCCTTCCATTAGCTACCTGGCTGCATCTGAAGCAGGAACTTTAATATGATCTCAATGAAAAGGTTAAACCAACAGTTGAAAAATCAGATTTTCCTTTACGGTAAACTCTGCAGCAGGATAATGTGGTTTCTTCATCCTCCAGCACCATGGAATCCATTGGTAGAGAGAAACCTTTGAATCAAGCCAGCTTCTGTATACATACCACACACTCAGCCAGCTCACAACCAAGAAAAAAGACCCCAGTTTAAATAGCTAGACAAGCTGGTCACTGTTGAGACTCTCGTTAGCTTAAGGCCTATGTTGAAAGCAGCAACAAGCAGTGTTTTGTAAAAGGTAAAATAGGAGGGAAACTACCCACAAGGCCTAAATTGCAATTGAATTGACATTTAGCAGTCTTTAAGGAAGTGCACCACAAACCTCTCAATTACTGAGTTGAGGATGATAAGAACTATTTCTCTTGCATGATCCTTAGCATGGTTGCACTTTAGTTTACATCTACTTATTTAACATTTAACAGCAGCAAACATTAATTTAATGGTTTAAAACACACTATAAAATAGTTTTTAGGAGATATAGTGACATTCCAAGTGTTATAACTTCCCATATGAAGACATATTTTATATTATTTCAACTTAGTTTTACTATAATTCCATTCATTATTCGTTAATACATTAGCCTCCACAGTGCTAGCTGTTGGCAAATACATTAATAAACACTTGTTGCAGCTAACAACTACATTTAAATGTGCTATAGACTGTTTATTAAATGATTTTATACTTGGTCCTTCTATCGTACTGTATTATAGATCAAATGGTACACACAAATTACCATTCGATTAAAAAAATGGCATAAAGTACATGATGTACACTGATGTCACCATCAAGACTCGAGAATCACAACAGAAGATTAAAAAAACAGACAGAGGAGGGAAGTGGAAAAAGACTGAGAGACAGAAAATTCCAGTCCATCCTCCGCCCCCTGTAATTGTAAACATAAGAGTGGGGCACGTTTGCAAAGTTTTCCTTCTCGGCAATTACCGTTTCTTTGTCAAAAGATAACTAACCTGTTCCTCTACATTATATAGTAAAATAAATGTACTTGTACGTGTAAATGTTTCTTTATGTTAGTCAGCGAATCCACTTACCGACGTCTGAGTAGCAAAACGCCTGCTGAGGATGCGCAGGAGAGCAGCTGCAGGCTTCTGCTATTTCTTCCACTCGCCACAGAAACAGGATGGCCAGAGTGACAAAACAACTGTTCACCATCTTTGAAAGCATCTCTGTTTAATTTACAGGATTTGAGAAAGTATCAGGAAAGTTGTGCAGTTGAGCAGTCCGGTAAAGGAGATGAACCAAGAACGTCCACAGCTTCAGAAGGTCCACTTGTCAAAGTATGAAATGCACAAGGCATGAGAGAAAGTTCATTCCTGCTGAAGACTGCACTCAAGACACCTCCTCCAAATCTGTTTTCCACTACCGTCAGGAGCAGCCGCGTTTTATTACTGCAGTGCTGGAAGCAGACTCCGCCCCTGCTGTTATCTCAGCCAGTGAGCAAAGCACTGTGGAGGTCAGGGGCTCCCAAACTTTACACATCCACCCACCTTGTGCCACCAATTCTGAAGATTGCAGAGGTGGATTACGGTTAAAACTACACACACGCAAGCAAACACACACACTCACGCATGCATTTGTTCCTCTTTTTGGTCAGCGTTGAGCAAAACTTTCCACAAGAAATTGCACTTCCTTTAACCACCAGATGAACCCTAACCTCTAACCCTAATTTATAACCTTTAAAAACATTAAAATCAAACTCTTTTTCAAGAACATTTAGGCTCCATTAAATCAGCGGACAACAAAATCACCAGATTATTCATATCATGGAAATCAAATGGAGAGCATGAACATCCTCGGCTAAATTGATAACAAATGTATCTTTAGATTTAGATGTATTAGTGTGAGAATACGTGGATAATGGTAACTGTTGTAGCATTTGGCTTGATAGCAGGGCTAGAAGAGAGGTCAGGGGGTCACTAACATTCAGATTCTTGATTTTGAGAATCTGAAAATCCACAGCATATGACCTCCACTTGATCTCCATCCTCCGAACATTGTGTCTGTGGTAATAGTAACAATAACCTTGCAATATGAGTAGTTTCAACACCTGTGATGTCACTGCAGTGCAGTTTGTACAGTTTTCTCATACGTAATAATGAAGTTTTGTTCCCCTTAAATTTTAAGGCGTTGGTGTTCTAATTTTATTTTTATTGCATTATGTTATATATACAGTATATTTCATATTTTCTCAGTTGGTTTGAAATGTAATAAACATTTATAAGACTGATAGTTTATGACGTACTCTTGCTAAGTAATCCTCAGCTCATGCTGCATGGTTATTCAGGGCTTTAATTCAGTGAGTGTTTATCCACGCAAAGTCAGTTTTAGGGACTCTGAAAACACTGTTTGTAACAGATGAAAATACTGAGGAAGAATGGAGGAGGAGTGTCAGAGTGGAGAGAAGTGACATCATCCCCTTAAACTTAATAGATTCAATCTGGCGGCGATTCCCCCAGCGTAAGCTACCCAAACCCTCCGACCTTGTGTAAAAGAAACATTATGCTATAGTCAAATTCTTCGGTTGTTTCTCACTCCCTTGTTCATGCACAAAAATGTATGTCTGTTTTGCTGAAAAGTTCACTGCTGCAACACCACCTCAGGAAACGGAGGATCTCAACAGTTTGGGGTTTGTGGCCTCCCATGTTGATTCTGGCTTAAAATTGAGAGATCACAGTGAGGGCATGCTGTGTGTGATGATTAGAGCTGATGATGAATAATAAAGGGAGAGAGAGAGAGAGAGAGAGAGAGAGAGAGAGAGAGAGAGAGAGAGAGAGAGAGAGAGAGAGAGAGAGAGAGAGAGAGAGAGAGAAGGACTGTATCGGCTGTGGCTGCCTTGCTCCCTGACATCATATTTGGCCACCAACTTTCTGTCTTCTGGCCACTCTGGCAAATATTTCCACTCTTTTCCATAGTTTAGCATTTTTGCCTGGTTGCTTTTCCACAGGTCTCTGTTACTTGATGTCTGTGTAAAAACAGGCAGGCAGAGAGAGTAAGAGCAGAAAGGAAAATGGGACAGCCAATGTAATGTCATATAATGACTAACGTCCCCAGTGTGTTTTTGTTAAGGAAAGGAAAGTAACTCATATTTATCTTTGCCTTCAGCCATAGAGTAAGAATACCATCTGTTAGATAAGGAAAATTCCCAAATCATTAGAAATTTTGCAAGATAGTATGACTCGTATGCTAAGTGGAAGTTACTGGACACAAAAGACGTAACCAGGATAGCATCACGGATGTTGGGTGTGGGACAGAAATCCAACACATGAAAGGAAGTGACACATCCACGACCAAATGAAGAGAAATGTCCTTCCGTTTCTTTCCACACTTTGGCATCAGAGGAACAGCAGGCGCCTTCTTCTGGGCAAAGCCTGCCTCCCTCTGTCCAAACAGGCGGCTTCCTTTGCACTGAGATGCTGACTGATGTGGTGGGCTCTGCTCAGATGTCTCAGCCGTGTCCCCAGCTTCTGGGCATTTTTCAAATGACCTCACAGTATGACCATTCTGAGCTATTTCCCACACTACAACTCTCGCTTTAGAACTGGGTTTTAGTCGCCCGTTAAGACCTGGATTATTGTATCAACATTTGGTTTACATTTGTTGAAAGAGGTTGGATTTGTTAAAGAAGTGCAATGTAAGCACCCCCCTATGTACATTACCCACTACAAACGCCAAAAGGGGCTTAGGAATGGACTGAACCTCCATCCCCTAAATTACAGACTTGCAAGGCCAGGAATACTCTCAAAAGGAAGTGCCCGGCAAGACAGAAAAAGAGGGTCTCATTGTGGGAACTGGTGGGTGCTGTGGCACTGACCCACATCCTCTGACTCCCCCTCGACTCTGTTGCCCACCACGTAGCGTTTCCACTATCCATCCACTGCTGCATGTCTTCCCCTCACCTCTTAACCATCTTTGTTTTGATGTGACCCGACCATGGCCTGAGGGTAATTCCCATGATTTTCCATTCATCAGTACAGCAATGCACATTTTATTGGTGACAATGTGAGACAGTGAATCCATGTTAGCAGATTCACTTCAGGGAAAGCAAGAGGGAGGGAGGCATCTGCTAGAAAGTGAAAAAAACAAATAACAGTAAAATCCCACCCTTGACTGGGAGTGAAGTGGTCTGTACTTCCCACAATGTAAGAGTCACAATGACACAATGAGTTACTTTCCACAGACACTCCTCAGTGACTTCAGTTAATTTAAGTGAATTAGTTGTCTGGAATAATTGTTAGCTAACAGCATGTCAAACTAACACATGCTTTAACTGGAACTTTCACCTTACGAAACGTGAATAGCCACAACTGTTAAATTACATCGAAATTGTTGAACAGTCATTTCCTCTGTCGCACTACTATGCCATCAGACCATGACTAGGATGTCTGGAACAGCACTTGATATGAAGCACAAAGCACGTTGTACAAGTGTTCAACCTTTACAACCCCACAGACTCTTCAAAGTGTCTATTGTGAAAAAGCTTATCATGTAGCTGATCATTTAATAAAAAATCAAATCATCACTTGTTGTTAAAGCTAGCCTGTCATACCAGATGGTTTGTTACACACAACCATTTAAGAAGCCATTCTTGGCAACTTTTTGGAAAAGATGTAAGTATAGTTGTAGCCGTAGCCATCGCAATTTTGTGTTTTCAGTTCATTAAAGTTAATTGAAACATTTTGATTAAAAAACTCTTGTTCAATATTTGGTTGTACTAAAAGACCCATTGAGAGGTCAGATGTTTGTTTTTTTACACTAAGTACATTTTACTTTAATGGTTTTATGACTGTTTTTTCCAGTGTAAATGCACTGTGCTAACCAAGCTGACTCTCATCTGAATTCAAAACAAATATGTATGCCCATCTCATACATGTACGTCCAATATTCACTTTCCCTTTAGTTTTGTTCTCCATCAGCTTCTGAGGGCATTGTGTCAGCTGCTAAATGGTCCAGTATGTACCTATGCTGCTCAAATGAGGTTAATGTGAGCTATGAGAGTGAATCAAAATAGCTGAGTGTCAGACTGTGAGACCAAAGCAATGAACTAAAAGAGATTAAAACCCTCCATATAGCTGAGGGGAACTGCAGAAATGGTGATAAGTATCTGTGGGTTTATCACAGTAGGTTACACCTTTCACTTTACACATCCACTGTTCATATAAAAATATGTGATATAAAAATATTTATTAGAGCAGCTTTAAACAAAACAAAGTAAAACTACCAATATGGGCACTACCTCAATACCACCCCACATTCCTCCTACACACACAGATATACATTTACATCTCTTTCTGCTTTTGGGTTTACTGTTGGCATTGCTCTGCCAGTTGCGTGACTATAAGCCACACTTCTTTCTTTAATGGTTGCTAATTGCGTTGTTGTTGTTTCTTTTGTGTATTTTCATCAAAACACACTTAGTTTTGTCTATAACAAGGGCACATTTGTATATTTCAGGAGGGCACCACCCAATGGAATTTCAAAATTTTGGGACAAAAAAATCAACCCATGTCATAACTTGCGGGGGCAAATATTTAGTGGGTAGAATGACACAACAATAAAAATGCAGTCAGATATTACTCAGAGCACAACAAGTCTACCCTGTGACGAAATACCAGAACTTTCCCTCAGCCTCTTTTCCCTCCGGCGTATCCTACCTTACATAGAGAATGCAGCCATGATTACAAGATTATTTGTGAATGATTCATAAAGCATAAATAATAGAGCAATTGCTGTGAGTTTCTACCACAGTGACCTATGAGTGTGAAGGAGTGATCTTTAAATGTAATCAGTGATTTTAATTAGTCAGTCATATTTTATTTGCCTATGTCATTGTTTGGTGCAGCCACACATTTCTCAGAAACTGGACCCTCCTGTCCAGGCATGTAGGACTGCATGTCATTAAAGTGTGACTGTCAGTTTTGGGAAATAGGTATGCAGAAAGACTTGGAAGACAGTCTGATGTGAATGTGTGTTGAAAAAACAATAGCTTGGGAAGATTCCATGATTCACAAAGAGGAAACTTCTATCATCCTTACTCAAATCCCTGTAAACACAACTTTTCCTTTCACATTAACTATCTAGTCTGGTAATCTTGAATAAGCCAACATGTTTGGAGTTTGTTGTTTTCATTATGTTGAAGACAGGTGACTGAGTAAATTTAAATTATTTTAGCTAGACCTAAAACTGCACTTGTGAAACACAATCACTCAATTTTGGACTGGATATTTTGTAATAAAAGGAAAGGTTCAACATTTTGGGAAGTATGCTTTTTCACTTCTTACTCACATTCTGGGGAATTGGTTGATCAATACCACTCTTATCCCTTAAAAGGCTACAGCCAGCATCCAGTGAGCTTAGTGTAGCACAAAGATTGGAAACAGGGGTTAGCACAGCTAGGCTGGCTATGTTCAAAGGTCACAAAATCTGCCTTCCAGCACATCACTAATTTTCACTTTATGTATTTTGTTTAATTCTGACAAAGCACAAAGTGTAAAACATAATATGTAGTTATATGTGGGAGTTATAAATGCATTTTTTGGAGGGTTGGGACCACTTGCCATTTGTTTTCTTTAAAGATGAAACCAATGAGATATAGCGTGTTAATTAGTAAGCTTTAGAGATGCTGTTAGCAGTATTGTTACCGTTTAAGAGTGTCAAGCTAACTGTTTACCGCCAGTTTCCATTATTTGTGCTAAACTAGCTATGGCTGATGGCTGTACTGTAGCTTCATATTCAACTGACAAACATGACAGTGGTATTGATAATATAACTCTCTGGCAGAAATATAAGTATAATTTCCAAAATATAAAACGATTCCTTTAAGACAGTGCTGGCATTTAGCAGTTTATTTCAGTCTCTCCTGTGTAAATGCATAATACTTGTTCATTTCACAAGTCATGGCCTAATGATGTATGCATGTGAACCCTTCTTCAGTTGAGCTGGACCGCAGCAAAATGGCTGAGATCATGATTGTAGTTAATATTTTAAGCAGCAGGGTTCATGTCAGAGTCAGTACAGTTAATATTTTGGACAGGACTGGGCTAAAACATCTTGAGTGAGTGTGCTCACTCAAGATGTTTTAGCCCAGTCCTGTTAATTTGGCCCTCCTAGAAATGAAAGGTTCAGCACATGTCCAGGAAAGTGATGCTATAAATCAGTCAGATGATTATAGCTCGGGCCCATTCACACTTGTCATTTATTG
Source organism: Scomber scombrus (assembly GCF_963691925.1). Taxonomy (NCBI): domain Eukaryota; kingdom Metazoa; phylum Chordata; class Actinopteri; order Scombriformes; family Scombridae; genus Scomber; species Scomber scombrus. Next base: position 13,235,186 of record NC_084987.1, read on the forward strand.
TGTCTCATATCTGGATAAACAGATGACAAACACAGAAAAAGATCTTGAACTATTTATTTGTATTATTGAATTTTTAACAAAAGGGCAGGAAAGGATACTTGGTATGAATTAAAGCACAATCAGGTGATATATTTGTAGCTAATCATTAGAGAAGAAAATCATTCACAACGATCATATTTTAAGTATTTGATTGCAATCTATTGAATAATAACCTGTCAAATTGATCAGGTGTGAGAAATATTAGGTCTTGCATTGCTGCTGGATCAGACATACTCTGGTCTCACGACAAAGCGGTAGATGTACTGGTCATCAGTACAGGGATAGGCCAGAACCTGGGTCCCGTTCAGAGCGATATAAGCCAGATTGTCTTTGAAGTCCTGAACCTGACAGATGTACTTGCCTTGGCACATCAGCAGGAGTCGGTTACGAAACAGGACATTGCTCTGGGAAAGGTGGCTTCGGGGAACCAGCCTTGCCACAGGGACTGACTCGCATCTCAGACCATGGTTTGAACACTCATGTTGGTTCTTGAAGACATTAGCCTCCCACTGGGCCTTGTTGCTCTGAAAGATCATGCTGTTGTGGACAGGTGTGCTAAATGACGTGGTTGTGGTTTGAATATATGGGCTGACAGTGGGTTGGTGGTAACGATAGTTATAGCCATTGTCATACTGCATCCTGCGGTTGTATGATGGATATTGGGCACGGACTGGTTTTGTTACAGTTTTCTTGAAAGGGTCCATTACAGTGCTCCATGGGTTAGAGGTGTAGATCCTGGGATGGTAATCATCATCTTCTTTATTGAACTTTGGATTGGTCTGAAGATTGCTGAAGAGCAGAACATTAAACTGAAGCGCTTTCAACATGTTCTCACGATACATATTCTCATGTGTGCTGTAGAGTGATGAGTTGGATTCCAAATCATACAGTTTCTCAGCAGGGATCATAGGGAAACGAATAAGACCCAATAGTTCAGCCTGGGTTTCCAAACTGCTTGAGTTGCCCTTCTCAAGGATCCAGCTCTCCACAGTCTGAAGCACAAAATATTCATCTGGCACCACTAGGTCTGAACGGGCTAGAAGGGCTCCAATGACCTCCACAGAGAGGTGTGGCCAAGCAGAAGACCTGGTCAGATTTTCGTAGTTCCAGGCCAGATACTGGATACAGTTCTCCTGGAGGACCAAGTCCTCAGTTTCCACTGCATATTTGTGAAGGGACACCTGGGTATGAAATGATGTGTCCTCAGGGAGGATTTTGGTGAACACCCGGCCTGTGTCCTCCATCAGCTGCTTCACTCCAAACGTTGAGGCCATCCAGTGGATGCACTGTGCAGAGGAGAAGGTCACATCTATCTTGCGAGTGTAAAGGTACCTGTCAAGAACCAGATTGTAGAAGGGTTAGATGTTTGCCATTGATTTTGCTGACAAAACTGCTTTCAAAATATGACTAATATTGCTATTTATATCCTCACAAAACTAGAATTCAGTATATTGATGCAATACATGTCATAGCGGGTTCAATAATATATATAAAATAGTGTGGTGCTGCACCATCTCCAACAGTGGCAGGACTACAATCCTACTTGTACCTAATGAAGGAGGTGAAATGTGGTTGGCAAGACTGGCTGACGTTGACTGTGATACTAGTCATCCCCATCAAGGTACTAAAGAATGGGAATTGCGAGACAATCATCCTGTGTGCACAGATCTTTGTCTCAAGCATCTCTGGTGTCCCATCCTCCCATTTGTTCCCAGTGGCACTCTGAACTGTGATCTGGAAGTCGCAGCCATCCCCACTGTGAAATATTTGGCCAAGATCATCAGACAGACTAGCACTGTGGTCCAGGGAATGTGTAGAATTACTCATGGTCACATTTGTGTCTGGAATCACAAATAATCATTGGGATAAGCATTTGATAGAAAGTGTGCAAGAAGGGCAGTGAGCAGTGATCATCGACTTTATTTTTACCAGATCAGATGGTGTCATGTGTTCTGTATAAAGGGACTGGTTTAGTTTAAATACCTACCTGAGTCACAAATAACTCCAACATCCTCTTTGTGGGTGCAGTCCGTCACTCCCCAGCTTTTGAAACCACAAGTGATCAGACGGTTCTCTGTGCCTTTACATGTGATATCATCGAGCCAAATAGGTCCAGATGCTATGATTTAAAATGAAAGGGTGTGTTAATTGTTGTGGCAATAACAGATTAAACAAAACCCATTCAGAGGGCTGAATCACAACTCTTGACTCATTACAAAAGTTTCACTGCCCTCTGGTGGGGGATATATGGAAGTAGAAGGTACCTTGTCCGTACTCCTTCCCTTCTACAACAGATTTGGCTCCAGGGAAGTGGAGCTGACGACACGCCACCTGGGCCTCAGCCATGTCCCAACCATCGTCACAAACCGTTCCCCATTTCCCATCATGGTAGACCTCCACACGGCCCTCTGAAGTGCTCTGAGAGCCAGTCAGCCTCACATCACCTTCCTGCGCATCAGGTGTCCTCTCTGTATGTGATCACAGGCGTAGGATATCAGACTGTGACAGCAGAGAGTTTATCCAAACGTTCAGGTAATCTATGTTCTTATTATTTGTAAAAGCATATCAGACAATGCATAGTTTACAGTTATACATTAACAATAATAATAATTCAGACCATTTTCCACCCCATTAATTACTTTCATGGCAACATGGTTAGCATTTTATTAGTTGTTACACAAATGAGATGTGCTTCTGGTGACTTACTGAACAAGTTCCATTTGGTTGCACTTCCAGAGACAAAGAGAAGTAGCAGAACCCACAGAGTGAGTAGGTTTCGTTTAATAAGCATTTCCAACCACCAGTGTAGGACTCTAACACAATGACAGCAAAAGAGAGAAAACGTATTCTTATCCAAGAGTATCAAAGATACAAATTGCAGTTTTACTTTTTGCTATTTTTGTTTAAAAATAAATAAATAAAAAAGAGTGAATGCGAAACCACCATAGCATTTGCCTTTACATCACTACGTTTTCATCGAGATGGATTGCAGTTCGTTTTAATTGATTCAATCTTCTAAACTTGATTTCTACATTAAAAATTGAAGGTCAAAGTTAAAAGGTAAAATTTACATAAACTGTAATGAAGACACATTACCTTCCTCCCTCTGGCTATCAAGTCCTGTAGTCCTCAAATGCGCTTCTACCTTTTGAAGCTTGCAACACGAATCTCACTGCTTTTATGTTACTGGAAACCGCGGGGTTCACTTCTATATTCCTGCTGCTTTCCTTGTGTTTCATTTCACAGTAAAGCAGAAAATCAGGGTGTTGCACAACGGGTTTTGGGGCCATTCGAAACTTGTTTGAGAACAATGTCTACGTGATGTTTAACTAGTTTTGTGAAAACATGCACACGTGAGCTTCATGACAAGACTCGACAAATAGTGATCAAGAGTTTACTCAGTCAAACCCCTAAAAACATGACATACATTATAATTCAATTTTCACCAAAATGTCCTTCAAACAATGTTTTATGATGAATAAAAACACACTTTTAGTTATCCAACGAATAAACAGGTTTGATTTGTACAGAATGGATTTACTATGGAGTAAAGGTTAAAAATAAACCTTTGACCTGTTGAGAGTGTATAGTATGTGCATGACAATCACAGTCTTATAAATCTGTCTTTTGTACATTCATTATAGAATTATAGAAAGCCTACAGTACTGTTGAGGGCCACATTTTGCATGAGAAGGAGAATATCTCAAGACATGCTGGCATTGTTTGACTAGTACTTTCTCAACACCCAAAGCCAGACTCTACTTGACAGTCTCAGACATCAATTTGTCTATTTGTAATGAAGATGAGTTGTGTCTTTCATAAACTCAATGAGGAAGCAGCAAGTGGAGTAACTTCAACAGTCAGTGGCTTGTAAACAAAATAGAACCACAGTGCATTGGTCTCAAGAGCGAGCCTACTAAATGAACTCCAAGCCCTCATATTTCACATCACCAATCTTGGTTTCAGGTAAAAGAATGCGTCCATCAAGTGTGAACGCCATGATGTATGTGGCAATCTTTCCGGCATCTTCTTCTGACTTTAGTGCCAGAAGGATCTGGTCGTCTGTGTTGGGGACAAACTTGAAGGAAGAGAAACCGTGAGTGGGGTTGAGCGGACCCACCCGACTCACAATGATGTCTTTGAAATCTGGCGAGCAACTAAGGGCAAGGTTTGTGGCACGCCGTTCGTCTGCCGTCTCCTCATATTGCTCCTGGCTGGCACGGCGAGGGAGAAAAAACCAGCGTTGCAGGGTGTCGCTCCACGCTGCAGACTCATGAATGAGATAACCTGTGGAGATTCAAGGGAACACAGTGAAGAGTACAGCAAGGAGAAAGAAATGGTACCAACAGCAGTCGTTACATGAGACCAGATTTACATCCTCACCTGGAGGTTCTATTCCTGCAGCAGACTTCAGTGATTTGTACTTTGGAACCCAGTTCTCATGTTGCACATCTCCTCTGAAGCCCACTACTTTCACCCACTCTGGGTTGTTGTTAACAAACTCGCCTGTAGTGGTGGTCCACTCCTTCCCCAGTCCACCAACATACAGGTGCTCATCTCTCACTGCCAGCCACTCGGCTTTGAACCCTGTCAAGAGAAAAGCTCATGGGTCACAATTTTTAGAAAGCACTGTTTCAATCTGGTGCTGAAGAACTTGTGAATTACAGGATATATGTGACCAGGGTAACACCAACCTTTGGCAACACTGCCGTCACCATCGGGTAAGATGACCCAGGGCACAGCCTTGTCACCGTCAATGTGGTAGACAATGCCCGTCCTGTCATCGACGCTGTAAAGCTTCCCGTTGAACACCACCAGCTCAGAAAGCTCCATACCCCTGCCCTTCTCTGCTAGGTGGCTTTCCAGCACCACCTTGTCCGCATCCCATTCAACTGCCACCTTGTCACCACTCTGGGACACCAACAGGTACCCACACCGCATGTAGCTGAACCACGTCAGCTTCTTGTCACTACGAGAGTTCGTGTCCAAGTCAGCAATGACCCCAATGCGGTAGCGGGTGCCCTGCGCCGTGCGCTCTGGCGGACTGAGAGGGTAGGTGTCATTGTAATGGGAATCAGACTGCTGGGTGTCACTGCGGCTGGCTCTCCAGTTCTGTGAGCCATAGGAGTGGGATCGGAAGCCTGAGCTCCAGTGCATGAAGAACAGCAGAAGTACAGTCAGCAAGATGGTAACCACCAAGATGGGCTTTCGCTTCAGGCGGAAACGAGGGTCAGTGGTGTTGGCCATGGAAGCCAACATGGGGAGGCCTCCGACAGAGATACGTAAAGTGTTCATAGGCTCATTCTGGTCCAGTCGAGTGAAGCCTGTGGGAGCAGGCATGGAGGACGGAGGACTGGAGTGACCTGGAGAAAAATTGAGAGGGACAATAGACAATTTGTCAACTATTTTGATCATCAAATAAACTTTTAGTAAATGTTCAAGCAAATAAGCAAACAATTTTCTTAAATCTCTCAAAAAAAATTGTTTTGGCATAGACAACTTTATTAGCAGTAGAGAGCCAAGAAATCACGGGAGAGAGGGGTGTGTGACATGCAGCAAAGGTCCTCCGGCTGAGATTCGAACCAGGGCCTGCTGCGTATGTGGTACGCGCTCTTAACCACTCGACCACCTCCAAAGCTCTCAAAATTGAGAATTTGTTGCTTTTTTTGGTCTTACATTACTGTAAATTTCATAATTGGGGATTCTGGTCTGTATGGACAGACGTTTTTTGTTTTTTTGTTGCCATTTTCTGATATGTTATTGACAAAATAACGAATCATGAAAATAATCAGTAGAGTAATCGATAATAAAAGTAATTGTTAGTTGAAGCCCTAGCACATTTTGGCCTCAAATTTCAAGAATAAAAGACTGTTGTCATAAGATTCATAAGAGTCATTGAAAATCCTCTTTTAGAGTCAATATTTAACTGTTTTCATATGATTATTATTCCTCAAAAGTGGACAACCTTTCAGGTAATATATGATCATGTTTTAGTAGGATAAAGTTGAGGTGTACACAAAAGGCTGGAATATAAAGATACATGTTCAGTTGGCAGAAAAGAGTAGTTACACCTGTTTTTCCTGTGAGCAAATATCAAAAGTAGACTGAAGGGCCTATAATGTGCATCAGAAGGATCCACTTAAAATAACACCTGAGTAAATCATATACCTGGGCCTATCTGTAAGAAAATGATTCACCAAAATTATATATTTAATTTAATTTGCAAACAAATCTTTGAACAATATTAGTTATCTGAAGACAAAGGCCTACAACCTAACTTACAACATGACACTACTAATGACATTTAGGTAATAAATCTCAACTATATCCTACTCACATACTCTCCATAAGTAGATTCTCTTCACCTCTAAATTAAATCTTTAGTCCCGAATGCAGACAAGTCCTTCATTGCAGCCTATCGTTGAAATATTAAATGTTGCAAAGAGCTCACAAGAAGCTGTCGGTGTATGCCCAGTTAAGTATTATGCAACAAAAAGCAGGAAGTAGACCGGATTTACTGGGTTGGGTGAATATCAGGTGGCCACCAATGTGCTTTGTCAACGTGGGGCGGGGAGGAGCCCGTTCAGTGACAATAAGGTGACAGGTAAATCAGATATGTACAACCAGCCGTCTGAGAGTCACATATCACAATCCCGATTTGGGGTTGATCTTAGTGCTGAAACAATTACTCAATAATCTGTTTGTCTGTGATCAGAAATTAATAACTAATTATTTTGATAATCGATGAAGTTCCAGCTTTAAAATGTGTTAATGTGCTTATTTTGTCTGTTTTAATTAAATATTTTTGGGTTTTGACTGTTGTTCAAATATAACAAGATATTTAAGGACCTCATCTTGTAGTCTGGGAACTTGTGATGCACATTTCACTGTTTTGACATTTTATAAACTAAACAATTCATTTAGATTAACCAATAATAAAAATTACATTAGTTTCAGCCCTATCTCATCTATAACGCTTTTCTGCATGATGGCCTCTTCAGTTAAGAGCTGTAACAAAATTAAATTAATGACAATTTTGAAGCAATTATTATGCAAGAATGTCAAACATTTGATGTTTTCAGCTTCTTAAATGTGCAAGTTTGTTGGTTTACATTACAGTAAATTGAATATCTTTGAGTATCTTTGAAATCTGAACTTTACTCTAGGTTCAAGGAAATGTGTTTTTTCACAATTTTCCAATGTTTAATAGACAAAATAATATAGATGGGTCAATGACGTATAAGGATTTGCAACAATTCAAATTTAGAATAATAAAAACAAGCATATCTAATGCAGTAGTTCAAACATTCAGAATGTTGTGTACCTGAAAATTCATGGTGCAACCATGATTCATCTTGAAATAAATTAATTTACTTAACACGCTTCACATCTTTTTTTTTTTTAACAAGTTTTCAGTAATATAAAGTGTTTGGAAACAAAGTATTTGCATTTTTTTTTTTTTTTGTAAAAGAAGATATTTCAAGATGAATCATGGTCGCACCACATGACTTTTTTTCAGGCCAGTGCCAATTAATCTTGAAAAAACCCCACTAAAATCACTTTCAAATTGTTATATGAATTTTCAGGTACACAACATTCTGAATGTTTGAACTACTGCATTAGATATGCTTGTTTTTATTATTCTAAAAATTGAGTTGTTGAAAATCCTTATACGTCATTGACCCAGATGTGAATCAAAAAGATAATCAGCACATTAATGGATAATGAAAATATTCCTGTTGCTACCTAATGTAGTCTAAAAATTGACACTTTGTCCTTTCATGGCCTATTCAGTTAAACTATTCAACAGATAAAAGGGAAGTTAAGAAGTAGATACTCCAGTCTAACAAATGAAGGGGTCAACATCAAACAAACAAGCCCATAATGCTGAAATGTGGGATGTTGCAAGCAGAAAATTCTCATAACTCAGGAAAACAAATTCAAAACACAGAAAAACTGTCGTACTATATGGGTATTTGCAGCCCTACAAACTCATGTGACCTTGGAGTCGTATCAAGTAACTCAACACAACCTTGAAGCACTGCAGAGCAAAAGTGTTGTGAGCTGTCTGTTGTTCTCTGTGTTTGGAGGGACACCACAAGGCTGTTTTGGAGTAGAAATTTTGTGTAATCTACTCTAAACCAAATTCCAGCAACCTCTAAACCTGGCCTCAGGAGCCAAAACATGGCTGCATTTCTCTAAAAAGGGGAGCAGCAGCTGAAAGACTCTTTCATAAGAGGGCCCCAAGCCAAACAGCAGTCCATTATGGCAGCAACATCAGGGCCGCTCTCTGTGGCAAGAAAACGACTCTCGGAATCACACCAACAAGTGGCTGATACAAATGAACTTAAAACACTCTTTTTTAATGCAACACCTTCACTGAAACAACAGAGTTTTTCATCTTACCCCTTCGTCTCTTCCTGCCAGAACGCTGAGCCTGTGGCATCTTTACCTTGCGGTCCTACAGCGGACCTCAATACTTTTTCCTGAGCTCTAAACTGTATTTCTGCTTGCTTGAAACTATGGCTAGGGGTTGTTACAATGGCAGTGAACTTTAACTACACTTGGAGGATTATGATCCAGTCCAAAGGGTCAAACCTTTGCAGGAGGCCGACACAGTTTGTCATTCATCATATCAACCTTTGAATGGCTGGGTACCAGAGGTTAGGAAAACATAACACAATAACTCTACCAGCATGATAGTAAAAAGCTGCACATCTGGCAGGCTGAATAGAAGTTAAAAACAAACCCCTGGTGACAACATCAACTTTAATCAATACCAATACATACAAGTGCTGCTGTGACGCAATCAGTGAGAGGCCAGAGATCAGGCTGATTACAACAGCAGAGGTTAGACACTCAATAGGGAAGGAACAGGAACCTATGAATCAGTAAACTATGTATGTGCTTCTCAGAATGGTCCAGAATTAAAGAGTTTAATATCACTATTTGCTCAATGAGATGATATACAGAAATATAAAAAAGTGATATGATTATATAAAACATGAGACATTCAAAATCCATCAAATATCAGAGATATTATAGTGCAGTTTGTACCCATGTAGCTGTCAGTTCAATATATCTGGTTGCATTTGATTCTTTCTTAGCCCTGCACATGCTTCTCAAAGTCTTTTTACTGAATAATTTTGATGACTCAACACGGAAGAGCTGTCACACTCCCTGACAGTGAAGGCTGTTACATAATTCTCCCCATTTAGAGACAAATCTTATAACATATGCAAGTCTGTTGGTCCCTGATGTGAAAATGTGAGAATGTGAGAAGATTATCTGCTGAGCCACAGGGTGCCACCCTATAGGGTGACACCTGGGGAGGTGCACTTCAAAGGAAACAGATCAAGGAGACAGAAAGAGTGTGAGGCCCATAAATAGTTCACTTGGTGCTGTAAGGCAGATTCCCAAACTCCTGCATGTCAAGAACCCCTCAAACAGATGTGCATAGAGCTGATTTTATGTGGCTTTGTCCAATGAGAAGAGTTTGAATGATACATGGATGTACATCATTAATAATCAAGCGTTTACTTATTTAGATGCAGACCTTTGGGAACCAGTGGTTGTGGTCTTTACATTGGATCCTTCTCATGCAAATGCTGCTGCAGAGCATGATTGGAAGAGTATTCACACTTTGCTGTTTACAGGCCTTTCATTGAGGTTAAGGGCTGAGCAGATCACACTGTTGGACAACTTTACATTCGCCTGGTTTAAGTTATGAATTACAGTGATACACACACGCACGTATCCAGTCGATCTCTCTCTCTTTCTGTGTGTGTGTGTGTGTGTGTGTGTGTGTGTGTGCGTGTGCGTGTGTTAGCTCATGTCCCTGTCGTACCAGCAGCGCAGAGGTTAACCCAGATGCCATCACAAATGCGCCTTCAGAAGCTAAGCTACCCGACACAGTCCCGACCCCGCAACCCCTCTGCTGTCTTCGCACTCACCGCAGATGTCAGATCTTCAGCTCACAGTCCGCTGAAGGGTTGTAGCTCAGATGTCATTATTGTATCGCTTCCTTCTTTGGCTCCTTTCCCCCCCCACCGTTCCCAGTTTACCAGGCAGCCGATCATTACTTCCTGTATCTGCTGATGACGACAGATCGCACACGGTGGATGCAGAAGGAGAGGGTTTGTCAAACGCTGCCTTCAGGTGCTGTCGGAAATATGACTACGAAGCAACACGGGGCAATGCGTGGTGCAATTCCGTGTACGCCTCCCTTTTTACGAAGCTTACTCCGCCCATTACAATACATTGCAATTATTAGTGTTTTTAACTGAATTATTCCAGCATTAATTCAGTTAAAAACACATTTTATGGGTAAGATTGTGTAACGTATCTTATTTAGTCAATGTTATAGTGTAGCTGTATAAGAGGCAAAGAGGAAACCGTGTTAAAGGTTAAAAATCACAAACATAAGTTTAACGCACACTGCATTTGTGTTTGTTAAAATGTCAGATACTCATCATTGCCATCATTTCAAATAAATGCTTTACATAAATTTAGCAGAATTTCATGTTTTCCTCCAATCTCCATCTGCTAAATCTTCAATTCAGAAAATATGAAAAGCACTTTTGCAAAACCTTGCTCAATCTTTTAGGGCTTTTAAAATGTTATACCTGGTCTTTATTGTTCATAGTATTTATAATAATAATATATAATAATAATAATAATTAATATTATAATTAGTACAATGTGTTGGAATCACAATAAAACCTTGAAACCTTTTGGCCAAAGTAAAATCAAATACATGACACTAAAGATTATGGTGAACATTATTCTTTTCTCAGTATTATCCAATAAGTCTGCAGTCATTTTCATTGCTGTACACATAACCTCACACTTAATGTATGACCTCTCAATAAGTCAGGTGCAATTAATTAATGCAATGTTGCTTATAATGTGAAAACATGCACATCAGTCATCTGTTTTGGTGCACTTCTGTAAAGACTGCATATGAGATAATAATGCATTGTCTTTAAATCATTATCACAGTACTGTCTCCACAGTTCACAAAGTTCCTCCACATTCATCAACACAACACAATGACTACTCAAATATTTGCCAAAGGAGCAGACCGCTGCACTAACTCCTGTTCTTTCTTTAGAGGAGGATATAAATTATGGGCTGAGCCTGAGGTTCAAAACGGGAACAGCTTTTATTCGGCAAACCCTGTGTGATAAAGAATATTGCAAAAGGCACTTGAATGGAGAATTATTGTGAAGCCATTGAGTACAACAGAAAGACTGCAACACGTGTAAAAAGGCACTCCAGCTTGAGAAAAAAAGAAAAGCAAGATGAAAAAAGTAAAATGATGATTGTCATGTACCCAGGCTGACAGGATAAAGTAGGATAATAAATATGTCAATTTACCACAATGTCACTAATTCTTGAAATCAAATTGTGGCTCGAACTGCTGAATTCAACTTCTACAGAGGTAGCTGATATAAATGTATGGTTTGGCTACCTAAAAACAAAAGACACCCTTAAATACTAAACTAAATAGTAGTAGACTAGACGTCTTAAAACATTGAAATGAACAATCTTAGTTCAAATGTTGGTAATTAACATTGTGTTTTTCAGTGCACAACAGCCATTTTCAGTGGTTGATTATTAAAAAAACAAAGATAAAAGCATTACAGTAGTTACTGTGGCAACATTTTCAAAGCACCCACTGATTAAAAAATATGGGTTTCTTGTCTTCTTCTACTGGTGTATATGAAAAAAATGCACTAGACAGTAACATATTCATTAAAAAACACTCCACTGTCCATTTTAGCAATGCAAAGCAGATTTCCCAGCAGCAAAGTAATCCTAACCTGTTTGTTGATTCGTGCTGTGATACTACAACTGCTCTCTCCGTACTGAAACAAAAGAGACACTGAAGCAACTATACTTTTTTGGTACAAAGATAACAATGGCACAGTCATCCTCCAATCTCCTTCCAATACAAAAACGTCTTCAGAGTCAACCTGCTGTGTGTGGCATTCGGAACAATGCAGCAAACATCCACCAAACTACTTACAACAATGAAACACTAAAAACAGATCAGTGCACCCAAAAATATGCAAACACGTTCCGCAGGAAGAAAGTTTGGAGTGTGGGGAACAGGCCCCAGTTGCAAATGAACCATTGGCACGCGTCTTGAGGTTTGAATCTCAGTCCTTTAATAAGCTGGCGGCTGGTACTCCCCAGGCTGCTCCTGACTGTGGGAGAAAGGTGACTGCTGGTACCCTGTGGGGCCGCTGGCGTATGGTGCCGGTGGGTACGGGGTGGTGTGGTCATTGGCTGGGTCTCTGTACTCCTGGTCAAACTCACTCACGCCTTGGCGATATCTGCCATAAGCGAAGTAAGACAGCAGACCCTGTTGAGAGAAGAACAGAGATTCAGCAGCAACCTTTTTAAACACCACATATAATGCAATTTAATACCTGCTTCACAAAAGTATGATGGAAAACCACCAGGAACAATCTGGCCTATAATCATTTATTATTATAATAGCACATACTTTATGTACTTCACAGCAGTGTAAAGATAATTTCTAATGATACAATTAATTACATTAATTCAACCTGGACCCAGATAGCCCTCCCACCAAGCAGACAAGAAAAAAGTTCAAGTAAATATTCTTTAAATTAAGTGAAATGCAATACTTTTTAATACCTTATAAGTTTTATTTTGAGATGGATTCAATACTTGGTAAGACTTTTCAAGACCTGCAGATACTCTACTATATAGATGAGCTGTGTGTTATCAAGTTACTTTGTTAGTCAAATGCCTGCCTCACTATACTCACCCAGGTGATGATTGAGAAGAAGGAGAATGCCACGACAGCCCGGGCGGCGTCGCCAGCAACAGCAGAGGAGTGAGGGGTTTTGGACCACTGGTTGGCCAGGACACAGAAGCATATGAACCACAGGAACGTCCAAGCCGCTGCCCAGCGTCGAATCAAAGCAGAGAAATACAAATAAATGAAACATGATGGCAGCATTTGCCTAAACTTGGTCACACTTCTTGTCTTTGGGTACATTTTTTTCTATTCTGGTATGAGCAGACAACAGTGAAACCTGACTCTCACCTGAGAAGACCAAATCTCCTATAACAATGTATTTTCTCTCCTTGGCGTTGCTGATCTGGGGGAAGAAGGCGTCCAGTATGAGGAAGATAACACAAGCCAAGAAGGCCAGGACACCGATTCCCACCCCGTAGCTGCAGGCGGTGTCGTTATCATTAAACATGCACTGGGTGTCTTTCTTGGATGCCGGGTTAATGTAGCCCTCTGCTGTGATGGACGCAAAGACCACGATGGAAAAAAGCTGCAATGAAGGGAAACAAAGGGTTAATTCCACATTGGAAGGGACTGGTGAAAAAAAGCATGTTTTAAGTCCAGCAGCTGTGAGGGTTTGTGATTCTTATCACATGATTCATATTACAAGAAAGCTTTCACCATTTAAAAAATAATCTTGGTTAAAACACTGTCTAACCAGTTCAGACAGTTTCAATTCCTGATCTGCTGCAACAATGGCTGAATGAGAGCAACACCTTTTTGTGAGGGATCCTTGTTCCTGATTTGCTAGAGCAGAGCTGAAACTATTGAAATGACTGTAACAGTTTACCTAAGAAAAAAAAAAGGCAAATATTGTCTGATGCCAACTACTAAGATGTGCAGATTTGCAGTTACTCTCTAAAAGCTCACCAGATAAGACAGGTCATAAAAAAATAAAATAAAAATCACCTTAGACTCCTAAAAAATTGCAATGTCTCTTTTTTTTGGACATTTCATGAACCAAATGCTTAGTCATTGTTTGGCAGTTTAATTAATAATTAAAAACAGCTTTACATTCACATTTCACTGACACTGGCATCTCTGCACTGACTGTCACTAATTTATTTAAATCCCTGAGGGACATAGTCTCACATACATTATATTTGAGACCTTTTGATCCTAACTCACATGATTCACTTCTGGTTTTTGTTTTCCCCATTAAAAAAAAGGTGACAGCTTTTGCTATTAGGGCTGGTTAGTTTGAACTTTTCTTTTAAAAGCACTGTGTAGCTGTGTCTTTAGAAAAGTTTAACCTAAATAAAGTATATTGTGATTATTATAGCTACATAATTCACTTTACAACTCACCAACTTCATCTCACAGACTTAGACGCATTTTAAAATTTTAAAATTCCTGATAGTTTCTAGCAGTGAAAACACTCCACAAAACAAAGAACAGCATCTTGTCTGAGTTTTAACAGGTCCTGGTCCAGTTTTAGCACCAGACTGACCAACAAAAATGAAGTGAAAGCCAAACATATCGTCCATCATCAGGTGAGATAAACTAGTAGCTACTGCGGTGACACAGCACTGGCCACGCTAGCTAACATTAGCATATATCAACAAGTGCGGAGGAAAAGGCATCTTAAATGTATTTATTAAACATTTAATTTACATTTCAATCTAATACGCAGTTAATGTCCGACACTGACAGTTCATTAAGCTAACAGGACGTGTTGTTTAATGATGTATGTCGATGCTGGCAGCTCACATCTGTTAACATAAAGTCGGTGTTGTGACAGCTGGCTAACAGTGGTGCTAACTTTACCGGAGTCACTCACCCAGCTCAGGCACCGCAAAATGGTTTGAGGCTGTTTTACAAAGCTCTCTAAATCAAAAGCACCACCGGCCAGCGAGGCCCCGTAAGCACTGCTCTGCATGTTTCACACCCTGGGAAATAAAAAAAAATCCCAGTCAAGACAATTTAAAATCGAGCAGTAGAAGTCTTCCTGTCACAGATGGCACAGTTTCGCTTCACCATAAAACTTCCTGAAAACTTTTTAAACACCGCCCCCCACCGTGCTGCGTTCAAGGAGGTTAAGAGGAGTTAAAGGACAGGTTCACTGTTTTTCCACGTCTGTCTTAAGCAGAGTTGAAAAGGTTAATTTTGAAATGTAATAGGTTACAGATTACTAGTTGACCTATTTAAAATGTAATAAGTAATGTAACTATTTCATCTTAATCAAAGTATTGTAACTTATTACATTTGATTAGTTTTCTAATTATCTAACAGATGTTTTCAACTGTTAGGGTAAGTGTACCCAGTAAACCCACCAAAATCTAAGTTCAGGTGTTTTTCATTGATACTGACATGATGTATAAGGGAGATCATTTATAATAAAGCAAGTTAGTCCATTAGTTCATGTAGATTTTGGAATATACAATAAAGATGTTTTATGAAAAAAGTAAAAAGTCTGACATGGGCTTAATTGGTACTGTGACACCATTTAAGCCCACATCAACATGATATATTTACAAAATATATTTGAAAAAAATTGATTAAAAAAAAGCAATATACGTATTCAGTAAAATGTTGAATATTTAAAAATGAGGAAAAAAACGTTGTCCTGAGCAAAATCTTAAAGGTTTGACTTCAGATGTAACCGCCTTTGTAATCATCAACATTTTCATCTATAACTGTAACTTAATTGCACTTTTTTTCCCTCAGTAACTGTAACAGATTACAGTAACAATTATTTTGTAATTAAATGATGTAACCCCCCTACATGTAACACTGCCCATGAACTCCTCTTTATTAGGTACACCTGTGCAATCTAATGCAAACCAATAAAACAGCTCTGCTTTAAATTCTACATGTATATCAGTTTCAGTTTTTTGTTGACACTGTCAGAAAGGTGACAATTCTGCTTTATGTTTATTATTGAGGTCATAGTGGGTGATAGTGGTGTATTAGGGCGCATTATATTGAATGGTGTTCCTAATATTTTGTCCACTCTATTAAATACAGGAGGGGGGGGGGGATATTAGGAACACCAGTCACAACAATTCACCCCAGTATGCCATCACCACGTCGTACAACCTCAAAAATCAACTTTAAGTAAATTTATCACCTTTTTGACAATATCAACAAAAACAGAAAACGTATAAACTTCAAAAAAAAGGTGAAAAAAACAGAGCTATTGTTTTGGATTGAATTAGATTGCGCAAGTGTATCTAATGAGGTGGCAGGTGACTGCAGGTTTTCCTCCTTGTAATCATTCCTCCCGTTCATACTGATTATTAAAAGATCCCCTTCACATGCGCTTAATGTAAGTGATAGGGGCCAAAAATTGTGTTTTGTTTAGCTGAAGTTTCTATGAGGCTACAACAGTCTGAGTTTGTCATATCAAGTGGATATCTGCCACATTTACAATCTTTTGATGTTTTTTAACCATCAAATTCCCTCTTTGTGTTTCCTTAGACAGTGTTTTCCTGTTGAGCTGCGGTGGAAGTATATAGTAACAAAAGAGGTACTTTAACACTAAAAAGACTGTAACACTGAAAGATATCCACTAAATTTGACTCAACTGGAAGGTTCATATAAGATTCAAATGAACTTTTAAATACATTTTTGCACAGAAGGACGCTTGTGAATTTTGTTCCCGATCACTATTATATACTATTTTAAGTTCATTATGAAGGCATCCTCTAGTATAACGGTCAGTATAACCCGGACTACAACAAGAGAAAACTGTTTCACTGTCTGACTAATTGTCTAACTGTCTAACTGTCTGACTAATTTCACCTGACTAATGTTTTAAGACATGCTTGACAAACTGTGAACCCATCCTCTAATAATATATCCTAAATAATAATAATAATAGTAGTAGTAGAAGCTTTAAATGCCTGTATTTTTCCCAGAGAAGAATGTGAAGTTGTAGTCTATGACTCAAACATCAACATTAACCTTTCTAATGCTTCTGTTGGGTTGCTTTATTTTAAATCTATGTTAACATGTCTTCATTGGCGCCAGTGACTAATCTTCTGTTGCAGTTCCTCACTGTGACCACTGGGTGGCAGTGAACACCTATGAGTATACATACACAGGTCAGTCAGGCGTTTGAAGGATCCAAATGTGTTTATTCCATATAGCGTAATAGTTGTAACCAGGAAGTTCATTTTCAGTTCATTTTAAATATCCGCAAAATTAAATTACAGTTACAGTTGTTATGTTTTGGTATCTTTCCCCAGGATCTAGTTTTTTGTTTGTTTGTTTGTTTTAATATTTTTTGTTATTTGCTTTGGAAAGGAAATGTTGTCTTGTGTGCACACTGACAGTACTGGTTGATTATTGGTTGTTAAGACTTTGTTGTAGGAGAAAGGTGAGACCTGGTACAGCAGATCGTTCCAACAGTGATGCTAGTATAGTACTCTTTTGACAAATCTAATGCAGTTTATCACTGTGACCACTAAAGGGAAGTGGACACTATAACTTCAACTAGCAGACACGGCACCATACTGTCAATATGTACGTATCATACGTATCCTATGCACCATTATGTTTTTATTTTTATTTTTAGTACTTATTTATTTAATCACGTCCCAAATGGGCCCACCAGCCATTTCAGACATGCTTGACTGATTGTAAACTCAGCTGATATGCAGGCAGATGAGTGACAGGCTTTGTGGCTATTACAGATCAGGCACAGCTGTGTTGAGAAAGAGAGGGCAAGAGGAAGTGTATCTTTCATAATTTATCAAGACCAGAGGACTGCTGTCCTCCTATTTGTGTTTCATTAGCACTGTCTGATGCCTTGACATAATTCACACATTGGTTAGGAAGTTGTTGCTGACCTAGCAGCCTTGTGACAAGATTCAAAGGGGGGCTGAGTTATGTGGGTGAATTTCACAGGAAGCAAAGCAACACATAGTCAATTTCAATGAGTAGCAGCATTACTTTGTGGAAGGATGAAAAAAAGAAGTCGTTGTTCAGTGTCAGAAATGATTAACTGACAGTGGCCCACTATGTAGATAAAGAAGACTGATCCTCTTGGAGATTTGTTTTTGCAGTAATCAGAGATCATCGAGGAGCATGGCACACAGCGCAAACATCAATGTCGACATTTGGCAGAGTGATGACTCAGACTATGAGTGAGTATGAGTATTTGTTGTTTTTAATTAAAGAGATGTTTTACTTTTGGTTCGTCCTAATTTGCCTGCCATGTGCTGTGTACCTGTGTGCTGGGAGTCCTGGTGAATTTTATTGTACATTTATCTTGTAGTTTACATTGAAAGGGTTAGGGTTATAATTATAATTACCATATATAATTATATTACTAAAATGTGTTACCAATAAACAAAATTGTATTTGTCTATGGTATTCTTTGTACAATTTATGTGCATCTTCTTGTGAACACTGAAAAATTGCCCCTGCCTACAGCTAGTGTGCGGAAGGAATAAATATGTAAAAAAAAAAAAAAAAAAGTATAGCTGCAATTTTTAGTGATTAATAGATTAATATCAACATTTTTAAATAACTTTGCACCTTTAAATGAAGAATGACTCCAAAGGATTAATCAATTCTCATAATAGTTGGTGATAAATGTAATAGTTGGCAACCTATCGATTAATCAACTAATCGTTGCAGCTCTACATGTATTTAGCACAGTTTTTGAAATTTCTTGCTCCTTGGTATTTGGAGTATTTGTTTCAAGGATCCCATTCGCTGTGGTAAATTTTAATCATTGCTGTCCATTGTAGGTTACATTACAGGGTTTTTCTTTTCACAGAATTATTCCACATTTCCCACTGCAATTGGGATCCTTGAAATAAATACTCTCTGATGCACATGCTCTCTTCATACACACTGCGGTCAAGATGGCACTGGTCATGGTTTACTGTGTTGGTTACTCTCCCGAAGGGACCTGGATGATGGTGTATCAGACTGGGTCACTTCCTGCCAGGTTGTCAGAGAACCAGCAGCCATCACTGAGAGGCGGCGTGAAATTCTGCAGATGGAGGTGTTGACTGAATGCACAGGTACAAAAACACATGTCTGCCATTTTTACTAGTATAAAAGTCTTCTCGTTATTTACAGTGAGGTGTCTAATTACTTTTATGTACAAATGCACAAGATTTACTTCCTGTTCATAAACAAGTTTGAGTTTAATCTGTAATCCATATAGGGTGAAAGGCATATAACATTTGCCACATAGACAATGCAAGCAATCTGCAATTAATCTTATGATTTCCTGGTCTGAAAACTTCTTCAGACAACTGGCCAACAGAAAGTGGCCACATGAGAGATGACAGAGGGCTGGTCAACCCTCTGCATAGGCACTGCTGGTCGGCTGCAACACAAAAGATCCTTTCTTCAATGCCCAGTCGCACCGTTGGTGAGATGGAATGCTTCTTGCTACTTTTGAAAAAGTTGTCACCAGGGAATACAATCTTTATGTGGCTCTTAAAAATAAGACTCAAGCAAATGTCCTAAGAATAAAAACAGCTTAACTCTCTGTTGACAGGGCAAAATAGTGCTGCAGGCATTTCTGGGTTTGCAACACACTCCCCTCTGCTAAACAGGCATCAGACCACATCACAAGATTTTATCCATCACTCCAGACCAATCCAACATGACTTTGTTCTGACAGATTTGGGAGAAATCACTACGGAAGGTAAAATAGCTCCAAACATTGACAACTATTACTGTTGTTCAAGTGAGTCTTCCTGTTCATTCTGCGCTCAGAGTCAATGAGTTAACTTCTAGATTTGGATTTTACAGAAAACAAGAAGGAGCAGTTGGTATCCAGCCTTCGGGGTCTCTATGCGGGTGAAGTCCTTCGTAAGCTGCGTGCCATGCCACTAAGCCTTACAGATAAAATGGAGCTGAGGTACACATGGCACTGACACATGAAATGACCTGAGAATAAAAGCTACTGAAACTCTGGTAACTTACAGTGATGAAGAACCTGATGTGTTCTCACCTTCTTTGCAAGGTTTTTTAAACTACTTCACCTCTTCTTTTATTAGGCCACTCGCTTTTAGTGATGTAGCTGAAAGTTCACTCACCAGACACGTTCCATGCTTCGGCTGTTTCAGGTTTTACATTTCAAGGGTGAGTACAAACTTGATAAAGTGTAGATAAATGTTTGCTGTGTCATAAGACAAATGTTTTGCTCCACTCAGACTAGGCGCCACTGCCTCTTCAGCTGCCTCCCCACCCTCATGTCTCTCCGGTTGTGGCACTTGCCAATGAAGCAACTGAGTGCACGTTTTGGAACCGGAGTGCTCTCCTACTTCCTGTTTCTCCGAACCCTCCTGCTGTTTAACCTCCTCCTTTTCATCATCAACGGCCTTTTTCTGGTCTTCCCTCAAGCCATCAGCCCTCCGTGTGACCACCAGTCACCAGTCTTCACCGGTCTTGAGCTTCTCACAGGCATGGTGAGATGCAGTCGATGTGCACTTCTTATCCTCTCTGTTTGCACTCTCTTGAAATTAATCTCCCCTCCATCTGCTCTCCTTGGCAGGGTTACCTCTCTGAGAGTTTGATGTTTTATGGCTACTACAACAACAAAAGTGATGGATACAGCATATCTGCAGCCTACTTCTTTACCATTGCCATTGCCTTCTTCATTATCTGCATCATCCTAGTGTACAGGTTGGACAACAGGTTCATTTTTATATGCATTCATGTTATTTAATACCATGTGCTGTGTGTTTTACAGCTTTATTATTCTCCTGCAGCATTTCCAAGTCCTTTGGGAAAAGTTGTCATGCCCTGAAGTCTAACGGGAATATGGCGGTAAAGGTGTTCTGCTCCTGGGACTTTAAAGTCACCAAAAAAACATCTGTCAGAATGCAGTCTGAGAAAATCAGCACACAGCTCAAAGTATGCAATCATTTGAAGTCTCTATTACACTCACTGATGCATAAAACATCAGGATCAGTGTGAAGTTGTAGACAATGTATGTTAAAACAGAAAACAATATTTGAGAATATGTTTTTCTCATTTAAATGACATGTTTTATCACTTTGTCACACTATCTGTTTTTGTGCAGCAGTGTTTAGACACAGGAAGTTTTTAATTATGCACTGTCAGACAGTGCAAATCGTGTTCCTCAACATGCACATAAAGTCTAATGAAGGCCATTTTCTTATGAAGGGAAGATTTAAATATATATTCTAAATAGACAGGAAGTATCAACAGTTGTTAGCCTTGACACGTCTTCACACTTGAACACGTGTTGAGTTGTGTAGATCATTCAAATGCTTTTTGCTTAAGTTTACAAATGCTGCTTTTCTGACAGGAACTGCTGTCTGAGATGATGCGTGGAGAAGATGAAGAGAGCTGCATACAACGACTCTGCAACGTCCTAGTGCATCTGTTCACATGGGCTACGTGTCTGGCCAGCATTGTCTTGAGCGTCATGGCAGTCTATTATCTGTCAGAGGTTAGATTTAAAATGTCAGCAAGTGCTGCGCAACCAGACATGACACATTTCATGCAGAGAAGAGCAGCTATTTAAATTTTCTCAAGAATACCACGAAAATAACTCAGAAGAAACACCATCCCACCGCAGTTGGTTAAGTTCCCCTTTTTTATTTCCTAGCAGAAGTTTCAGGTCTGTTCATCTTGCTTTTTTAACATCCATCTGACATTTCGTTGTCAGATTGTTTCAAGTGGTAACAAGCTGGGAAAACCAGTTTCAAATTATCCCATGAGCAGCTTTTAGACACATCACATACATAATGCCTTTCTGCTGTCTTGCAGTGAACTTCCTCCTACTTTGAATTTGACTCATAAGTAGGGTGTCTGCTGTTTTTCTTTTCCTCTCTGTCAAAAATGTGTCAATCTTGTATTGTACACATCGATGTCTTTCTGAATAAATCTTCCTGACATGAATCACAATAGGCTATCAGCATTTTAGAAACCTGCCACAGGCAGAAAAGCACAGGTGAGACTAATGAAATCAGTATGTTGCATTCCAGCAATTATTGTAAAGCAATCATCAGTATAGTTGAAATGCTGTCTATTCTACTCTAGTTTCACATACTGTTTTTCACCCTGGTCACTCACTGTCAGTTAACCTGTCCTTCACAGACAGACTTCATTGACAACTTGGGTCGTTCAGAAGGAACTGATCTGCTCTTGTCTGCAGTAGTGTCGGCCATTAACCTGTTACTCCCTGGCCTCTTCAACCTATGCACTTGGCTAGAGAAATATAACTCACCCAATGTTCGTGTTTATGTCTCCATCTTCAGGTGAGAATATGATCTACCAAAAACCCAAACCAAACCAAAAAAACCCAAACATTTTGTCATATTTTGACAAAGTAATCTGTTCAACTTTAGGTCTGTGAATTCATGTTTACATATTTATGTGCTATCAGACTAAGCAGAGCTAAACTGTTTAGGGCAGTATAATTTAGGTTAAATCTTCGGTATTTACTGATATATAACTTTGTGTAAATACTGAAATCATTCAGTAGACTATTAAACTGCACTAAAACTAGTATATCGATGGCCGAAATGCAAAACCTCCTATCTGAAAAATTAATTTATCTTGCAGACAGACTGAATATGAGCATCCTTCCCTGTTCTCATCATCCAAAGTGAAATCCGCCATCAGAAAATCCTGCAGATAGGAGGTTTTGCGTTTTGGCCATCGATATGTACCTTTTATGCGTATGTGCTTTTATGTTTATGTACCATTTACATTTGTTAAAGCCATAATACAGGGCTGTTACGACTTATTTTCCCTTTTTCTTTGAAATATTGGTTTTATCTTTTTGTTAGAGATGTTGTCATAAAAGGGAAAAAATCCTCATTTTTTTCTCAGGAACTTGTTGTTGAAAACCAGTATAGTTGGAGTGCTGTGTTACCGCTGGCACAGAATTGTAGAGGAACCAAAAAAGGTGACAAGCATCCACATATTTGACACTCATAATTGCAGTAGTGTCACAACACTGACATGGTGTAAAGTCCAGAGTGTTTGCTTATAAACTAATTAGCTAACCTTATTGGAGATGTTAAACAACCCTAAGTTGTGCCTTTGTTGTCCACAGTGTTGGGAGAGCTTGGTGGGACAAGAGCTATATCGCTTGCTGGTGATGGACTTTATCTTCACAGTGCTTTATACGTTTTTGGGAGAGTTCCTGTGGAGGCAAGTTGAAAGATAATGTAACTTTATTCTGCTGTACACTGCTGACAAAACTGACTGATTGACTGGTCAATCTACAATGCTGAACACTAAGTTGAAATCTTCAATTCAGGCTCTTTTACAAGCATGTCTTGAAAAGGAACAGGAAGCCAGTGTTTGACATTGCTCGTAATGTGCTGGAGCTCATATATGGGCAAACCCTCACTTGGTAATCACACAACATTACATCAAATCTATGAATCCCATAATTTAGTTAAAACACAAAAAAGTTACTTAAACCCTAATGGTCTTCTGTTCTTCTCAGGCTTGGGGTCCTGTTTGCGCCATTGCTTCCTGCCATCCAGATTGCAAAACTATTTGTTCTGTTTTACATGAAGAAGGTTGGTATAGCCGGTATTTCACCTTCTACTTCATAAAATGTGTCTGTTTTGCTTGACAAACTCAATGTTATTCCTCTGTCTTCTTCCCCAGGGCAGTGTGTTGCTCAACTGTCAGGCCTCCAAAAAGCCCTGGAGGGCCACTCAAATGACAACACTATTCATCTCTCTTTTGTTGTTCCCCTCATTTCTTGGTGCTGCTGTGCCTGTCGCATATACAGTTTGGAAGTGAGTGGAACAAATAATAACCACTCTTTCTCTGACTTGTGATGCTCACAAGCATTTTCTACACCAAAAGGCCTCCACAACACCAGACTCATAAATATGGTCTGAAGTTTGTGCTGGAGTTTGAGCCCTAACAGTAGAAAGGTGTCTCAAATTTTGACAGACTGCACTACATCTGTTTTTCGTCCACAGGATTAAACCCTCAATAGACTGCGGTCCTTTCAGGAATCTTACCACAATGATTCAGTCGGTGGAGCTGTGGGTCACAGACCGGAAGGACACTGACCCAGTCCTGTTGTGGCTCACCCAGACCACTACCTATCTTGTAGATCACCCAATATTCCTATTCCTCGCCAGTGGAATTTTTCTGTGAGTGGTAACATGATCGCCAACAATGTTTAAACGACCTGCCCAGTATCATAATCTTTTTTTTTTTTTTTTTTTTGTCTGATATGATTAACCCATATTTGCAATTAAGTTAATTTTTAAACTTTATTCTGCTGACAGAACCTCAGCTTCTCTCTCTCTTAAAGAGAGCTTGCCCTTAAGAGGCACCGTTAGATCATTGTATCTATGATGTAAAATTTGTCAACCACATTTAAACGTTTTACAGTTATGAACCACATCTGTGAATGTCATTTAGGCGCTTTAAATTTGAATTGATCCCTCATTGATCCTTTTATTTTTCAGAATGGTGATATACATTCATGCTCAAGTTGTCGATGGCCACAGGAAAATCATCAGTCTGTTAGAGAAGCAAATTGAAAATGTATGCATAATCAAACTTTTTTTTAAACTCAAAGGCATGTGTATAGTATGTTAATATTGATTTTATTTCTTGTATGCAGGAGGGTATGGACAAAAAGTTCCTCATCACCAAACTGCAAGACCTTCATGAGCAGAGTACTCCGGTTTCCCCTCGTAGATAAGGTAGGCAGTCTGAGTGTTGTATATCCACATTTTGGTTGCAACAGATCATCACTGTTTTAATGAGCTCACTTATAATACGCATTTGTGTGAGCACTGCCTTCTATATAATCTATTTTCCTGTTTTTCATTCTTTCTCTTTCAGTCTGTGGCTGATTAGCATTGATATTATCATCATTACTAAGATGGTTGTCAGCACCATCAGGGATGTCACAACCTAAATCACTGGATATTATTAGAATTTAATATTGTAGTTTTTATTTTATTTTTTTAGAATCAACGTTAAATCTAAAAATAATGAGTTTAACTTTACATGTGTATGATTTTGAATGCATTGTATTAAAAGTTGTTTAGGTTAGAATAATGTTTTTTAGCGTGTCTGTTATTGGGCATTTGTAATTTTACTGTAAAAATGTGGCCTGCCAGTGCATGTATCTGTGACATTACTGTATACTGTGTTCATCCAGCAAAATGTGAAATAGTGGTCCAACACAAATTAGAGATACAGCTGTCAAGTCAGGCATATTTTTCATTCCAAAGAACATCAGATTTCTTAAGGACACATTCCACATGACATTACGTAATTATGTAATTATGTATGTGGAAAACCAAGTACATCTACATTATTTCTCTGTGTGCAGTTTGAATGTGTTTGTGACAAATAATTATTTAACTGATACTATCTTTGAATGATATTTAGATGTCAAAATGGAGTGGGCATTGACCTGTTGCATATTGTGTCAACCTTTGTCAGTTTGCTATATGTACAGTATAAGTGCAGTATATTCAATATCTTTGACATAAAATGAAAAATAGAGCAATGACTCGAATGTTGGAACAACTCTTGTGAGGCTGTACAGATGGAAATAAAAATACAAGACTTGTAAGGCGTGTAACTAAATGTACTCATGACTCCTTGAAACAGAAAAACTACAATTTAAAACTACAGCTAAACACAAGATGTACTTGTTTCTGCTTCACATGTCGGAAGACTGTACACTTAGTGTGGAGAAGTTCTATTACCAAGTGCACAACAATGTCAACAACCCTAATTAGCATACTTTGAGATTAGGCAAGTCTTCAACCAGTCACTCTGACATTTTTCTTTACAAGAAAAACTTGTTTCTGTGAAAGAAGAAGAAGAAAAAAGTACTAGGAAGGAGGAGATTTCGTCATTGTGACTTCAAGGGACACTTTATGAAGCCTGTCCACAACACATTCATTTGCATTTTGAGTCAGTCTCTTTCAGCCCCCTGGTAAGTAAGAGCTTTCTTGACTTCTACATCTTTTGCTGAGAAAGATTTTATTTTGTGTTTATAATTTTACATAAAAGTGAAGCATTTAAATCATTTAACTTGTTTGTTTGCAAATCCTCGGTGCAACATTTTCATATTATAATACGCGTCTGATCATGCTTTGACAACCTTTCCCACTGCACAGCGTTCATAAATCTCCCAACTCATCTTTCCTCCAGATAAGATGGAGGAGAATAAAGCACCTCAGAAACGAGTCTACATCAGTCTTCCAAAGATACACATGGCTAGTTTGGCTGAACATTATGAACTGGTAAACAATTCCTTTCTTTTCAACAGTAAGGGTGCATCACTCTATTTAATATTTTGACTTAAGCTAAAATATACCATAAATCTTAGTATTTTCTACTGTTTATAGGATCATGGATTGGTTATAAAAGATCTGAACCCTTACTTAAATGAAGGATACATACAGGCTTACTTCAGAGAATGGGGAACCATCACAGCATGTAAGGTAAAGTCTCATAATATCTCTTATAATCTTAATTGTATCATATTAAGTGTATTTGTTAATGTATTTCTGTATACACTATCAATATAAGATTTGGTCACCTAATGAAAGAATTTCCCTTGTCTGTTGGATTTCATTTCCAGATTAAGAAGACCTCTAACAAAAGTGGGCTAGCCTATGTGAGATTTTCTGCTGAGGAAGAAGCAGACAGAGCAGACTGGGCTGGTCCTCACATTCTTGGAGGCTCTGAAGTGGAGGTGAAACGAATTGTTAGTCCAAAGGTGAGCATTCACCAGTACATCTCTCGTTCAGTCAGTGTGGAGGAATGTTGATAAACACTATTTGGTTTAAAACCTGCATTTGCAGCCTTCATGAGATGACTTTAAAAATGCGTCTACTGTTCTTTCAGATGGAGGAGGATTCAGATGAGAAGGCCAAAGCAATCACCACTTTGCCTCGACCACGGCGTTCAATGGGTCTGGGCTACTTACTCGAAGATGCTCAGTGGTTGGATGATAACTAATGACCTGAATAAACAAATACTCTGCAACTTTTTCTTTCTATTTAAAATTCTAAATAGATGTATACATTGTAGTGGAAGAAACCCAGGAGCATAGGAAAAAGTTGCATTATTTCGAAAATGCTGTGGTGGAGGAGGCAGCCTTTCCCACCACCTATGAAAGGAAATGGACATTTTTGGAATAAATGGTTTTGAACTTTTAGCCCTCTCTCTGCACTCTGACTCATTTTTTGACATCTCTCAATTTCATTCATTCATTCTTCTGGCAATGACTTATTAACTTCTTTATTAATTCATTCATTTTATTTGTATAATGTGTATATGCCCATTTGTTCCCATCCCTGTCCTTTAGTAGTTCAATAAATATTATTCCTTTACAGCAGAGATTGTTTAATTTCCCCTTCCCCGTTTCCTACAAGTGTAATTTTAATTCCTTAAAGTGGTAAGATGCCTACAACATTAAATAACGAAAATCTGAAATGATTTGGAACATTGTCAGCTTCTGTTTAATTTTAGGCTTCAGTGAGGGAAAAGCTATGTGGCAAATGTGAAAAGAAACCTCAAAAAATGAAAAAGTTTGAAAACTTATATAAATTAAGTATCCTAACTGTAGTTTTAATGTGAGATGTGTAATATCTTATTGTACTGATATTCTTTTATGTGCAATTTATATTCCCCCAATAGAATCTTCATATTTCAATGAGGACATTTTCTCCAACATAAAAGAAGGTATCAATCATTTCCAGGCCCATGGATCTGTGGATCACTAGTTCACAATGCTAGAACTAGTGGAGTTAAACAGTACTGATGGTGACAGTTCAACACTGGAGCTAATCTTCCCTTCCCTATCTGTCCAAACAGGAATAATTATGACAAAAACACAAACAAGAGTGGAAAACAAGTCTTACAGCTTTGCAGAGCACTGGTCTGCACATTGTCAATGGAAGGGTTTGAGAAGACTCCCTTTGACATTATACAAATTGTTCAAATATTGGCAGCAGCACTGTTGATTATGCTATAATAAGCCAAAACTCTTTGGGAGCCTTCATAGTGAAATAACACACATCTCTATTAGATCACTTTGTATCTGAAGCAATACAGATGGGAACAAAATAGCCTGGATCAGTGCCAGGAAGCAATCGTCAGAAATCCAGTCTCTTTTAGACTCCTTTCTGGCCCAGATCTACCCTCAGAATACAGAAAGTGTCTGATCTGATAAAAAGTAACCACATATTTGATTATTTGGCCTCTTTGTCAAACTTATAATGCAAAACAAAACATCCAAAGAAAATAAACAGGGAAAGATGGTTTGGCTCAGACTGCAAAACCATTAGGAAAAGTTTCAAACCAAAAACACAGGAATCCAGACAGCCAGGAGCTCTGTCTTAGTTACTGTAAGACTAAAACAATATAAAAACACAAACAGCAAAAAAGAACAATATCTAAAAAAACAAATTAAAATTAATTGAAAAGTCTCTTGGGTCAAATCAATTTAGGGAAAAATGGAACATATTACCAAGAAACATAACAAACAGTCCATTCAGAAGATGGAAAACCCTCAGAAGAATCAAGCTCAAGACCAAATTTCAGAAAAATTGAAAGATCTTGAAAGAACTATTGAAATTATGAATCACCACAAACTGAAGCATCTGAAAACGCCAAAAATCTTAAACAAGATGTTAAAATATACTAACTGAAAATGCAAACTGGCCATTCTAAAGATATTCAACTTGGTACTAGAGTATGGTCATTTGCCTGAGAGCTAGAGTGAAGGGCTGACCACACCCATCTTCAAGAATGGAGACAAATTCAATGCCAACATCTAGGCCTCTGTGTAAGCTGTAAAAGTTTGAAAACATGTATATCCTTAAGTATCCTAACTATACTTTTTAATGTGAGATGTGTAATATGTTATTGTACTGGCATTATTGTATGTGCAATTTATATTTCCCCAATAGAATCGCCATATTTCAATGAGGACAGGCAAGCCTGCTGGCATCTTAAATGAGATGTTAAAATATACCAACAGAAAATGCAAACTGGCATTGATACTAAAGGATGATCATTTGCCTGAGAGCTGGGGTGAAGGGCTGACCACACCAATCTTCAAGAATGAAGACAAATTCAATGCCAACATCTAGGCCTCTGTGTAAGCTGTAACCTGGGGAGGTTAAACAAAAATAAGACTTCCTCATCGAGTGTTTTAAGCAAAAATAACGTTTTTATTTATTAAATTATTATTTTCTTTTAAATATCTCAAAATGATGAGATACTATCTCAAAAATAATGACTTATATTTCAAAATAATGAGAAACTATCTCAAAATAATGACTTTTGTTATGACCACTCAGCTGGTGTTTACAGCCTGCTGACGGCGGTACGCCTGACGTCAGAGGTCAATAGCCAATCCATACGCAGAGCGCCAAGTTTCTCTCTCAGCGTCAGAAAACATGGCGGAGATGGACGCAGAAGTTGCATTCAAGAAGGTACGAGCAATAGCGCTGCCTTTGTTATTCGTTTACCCTTGTTTGTTTTTCTCGTTGGCAAATAAAAACGAATATCATCTCTGATTCTTCATCAAACTGTAAACGCTCACTGCCATTAAACTTTCAAGTCGAGCCTGCTCATACAGGAAGCAAATCGCTCCGTATGTCGTATGACTACAAATTTAAATCTTCGTTCATATTTAATTTAGTGGATTTACAGTAACTATATGTACGCCGAAGGTAACAGAGGTTCATGATGATTTATGTTAAGTGGCTCTGTGATCGGGATTTTTAAGTTCTTCTCGCCGATACACTAAAGTACATTAAATTGATATTTTTTCAAAGGCAGTTTGGTATGCGGACAGCAAACCTAGCTACCTTCGATAAAACTTGGTCAGTCTATACAACTTAATGCTAAATCATCAAATGGTATACAAGTCAACTTTTAAATAACAGCACCGGTGATATACGTCTAGTTTTTTTGTTTTTGTTTTTAAAAAAATGTTTTGCAGCAACACAAAAACTAACGCTAACGATACTCTCCCACACCATTTAGTCTGGGGAAAAAAACATCTATATCAGTGGTTCTTAACCTTTTTACGTCAAGGACCAATAAACTGTCACAAATTAGGACCCCATTGGATAATGTTTTTGTCCCAGGATCTTCCATGTGATAAGATTTTCGTTTAACGTTATAGAAATGTATGAACTCCATGATCAAAATAGTCATACATCCTGCCATTGTTACGGATGGAATTATAGTGAAAATAAATTATTCCCCTTTTTGCTGGGGACCCCTTTGGAAACCTCTCACTTTGAAAGCCAGTGATATAAAGAGTCAATGTCGCATGCAGTGTAACTTGCATTATAATGTGCTCTATCCCCCGCACTTACAGGAAACAGTACGCAAACTCTTATCAACTTTCTTTAAGGAGGATAAAACCAAACGTGAGTTGACAAAATATTTTGATAAAAGTAATTTCTCCAAAACTGTGTTTTTGTTGTTGTATGATTCAACAAATTTCATTGTGTTACAGTAAGTGGCGAGGCTGTGCTGCTCATGGCAGAGATGCTGAAAGTATTTGTCCAAGGTAAGGATATCTGATAGCTGTGGCTGTGTACACTGTGATACATCACTACTGAATGACTGAGTGATTAGACTTAATGTGTTTGTCTTGTTTCCAGAAGCAGCTGTGAGATCACAGAAACAAGCTGAATCTGAGGACTGTCACCAAGTAGACATCGAGCACTTTGAAAAGATCCTACCTCAGCTGGTGTGTAGCTCAACAGTAACAAAACTCACATTACACTTAAATTATTCAAGGGCCACAAACTATACAATACATGAGTTTTCTGTATTTGCTGGATTCAGATTTAGATCTGTGTTTGTTATCATATTATTTCACCTGCTGTCTGTATTACAACCAATCAAAAGAGGGAGAGGGATTACTGCTCCAGTATTTATTGCTAGATTTTGGAGAGTTAGTGTTTAAAACACTGTTAAATTAAGCCATAATGCTAGTTCTTGGTGAATGTAACTCTTGCTCACTTCCAATCAATCAGTAACTAATAGTGATATTACTTACACATTATCTCTCCGTCTTTCATCTCATTTCCACTGCAGCTGCTGGACTTCTAGCACACTGACGCCACAAGATGGAGCCAGAGGGCTACATGCATCTTCCTACTTCAACCCTACAACTTAAGTTTCAACAGCTACACATTTAGTTTTACTGATGTTTGTATTTACTGGAAATTAATGTTATAATCACTCAAATATTATATTACATTAAGATTGTCCCTCTGTATTTGTTTGAGTTGTGTGATTTTTAAGTAGAAAGCAGCCTCCATGCCGCCACCACCAATAAGGCCCACCTGTGCTCCTCTGTGCAACAACAGGTGCTTCCAGCATGCTCCATGGCGCCCTTCATCAAAGCCTCCTGGAGCAGTTGGAAGCAATTAGAGTAATAAGGGGAGCAGCCAGTCCCTTAGATGATGACAAGTGCCAGGAAAAAAAGAAGTACCCCCTCCGGCCACTTTGAAGTTCCCTTTTGCTGTCCTGCGATGTTTAGTTAGAGGTGGGGGGAAGGGCAAAGGGGACCTCTTGCACAGGGGGAAAGTTGAATGGGTGTGTGTGTGCACGAACGTGTGCATGTGTTAGCCAAACATGGCCAGAGACCACACGCATAGATACTCTCTTTGAAAGGAAACATAACAAAACACATTGGAACATGGTCCAAGAGGAGCAGGGTGTAATTCTGAAGGTAAATAAACAAAAGAGGAGAGTAGTAGAGGTGCTTTCTCTCCTTTCATCACAGGAGAGGGGGAAGTTGGGACTGCGAGAGAGTGGGTAATGTGGGGTTTTCTAACCCAAGTGCGTCTGATGGTTTTCCACTAGTGGTGTATTTGACCAACGTGTCTTTACTATGAGTCAGCATAGCCGTACAACACCTCACACTATTTATTTGTGTGGCTCTTGGGTGACTCACTGTGCTTAGAAATGCTGCTCAAATACAGCTGGAAGCAACTTCGGGCAAAGTGAAGAGTCCAGTCTCTGATAGGTGCTCAAGGACACAGCACCTGGAATTTGACCTCGCACCTTTTTAGTACGGCCCAGACTGGATTTGTGTTTCCCAGGAGTAACTTCAACAGCAGGTCTGCAGGAGAGGGTGTGTTTGGTTAAGTGATGTTTATTTTAATGATGCCACAAGGACCAATAAAGCATTAAATTATTTTATGTCACGTAAATAATTTGTTGGGTTAATAATTACTGACATAAATAGCCGCAAGTCTTGCGCTTTGTTTTACGAGAAGTACTGTACACTGCAGAACGACCGCTTTGACAACCTGTTCATTCAGATGAAAAGCTGGAGGCAATGTTCAACAGACTTCCTTTTCATGATCCTGCTAAAAAATTGTGTTATACATCCTGACTATTTATACATGACTGTGATAAGATACACATCATAAAAGGTTTATTGGAACTGAAATGGTTCTTTCTTGCAAATGTAATAAAAACAAGCCAAAACGATTATTCTCTTGGATCTCTGATTTTTTTTAATTCATTTTAATTCCAACAATAAGAGTTGTTGGAAGGTCTGTACTGGTGAAGTACTACACTACTGTACAACTTTTCTCCTTATGCATCTTAGTGGAACAAATTACATCTGAAGGCAGTATTATTAAACATACGAAAGCAGTTAGGACAAGAATGGGGAGGGGCATTGAAGAGAGTAATGAGTTAAAGCTTTTCTTGATCATACATTAAAGGCAGGGAGTGTCGACAGCCAGTCCAGACGCTTTGGAGAAGCTCCGGAGTGATAAGCTTTTCCCAGGGGACAGAGACTGATCTGTCTCCAGCTTCTGGCTGGTCTTTTGACAGCTAGGCACATGGGATATGGCCTTCATTATTGCTTGGAGATATTTGCCTGATTGTAGTCATCAATATCAATGCAGATTTTATTGAATCACCAGTGACTGCCAGGCTGTTTTTTAGTTTTTCTATGTACATGGACTTAAATTTGGCTTTTTTTTATCAGTGCGGTTGTGTTGGGCATGACAAAGTTTGTATCTCCACTTATGATTTGTTTTAAAACTCACACTATCATGAAAAAATAAAATGATACACTGCCAATTTTGGGATCTGGAAGTACCTGTCCTCTGTGGGTTTACAGAAAGAGAGAGAAGTCTCCAGGGTGGAGTCGTCTGCATCAGTTTTGGGAGTCCCTGTGAGGGTATGTTAGGATTATGTCAGATTTGACTTCTTAATTCCCCACTCACTAGTCTGTGGTTGTTTTTTTCTGTTCAAATGACACAGTTTGTTCCATCTCCCCAACTTTCTGTCATCTCAAAGCTCCTTTCTTCTCAGGCCCAAAGTTCCCAACTATGACATTTGATGATAAAACACCCAGAACAGTTATTTCCCTGACTGCGGGCCTTTCAGGGATTGCTGTAAAAACATCCAAGCAGGCAAAATCTGAAGTGTGCTATGCGCTATAAAATGTATTTATGTGCCATAAAATATTAACTTTTACCAATGATGTGTGCATAAAAAACATTTACTGCACCATATATATATATATCAATTCTATGCCTGCAAGTATTTGCCTTATTTTATACTGACCTTTTACTTTTTATAATCTGGTTAAGGCATTCAAGTGATAGTATAAAATCTCATGAAAAAAAACAACTGGAATAAAGCTGATTCAGCTCAATTCTTGCAAAACAGGAAATCAGCAAAGAAGCTACAGGTGTCCTTTGCCATAAGCACCATTTTACACTCATCATTTCAATTACACATGTTTGTGAGTGCTTATACAATAGATATCTGATGGCGTGAGTCCATTCTCGGATGTTTGTGTGCATGTATGTGCTTGCATGCATGTTGTGCTTGATCTGGGGCTGTGATGCATTAGTGCTCAGGAGACAAGAGGCCCTTGTGGCCCCCTCATGGGCACGGAGCTGTCTAACCATGGAGGAATGCTGCAGGGGACACAGAGCAACTGCATTCCTCTTCGATACTTCACATGCAAGTCACACACACATGAAAAGTTACAAACATTTACAGCACTGTCAGAAAAATACAAACAAAACATGATCGCAGGCGTTTGATGCGCATGCGTTTCGGGTGGAAAGCTTGCGTGTGTGGAGAGAATGCAAATACAGAGGCAGCATCTCTGTTGACAGTATATACTGCTGTGACATGCGGGTTTCCTGGAGGCCCCGGGCCTCTCTGAGGGGCCTGGGGTCCTCAGGCTAAGCTTTGTTAAGGAGCCACGGGGCCCACGCCGGGGATGATTAGAACATACCTGGCAGTTTGAGCCACTTGGGTGCTCTGCTGGGATCACTCCTAACTGGTTGTGGCGCTTGGCTGTTAGTCGGAGGTTGGAGATGGTCTGCTGCTGTGCTCTGTGTATTGGCTGGGGCTTTGGTAGCCATAGGGGGCGGAAAGGATTCTTCCGGAACCAGTGAGGTGGATGATAAGGTCAAAGACCTTGGCATGCAGCTGAAGAGGGAAAAGGGACCAAGAGAGATGTACAATTAGGCCTGGAGCTGGGTTATTTCTGGAGCCTTGTACTACTACCTTAACTACATTACCCTCCTATTCCACCCCAAGTCCCCTCTACTCTCCATCTCCTTCTCCCACTACTGTGTGGTGGCCTACATGGTCAGGGCATAGGCAATAACAACCAAGTAATCCCCTTACATAACACTGCACAAACTCAACGAAACAAGACCATTCAATTAATTTTGGGAGGGTCTAAAAATAAAGAAGCAGTTCGGTTGAGGTGACGTCAAAAGGAGTGTGTCAGGGGAGGTAGACTGAGACCCGACAGGACCGGAGGTCAGCAGAGCACTCTATTTTTAGGTCCCATCAAAAGCAGTGATATAAAAATACTGCAGCTCACAAGATCTGTCAGTCACGCTTAGAGAAGCTGTGAACCTGAAGGTCAGACACTCGGTATGATGAAAGGGTGGATGTTTGAAGATATTTAAAAAGGAGCAAGTAATGACCGAAATCTCTTTAGCTGGTGGCAGGTGGCACAGTGTGAAGTTGCCCTTTGTTAGACTTGTTAAAGGACTTCATCAGCAGACATTTGAAGGCCTCAGCTCTTGGGCTAATATTCACTGCAATCACACCCTACATATTGGAGACAAAAAGTGGTGAATGGAGATAACTGTTTCTTGATTTGAATGTCAACTTTGCACACTGAAGGAGATCAGACCAAAGGGCTGATATGAGACCTTTAGATTAAGATGCCATCATCTACCTCAATGCAAAAGTGCAGTATGCACTAGCTTCCCAAACCTGAGGAAACCCATTGGAAACAGTTAGGTGTTAAGTTTATGTTTCCATTTTTTTGTATTGGGTCAAACAAGCATGTCTAAAGTTCCCCTCACAAGTCCAAAGGCCAACATGTTGACTGTCTGTTCTCACAGTGGTTGGGGGCACCGGAACTCTAAATTAGCCCTAGTGAGTCAACAGGACAGCTTTCATGTAGACAAGGGTGCATGTCAGATTGCAGCAGAGGTCAGGATGTAGAGGTCAGAGGTCATGATGCAGTGTTGGTCCTTGTCTTTAACAGCTTCCTGTAAGCTGTGTTGTGCAAACCTGAACGGTAATCCCTTGTGTTACAGGTTCAAAGCAAAGAAATGTCCTCACTCTCCAGCACAGGTAAGGGTCTTACCAGCTGCAATTATTACTGAGGCAATGCTGAGTTGAGCCAAGGCTCTTTAAAGGTATCCTCTTTGATTTTGGTTTATCTTTATCAGCCATACTAGTGGCATAGCTCTGTAGATGGCAATGTCAGTCTTGGTGGGTCAGTCCACCAGATTGATCAAGACTGAAATATTGCAACAACTATTGGGTGTATTGACATGAAGAACACTGTTGACTTTGGTAACTAGCGCCACCATGAGGTTCATATTTGTGGTTTTAAGTGAAATGTATCCAGACATTATCTCCTCAGGATGAATTGTAATACCTTTGGTGATCCTTTAAATTTCCATCAAGTACCATCATCAGGTCAAAACTGAATTTGTGCAATAATTTTATTTTTTATTGCCAAACACGCACCAAACTAATTACAGTTTCACCAGACAGCTATATATTGAGTTTAGTGCTAGTTAGCAAATGTTAACATGATAATGCACTTAACTGTCATCGTGGGCATGCCATGCTGGTTTTAGCGAGGTGCTTTTAGCATTTAGCTAAAAATAGAGCTTCACACTGCTGCTAGCATTGCTGTAGATTCGAAGTCTTGTTTTAATCCAAGTGATAGATAATGTTAAACGAACAGCAATATATTTTTTTATTTATAGTGGCATACATTATGTACACATACAGAGTTGACTTGACTTGCATGGAACTTGCACTGATGAATGACTACACAGTCTTACCTGTCTTCAGTTCACAGAGCTGATCTAGTGGTTTTAATAATGTAATACAGAGGGATAGTAAACATGATTGTCAGATAAAGTGGTCCTTGTAGTAAATCTGCTTGAAATATGTAGGATCTGTACTGGCTAAGTTCACTATAACAATTTATTAGACAGCGATTTACATCGAACAAATCCTTTGTCCACAACCTTTGAGATTTCAAGGTTCACCCTCAATAATTTATTTGATTTTTGACATGAATGTTTCTTTTCAGAATATATAACACAGATTGTGCCGATGCTTCTGCTCACCTTCAGACTTTGAAGGTGCACCTGTTTCTGCATGTGTCATAGTCCAAGAGAAGTGCAAGAGTGAAGGTGAAACTCCAGGGTCAATAGGAGACACAGCAGGGTGCTCCACTGTAAGGTGTCTCTTTTTCTCTTTGAGTGCAAGGGAAATAGAAGAAGCAATTCAGGCTCTTTTTGCTTCTCTGGCATGAAAAAGAGCAACTAGGAGAGGTGATTTATCAACGTCTTGACATCAGACTGGAAATAAACCAGAGCTGCTGGAAACACGCTGGCCTGGAGGAGCAAGAGGAGAACAGAGTTAATACACAGTTTCACATCACACAACTGGATCTTGGATGATGAATGGTTACTGCTGCAAGGGACAGTCGGCAGAGAACAGAGCTGTGGTCTGAAATATGTCTGCAAATCCCATGGATTGATTTTTGATCTTGGTGACAAATTCTAATAAATAAAAAATGTAGAAGAGAGACTGTTAACATAAGCTGAGCTCTGATCTTTGAAGGCAGGTACAGTACATTGCACCACTCTGTGCAAAACTTGTTCTATCTTCATCTGATGAAGAGGAGAGGGAAATACTCTTTTCCAGACATAAAATGTAAACCCTTTCCAAGAACAGCAAAGGAGCAGATCCACTCACAATGAGCAGTAATTTAAAAAACGCCTCTCCTGGAAAAACAACAATAAATTTGAAAGGTCTTCAAAGGAGCCGCTGGTGCTCTTACTTTTCTGTGCGTAAAACAAAGCACTGGCATGTCCTAAAACCACTCAATCACCCTGCGATGAAACAAAAATCTAACAACACACTTAGGCACAGACTGAGAGAAAGATGTAGCAGACAAAGAAAAGAGAGAGCGAGAGACTCTTAAATTTCACTTCCAGTACACAGGCTTATATGGTGTACTGTTGGCAAAACAGTCAAACTGTCTTTTTCACCTTCTCTCACTTTCTTCTTTATCTGAAGGATTTTCCATCATCCTTAATTTGATGATACTATCCCACAAAAGAGAGAAGTGGGCCATGTATTTGTCACCATGCTCTAAATGAGCCTTGTTAGAGTAATTAATGATACCAAATCCATTATCTAAGAGCATAAGAATGGAGTGGAAATAAGGTTGTGTACTGCAACCGGATACTCCGGAGGTGCTGGTGGATTTTGCACTGATACACTACATGGACTGAGGAGCTTCAGGACGCACATCAATAGGAGAGCAATATCCTGCATCCTGAATCTGTCAAGGGGCACAGGCATGACATGTCTGAGCACCCAAAGAGAAAAGACCAGGTGTCCCCCGGTCCCCCCCACCCAGCACAGATCCTGCTAACTAATAGCACCAGGGGAGCTACCACCCCTGGCACAGGAACCCAGATCACTGAGCTGTGGAGATGGAGATGTGTGGGAGTGAGGGCTTACAATTGCTCCCTGACAGAGGCACACAGCTTTACAAAGAAGAAATTTAGTTTGGCATTTCAGTTTAAACAATAGCATGTATGTCTTATGTTAAGAACATTTGATTTATCTAACCACACAGCCCCATCCCATTTGACACCTGCACATTAAACAAAAACTGAAGTGAAATGCGTAGCAGTGGTAGGAGTGACAATTCTACTGAAATGTGCTTTTGATTAAGGTCTCTAAAGTGAGCTGCTGGTTTCTATTTTCTGGGTTGGATTAAGACCTTTCCAATAGGGAAAGCATTCAACATTGACACAGCTGATGACATGAAATGTATCAACTAAAAAAGAAAGCACAGAGAAAAACTGATAGAAAGAATGTCTTTACTTACTCATCTGTTTGATGCAAGTTTAATTTATATGGTACTAACAGTTTTTTTTCTTTTATTGACAATGGAGCTGTTGATTTTTTTGTCAATGAATCAATGAATTATTGACTCACCACAATTACAGAAAAGCCCATCACATGTAGCTACAATCCAAACCCCAGAACCCCCCCCCCCCTCCCCCAATATTTTCAGAATCATAAAAAACAGAGGCAATGAGTCTGTTCTGAGTGAATGTCTGGTATTTTTACTTTCTAAATGAGTATTAAAAAAAACTAAACAATGAATTGAACATCCACAAATTGCTGAAAATCACATAACTATATCATAGCAAAATCTAAAAATGAAAATGTTTGATTCAAAATAAAGTAAATTATTTAATAATTGTGTTTTTTCCTCTCCGTTTTAGCAAATTTGAAAGTATGTAATGTGAGTTAATGCTGCTATAATGACGAACAGGCAAATATACAAAGTGTTAAATAGAGGCAAACTGCAGGTACATTTTCATCCTATTGGGGTCATGGGAAAAGTTTACGCACTATTTTATGAATGGGTATCCAAGGGTGTTGAACTGCTGACCCAGGTGGAGAAAACACAGAATGCACAGGACATGACAGGCACTTTGCTTTTGTGGTTATGAAACCTTGTATTTGCTGACAGCAGCCAAATCTCCTTCCTTCACCTTTCTTAGTTGAAGAAATATTGTGACAATATGAAAAGGAAGGTCAGATACTCAGCAACAATGTAAAAACACAGCCATCAGAGCAATTTTATTCTTCACTGCATCTCTGACACTGAGAGGGGAAGCAGAGCTTGTTCATCTACAGCTGAGTAAACTACTTAAGTCCATCTTATATGGCTACAGACATGATTTTTGAAATGGAAAAACCTCAAAATGTGGTAATGATAGAGATAGACAAACATAGCCATGTTTGATTGCCAGACTTCCTTTTGTTATTTCACTGTGTGTTTGAAGTCTTGAGAGAGTGAGTGAAATCTTAGTGAACTGTCTTCAATTTCCGCACTTTTTCTGAATCAAAAACTGGTGATAAAATCTGCTGGACAGGATTCACAGAGGAGTACGCTTTGACAACACACTATACAGCTACTAAATACTACACAGGCAGCCAGAGCCTTGTCGTTCCTTAAAATCTCTTATTGTCCTCTCAAACCAGCTGTGTTAAACCTGTCCTCAATAAGATAAGCTGTGGGTCTGTTTCCTGTGCCGCCTATAAATATGGCCTAATCACTCTCCAGTGGGACTGCTGGGACAGATGTTACAGTTGCATCCCTCCACCTCGCTGAAGTACATATTGATGGTTCACAGACTGTTTACACAGTTTTCATTCATCTGTGCTATGACCATTCTCAATTGGATCCATTTGCCTACCCGAGTCTGGTGGTTTACATAGCAGAGCCCCTCCGGCATGTGGAGCCCATGCTCTTTACCCTCTGCTTGTTCCATGACTGCACACAAGCAAATAAATAAGAAGTGAAGATGTATGCCCACAAGTTATCCATAGAGGAGCGAGCCTGGCGGGTACTGGATCTAAACAGACTCTGATGACTGTATATGTGGAGTGAGTTAAACAAGTGACACAGAAATGTTATGCTTTGATCTGCTAATTATAATGGAAAACAACCTGGCAATGAAACTGCTGAGATCAGTTTGAACACATTACCTGAATTTTCCACCTTGCAAACAACAAAATTGTCCAAGTCATAAATGTTGAAATGTTGAAGCTCTTTGTTAATTGAAGAAAATTCCAAACATCCCTTAATAGTCTCAAGAGTCTCACGCTGTTGCTTTGCACATTAAACTTCTGAATGGAGGTTAGGTAGGGTGACCTAGCTTACACGAAGTGTATCTATCCTCCAATGGCAAAGAAAACTTTCAATTACTGTTTAGCTGTCATTTTTATCTCACAAAGCCTTTGTGCTCCTCAAAGGCATTAATACCTGCACCTTGGTGATGCCTTTAATTGCCATTTAGCATTAAGCTGGCTGAACAATAAAGCCCAGGCTGAGGGGATGTTGTCAGGTTTAATGAGGCCCTCAGTGAAAGAGGGCTGCTGTGTCGGCACCACCAAAGGCTGCTCCTTGAATTCACCTCCAGTGGACCAGAGTGGTCCTGCAGGGATTTGATGGGCTGAGGGAGCACAGACTGTCTCTACCCCACTGTGGGAGTGTGAGGGGTAGCAGTGGCATCAGTAGCCCTTGCTGTGCTGTGCATGGCTAGGCGGGCAGAAAACACAGAGTAGAAGAGGTTGTAACTGCGGTGCCACAGAGCAAGGTGCCACTGAGCGGCGTGGCATTGTGACACCGAAAAGCCCAGCAGCAGCTGTGATCCGCAAACAGATGAAGAAGAAACTGGGCCCAAACGGCAGCTGGTGGTCTTTCACGTCACCTGAACCTAAAGGGTAAAATATGGACCTTTTTGGCCTGTCGCTTGACTTGAAGAATGAGAATATACAGTGATAACAAAGGAATCAACAAGCATAGCCACAAATAGACATATGGAGACAATGACATGTAACAAAACGGGGAACAGAGTCAAAAGGAAAAGTAATGACAATTGTGAACTCCTGGCCCATATTTAAGAGGGGTACATGGTTCACAGTTTCACATGGAGTCCTCCGCCTCCAAACCCCACTCCAGTTACTTTGATTCTTTATTCATCCCTCCGCCCCCCCCCCCCCTCCCCCCCCCACCCCCCCACCCCCTAACCCCCGCCACCCCATCCTTAAGTCCAGCTGATGGAGGCTCTTTTGTCCATCAGCACCCAGGCAACAACATCAAAGGGCTGCTGGGTGTAAATGCAGAGTGCCTGAAAAACAAAACAAAACTGAAAAATAAAGAAGTCCCGGAGGGGATGGGAGATATTCACAACAGCACCCCGGAGAGGGAGGAAAAAAGAGCTACTGTGTACAGGAGGAAATAAAGAAACAGGGAGAAGGGAGAGAGGACAGAAGACAAAAAAACAGAGAGAAAGGAAAAAGAACGAAAGGAAGGAAGAGAGAAAAAAAGAAAGTAACACACCCTAACTTGCTAGGCAGCAGTCGTTTGTCAGACATTCATCATCATTTACTGAATACACAAAGGTGTGGGTTTGGTCATTCTCGGTTTAATGACAACAATAAACAAATGAAAAAGCCCACATTAGACTTTGTATGAGACCATTATGACACTTTCTTTGTACTGGATCATCAAAGCCCATTAGGAGACAGTGAAAGCCTTCCATTGCTGTTCATGACCACTTCCTCATTCAGTGACAGATGAATTGGAGGCTAGATGGATTGTTGTGCAAGACAATGTCATGCTTTTGGACTGAAAGCTTTGCTTTGATCTCAGTGGATGCCCTTGAAGCTTCAACAAGGGCTGATATGTTAACAACCAGTCTGGTTATTCTAGTTCTATCCTCCACCTACTGCCCTGCCAGTCAAAGCTCAGAGGGGGAGGGGACAGAGGGAGGGAGGGGGGTAACGGGAGATAAAAGCCTTTCATCTCTGCCCCCATATGGGACTCCTGTAGAGTCATGCTCGGCGTGGCGGCATGCCTTGTCTCGTACCCACAAAGTACCCGGCAGTGACATGCTGACTCCAGAGCCTGGCACCAGGTCTCTAGCCAGCGCCAAGCAAACCCTCTATTCAGCAAGATGGAGGAAACACAACTACATCGGGCCCACAGCTTATAATTAAAAGTCCTTAGCCTCAAAGAGCACAGCATCTCCATCGTAATGGTAGGCTTCCATCTGAGGCATTGGTTTAATACTTACTCTGTTTCCCATCAGATAGTGATGTGGATAGAGGAGGAAGAGAGACATTAGGACTACAAAGAACACATGTGACCCATCCAGGATTAGAGGTTCACTCTTCCCTCAGTAGCCTAATTGCTGGATTGGCCAGATCAAAATCACTTCATTGAGATCAAGGTCACTGTCTTCCTCTTGTCTAACTACAATGTTGCACAATAACTCAACAAAAGCAATGACAAACCAGGGGGGGGGGGAGAGTCCAGAAGTCATGGAGAGAAAATGAATGTAGTTCATGTTTAGAGAGCATGTTGTGTGATTAAGGGAAGCCCACATCAAACATTGTGGCTTAAGAAAACCACCAGTTGAAAAACAAGATGCTTCTTCTGTGCAGAGCGGCGCAGACTGGAGATGCTGTTGTTCAGAAGGTGGACCAGCCCAAACTAACCCGCCTGTCTGTCTCTTGAGACAAACAGGGAAATAAGAGACATCACAGATTTGCGAAGGACTTGGAACTCATTCTGAATAAGAGAGCAGGATGAGCTGCAGACTTGAATTCAGTGTAGCAAAAGACAACAGGTTATTATATAAGAAATAAAGCTCTAAACATGCATGAAACCGAATGGATTCATTCACATATGTAAGCATCTACTAATTTTGGGCAATATTTCACCATTCACAAACTAGAAATTAAGTGGACATGCGGCTAAAAAAAGTGTTTTCTGAAGTATGATTATAACCTGTTCAAAGGAATGAAACGGAGTTAACCTTTTAACCATCAACCATTTTTATTTTTTGCATGATTTAAATAAAAAAAAAAACACTACAAGAAGGAAACTCATTATGATGAGTAAAAAAGTTGTGTGAACTTGCAACAGGACTGTTTTTGACTTAAATATCCTTATATTTGGGCAAAACCTTGAGGCTATCGTGGGTTCTGTCAGACATCAGCGGGAAATGCTGAATGAAAAGGATGGATAACTCCCCCTTTTCTCACAGAGAAAACATCTCTGGACAGAGGAACGGCAATATTGTGGCCACATGTGTGAGCTTGTTTACTTACGCTTGGCTTTTAACTGAAGGAATCTCATGATTTAAACCACAACATAACAGACTAAATTATTAGCATGTTACCGCACTATACACTCTTTCCCTTTGATTGGAACAGGAGAAAGTGTGCATGT
Organism: Scomber scombrus; assembly: GCF_963691925.1. Classification (NCBI taxonomy): domain Eukaryota; kingdom Metazoa; phylum Chordata; class Actinopteri; order Scombriformes; family Scombridae; genus Scomber; species Scomber scombrus. The sequence goes on from NC_084987.1 coordinate 13,278,355, forward strand.
GCCTGGTAGATTAACACACATACGCACGCCCGCAAGACGTCTCTCTCCTGCTGTCTTACATACACAGAAACACTCACACGGGCCTCTGCAATCTCTTAGGTAAAGAGATGGAAAGTTTATTTCAAAAACCCTAATCATGGAAATATTCCCTTTAAACAATAAACTTTCAACTTCATTTCATCTCTCTCCTTGCCAGGACCACATCAAACAAATCCTAAGGCCAACAAGGGTCAGCGAAAGGATTTGGATAATGATGAGGCTCAAAGAAAAAGATTGAGGGTGGTGAAAGAGAGATGGTAAAAGAAGGGGAGGGGAGCTGACGGGAACAGAAGAAAGGATGGGGCTGGCGGAGAGAGAGAGAAGGTGCAAAGGCTAGGTCTTGTAACGACGGACCCCCTGATTACATTGTTGCACAAATAAACAGTCCGTCTGCAGGCTCCCTGGAGTCCAGCTGCGGTGCAGGAGAGGAAAGCTTTCATTTTAGGGGGCTGAGGTCGAGCCAGGCAAGTGATGGGATGGGGCCTGGCTGTCTACCCGCACCGTTTCCTTACATCTCCATCAGCAAGTCAATGAACAGGGGAATAGGGCAACATCTCACTTGAGAAGCTTGTTGATTACGTGCCATTTCCTGCACTTACAGACTACCTAGAAAAGCCGTCAGCATGTAGATGAATAATTGTCAATCTCAGGGAGCTAGAGAGACGAGCTGCTTAGGTTGAAAAGAGAAAAGAAAGGATGGTGGATAACTGTACTTTTTGATGATGATGAGGGGCCATCTGTATGGGGTCAGATAAGTGTTAGAGGAAAGAAGTTGAGAGAGACAAGGCTCAGATGCCCCTGAGCCACATCTGTAATCGTCTTTCCTTCACCTCCGATCATTACAGTCCTGGTCCTCTCTTCTCTGTGTCCTGCAGCTATCAAGGCCCACATCAAGGCATGCCCCTGCCAAATGTAAGCCCCCCCATTAAGGGGCCATCATCAGATAAACAAGATAAACAAGTCCTATTCCTGGCAGGACTGATCAAAGGACTCTATGTTAACCCCATGGCCAATTTCAAGTAGGCAAAAATCAAACACAGACGAGGTCACATAGAAATGGAGGAGGCTAATCCATTGTCCCTTTATGGGCACAGAAAGTAAAAGGGACAGTGAAGAGGGTGGAGGAAAGAATGGAAACCGTTTGGAAAAAGGGGGCATGTATCCTTGCATCTTAAGATGCTCCAGGAATTACACTCACCCAAAAACGTTTAATTCCTGCATTACTTTGTATGAACAGGTGCACCCATTCAATACTACATATAAAGAAAAACACTGACAGTATTTTGCAGCAGATGGTGAATCCCTTAGATATGTCTTAGAGGTAAAACCAATGTCCGCACTCCAAGTTGTAAAAGTCATCATGACTTCTTCTTGGGCGTAGCAACTTGGCTGAAATAGTCTACAAGAATGATACACCCCTCCACTTTCTTTGGATTTCCCTGGCAGATTGCGTCATCCAGGCCAAACACTTGCGTATGTGGTGGTATTTCATTAATCTTTTTCCACAGCCCCTGTGTCATCCTTCCTCTGTAAATCACCCCTTTCTCGAACGCTCAAACTCTCCCCAGACACACGTCAAGCAAAATGAACAGTTGAAAGATAAAATCTAGCCAAGTATGTGTGCGTGGAAGCACACTCTTTGATTTATTTCATAGTTCTACTCCCAGAAATCCACACAGTATTATTTAAAAACCATTGTAAAACACAACAACAAATTGTCTGGTGACAGTGACAATAAGACGGATCCGCAAAAGTTGTGGTTCAAATTCTTTAAAACTGGTAACAATTAATCAAGTGAATGTTGAACTCCACTGGTGTCAAGGTATGACAGAGATGACGCCTGCTTTTGCTCATGTAATGAATACATTCACGTTCATACATGGGAGAATGAGGAAATTCCATCGCCTCTCTCTCAAGAGAGCCATATTGAATTGTAATCAAAAGATTATCCCCGAATAATCAAACATCCCCCACGGGACCACCCACAGAGAGGAGAGAGAAACACAAGACTGGCCACATGCTCTGCTGTTCACCAAGACCTATACTACACAGCAGACACAGGAACAAGCGAGAAGTAGGACAGAAACTTTTCGAAGACTGTGGTACTTTTTTGTAACTGGCATCTCCTTGTATTGGTTGCATCTCAAAAACAAACATCCATATTTTTTTGTAGGGGGTTCCTCCCATTTGCCCATATTTGCCTGTATGTTATAGTTAAGTCATACTCCCACAACACAATGCATGTCATTGTTTGGGTTGCTGGCTTATCACATAATGGGAAAAAGCTTTACTCTCAAATGATCCTGATAATGACAGGCCCAGTCTATATTTAGCTCTTGTCTCCCTGACAGACATCTGACTGTCGTAACTGGGAGGGAGAGCCGTAAACAAAGCTGGCAGAGCTTAGACAAGCATGTGATGGTTGCTGTGCCGCCCGAGATACGAACCATGGAGGCCAGGGACAGAGAAGTGTGGAGGGTGGAGGGATACGTGAATGACTGCACCACATGAAGTTAACAGACATCACCACAGACTCTGGTTGAGGCTTGCGGTTCTTCTAAAAGCTTTGACTGACAGAATCATCCTGTGATAGACAAGGGCAGGCTCCGTCAGTAGCCTGCGGGATGCCAGTGAGGATTGTGTGATGTTTTTCATCACAGGCCAACCAATATGGTTGTCTGATTGAGGAGATACTTTTCAAGACAGCAAAATCACTGTTGTCAAAGGATGACTTCAGCTTACATTTTGGGGTCAGATGGAAGGAAAATGTTTGTGCATCAAGCACAACTTTCCTTTCTCTTCTCAGTTCTGGGTGTTGGGTGGATGTGCTTGTGGTAGGTGGGTACAGGGTAGACAGACCCCACCCAATTTCTTCAATCCAGGCTAATTAAAGGACCACAAGTCATCCATAGAGGTTTGACAGATTCAAAGAGACCTGGGTGTCCTCTGCTGTAATTTCAAATTACTGATTTCTGTTATTAATTATACATCTTAAGTGCCTTTGAAGAATGCTGCTGACTATCCTTCATTGAGAAGACATAATGTCTGGCTCACAAAAAAAAAAGAAAAAAAAAAAGACTTAAGACAGCAAAGAAGCTTCAATTCATTGGCTCCAATGAATCAGAGCTTCCAGGAAAGTCAGCAGGCCATGTCTTATTGTATCATTATTATTTTTCTGTCTTGTTTTTAAGAAAAACACCCGCGTCTGACGTCAGTGTATCATTGTCATTTCAAGAGTAGTCTTGGAAGCAGAATAGGGGTTGTGATTGAACTCTGAGAGCTGCCCTGGAGCTGTACTTTGAGGAAGAAACCACGGAACCACAGATAATGCTTTACAGTCCACTAGTCTCAACTACTGTCATCAGATTTTCACTTTGTAAGATACTTGAAAAAGATTGTCATTCCGGTTTCCTCCAGAGCAAAGGGATTGCACTGATGTCAAAGTGAAGGTAAGCTTCGAAGACTTGAGTAAAATGTCACAGATCGTCACTATAAAAAAATAAATCAATTAAATTAAAATGGATATGTTTTAAGGTAGCATCACAACTGAGAAAACTTGCCATTTTGGATGATTCAAAAGTGACTGACAAGATAAATACAGCACTCATGTAATTTTCAAATATGTCTTTGCCCATGTTGTGACAAAACATGGCAAGGAGACATAAGACTTTCAGAGGGTGCTGGTGGGATCATCTAGACTCATCTGGGCAGAGTTTATGGCCAGAAAACAAAAGCATCATAGTGTCAGGCACACAATAAAAACATAACCACCTCTGTTGACTGGTTGAAGACTAGGAAGGCACGAGACACAAGTTCAAACACTGCAGAGTCTCTTCCTCGTCTACTTTCCACTGGTGTAAAGACTTTTCAGGAGACAGGGGAAGGCATCTCCCTTTCATCCTTCACCACAGACAAACATAGACATATAAAAACATCCATGTTGAAAAGTGGCAATAGTCCTTTTAATTCCAGACAAACCCAATGTGAAGAACTTAATTACAGAACGGGGGCAACCCAGCCCTTTAAAAAATTACACTTACAGTAAGACCTTTGAAGCAAATACATCCTTTATCCTATTTTTTCTTTTGTTCAATGTTTTGTCTCTTGTAAAGCATGCCATTGACTACTGTGGTTTAAAGTGGGTCTCCTCTCTTTTCTCCTCTGTTTCCATCTCTGTCCAGCCTCTGCTCATCAAAGGCCTATTATTTGGACCTATAGTAGAGACAAAATCCCAGTTTGTATGTTGATTTTTTGGCACTTTTTACTTGATCAAGTACCAATCCCAGAACCTGGTTTAGAAAAATAAATCAACAAGCTCTTAGAAAATTAATCGTTTAAACAAGGTGGCACCAGACAAAACTATAAATCTGTGTTGGAGTTTTTTTTTTTTATTAATATTGCAAAGTATTAAACATTTGATTTGAAGGACTTTTGTTGTTATATTAACTTTGTACAATGCTATGTGGGAATCAAGCAGCTAAAAATGGATCTGAGAATAAGCCAGGTGCTTCTTTATAAACTGCTTCAAGTTGCCAACTGGAACACAAATAATACAATCATCTATAAACTATTTCATCATCACTAACATGTGGGAAATAATTCCATTGCACTCAGGTAAAGCAACTACAAAAGTGGAGCACGGTCCCATGACATAATCCCCAGAAATGAAAAACAGATTTCCATTTTGTTTGACAAGAATGCTGTTAATTCCTTTCTGTTGTACGTGGGTGTCTACAGGTTAAAGATTTCCTCTGCATTAGCTCATTAGTTCCTCCCTGTAAAGATAAAGGATTGTGGTTGGACAGATCCAAAAGGCCTGGCACCAAATCTCTACCTGGAGCCATGGTAGTAAACCGCGGGAAAGTGAAAGAGATGTTGCGAGGTACATGTTTTGCTCTCATCTTCCTCTCAGGCAGGCGTAGGTGATGTTCTGCCAGGTTTAAGCTGAGGTGTTGGGTTCGGCAGTAAATCAGCTTGGTCTCAGATGATCAAACGCTTGTCGTTATTTCCCGCGCTTTCATGTAATCTCATAAAAGGCCGACCGCTCTGATGGACGCAGCTTGCCTGCCAAGCCGGTCGGGCCTCCCATGCTGGCACGTCAACAAAACAAGGCTGAACAACAGCATGAAATGAGTATCGCCATGAGTATGACCACTGAAAGTGGAAAACATTAGGGCCACTTCCTCTTCTCATTAAGCACAGCACTGAGGTGGATCCAGATAAAATCAATGATGTCTTTTTTGATTCTTTACACGTAATGTTATTTATCCATTGTATGAAATCTTTCACCAAAACATCTTTAAATTAAAACACAGCTGTGGATAATGTACACAAGATGTTTTCATGTGCATATTTGAGAGTTTTGCATTGAGTAAAACCTAAAGGAAGACGTGCCATTTTGTGCCATAAAACATAACATTTGCGTGTGAAAAATAGGTGGCAGGAAGAAGAGATGAGGCGTCTTGAAGCGTCTAATAAAATGCCTGAAACCACCGCAACTCAGAACGAAAGACACAAACATCAAAGTCAATCGACTGGTTGTTTGATCTCCCCAAGTTTTTCCTCTCTTTTTAACATCACTCTGGCCCATTTACACTCTGGTCTTCATTATCCTCCTCTGCCCTTAAAATAATTTTAAATCTATCAGGGTCTGACATGAGAAGTGGGAAAGCTCTAAAATAAGAAAGAGCTGTGTAGTGACCACTCCGATACACAACATCTACCAGCCAATATCACTTCATCTCCTACCAAATTACACATCTTATGTGGGATCCTGCATCCCTTTGAACGAAACGGTTGGTAGTTGGATGGATGTTCTGTAATGGATGTTATGTTCTCAACCTCCAGGGAAGTTTATGGCTCTCTTTTTGACAAATGGGCAAGAGCGAGATAAAACACTCACACACAGACACCCACTCTTTTCTCAAATAAAATAAATCAATAACCATAAAAAGGCAGCTATTAAAGCGTTGGATAGCTACACATTAGAAATAAAACTTGGATTTTGGCTGCTGTGCAAAGGATTTCAGAGACGGGGCAGACCGCACACATCATTGATAAATGGATGGTGGGCACTGGTGTGGTTGGGATGTTTCAAACATGTGTTCGTGGGCCAATAAAGACCAAAAATACTGGCAGCTGCAGGACAACTCATTCACAGCTTTCACAGATTTGGCCAGGCAACATCTAGACTACATGAATGTTACAGGTTCCCCAGTGAAACACATTCCTGAAAATTCTGCCTGTGCCTATAACTGAATGTACTTCTCGCTTGAGTTTCAGTGTAATTTTGTATTTTTATGTTGTAATGTCTTCATGTGTGCGTGTGTACGAAGACTCAAAGAGACAAGGCCACTTGTGCCCATGGCGTCTGGTAGAGCTCGTGACTGTGCCTGTTTAACTCCACTAACAGAGCACCGTTCCACAAAGCCCATCACGCAACCCACAGATGTCCCACAGAACAGACAGGACTGCGCCGCAACCAACAAGGAGCAGTAATAACCCCCCAGCCCACACACCCATGCACACATACAAGAAAACAAAACAAAACACACACACGCATGCACGCACAAACGCACGCACATGCACACACACACACACACACACACACACACACACACACACACACACACACACACACACACACACACACACTCACGCGCACACACACACACACACACACACACACACACACACACACACACACACACACACACACACTGCACTGAATCTTCTTCAGAACAATGAATTTTTCTCATGTAACTCAAGTGGTATCTAATCTACCCATGCAGATGGTTTGGGTTTTATTTGCCAGGTTTTCAGTTGTGGGTAACTGAGATTTTTTTGTTCACCTCAGTGCAATTGAGGAAATTGGGTTTGTGGTGCTCGTAGCACTGAACAATTACATTTAAAATAATCAGCAGCAAAATCTCTCCACAAATAAAACAAATGTACAAAGTGTCCCAGTTACACTGGATAATCCAAAGAAAACACTGAGGTAAAGTTTTTATAGTGACAACCAAGTAGGCAGTAGTTCCACTGACTAGTTCAACTCCTCGGATACACAATAAAGTAATTAATTAAGCTAAAATATGATTTTTCCTGATTTTTTTAATATTATGATTTTCTGTCTGGTAGAAACGTTTAAAGATGGCCATTTAGTTAGTTAGATTTCAGGCATAAAAAGGCAAGCCAAAGCTTTTGATTGAAGCCCGCAGATTACAGTGTAATTATTCAGTATTCATGGTGCAATTACACAATAAAAACGGGGCACAATAATATAGTTATGGGAAACAAACAGGGAGTCTTAAAAGGGGATCTATTATCTAATTTACAGCTCTATATTTTCAAATTGGGACTCCACAAGAGTAGCTTTGCAGGATTCACAGTTTAAAAAACTTCTTATTTATCTCTCAGTTTTAGCTCCTGTCTCTTTAAGGACCCCCTCCTGATAAGTATACTCTTTTCTGATTGGCTAGTTTTCCGAAAGCCGGCTGAGCTGCAGCCATATCAGAGTCATGTTAAGTTACCGCCAATGCAAACCCAATGTTTCCTGCTTTTGAAGAACTGAATTTATCAAAACCTTGTGGGGTGTAGAAACATTACCAAGTTACAAAAAACTGTTGCAATTAGTCTAATGGACTGGCTAATTTATAGATTTGGTGGTCCACCACCTTAAGTTCTTTGAATTGGTTGCTGTGCCTGTTCTCAGTTCTTATTCTTGTACTCATGAATATCTAACTGACTGTAGTGATTGAAAGTTTCATAGTTTTTGGGAAACATGTTCATTGAATTATCTCCATCATGTGAAAAGTGTCTCTATGAAAACTATTAGTTGTTAATTTGGACTTAAGGGCATTTGGACCAATGGTGATAACATTACAATAAAGGCATTAGATTCAGAGTTGAAATTCATCTTTTTTTGTGTGTGTGTGTGTGTGTCTTTACATTCACCATATTCACAGTTAGGCTACTTTTGAGAGTTGCCTGGGGCTGACATGCAACGTGGGCTCAGATTTCAAAGCCCACAAAGAAAATATATAAATACAAAACCATTAGCCAGCTTGTTTTCTTTAGTTAACATTTCAAACACACTGCGGAGTGGATCATGTTTTCAGTCCCCTCTCTGTAACTTGAATGTTGATGTTGTTTTTCTAATGGTCCTGGGGCTGGAAAGTCCTCAGCACCCTTAAAAAGTGGCTGCACAAACACACCTGAGTCAAGCAGAACACAACCTCCTTTGGCCTGTGTGGACTTTCCTGCCAGCTGCCCACTAGGATACAATTTGCATTTGGCCCTCAGCACAGCAGAGCCATAAGCATAGGTTTCAATGTCAGCAAAGGGTTGAACATATACAAACCCAGAGGTGGTAGCATCACAGAGGAAAAAGAACAGACCGACGTTGAAATATATATCGGACATATGTACTGTTATCAAGCATCAAGGGAGTAGAAGTCACTTTTATTAGAGACACTAAGAAGTTTATAAACAGAGCCACTTGACACAGTGAATTTAAGATTTGAGGGTGATCCTCTGTGTAGACAGATTACCACTTCGTTAAACAAACCAAGACCTCAAAGTGTAACAAGCCCTTGGACACGCATACCACAGAGAGAGAGAGCAACCCGGATTCTCTAGCCACATGAGACAGTAACAGGCTGTCTGTCCCAGAGGTTATTACAATTCCAAACATTTATTGGACGGAAATCAAAAAATGTGTGCCTTTTTGTCTTCCTTCTTTTTTCTGCCCACAAAATTACATCAAGCAATAAAAATGTTTATATGTTAGGTATATAAATGTTTGGGAATAGCACTTTGTGGCTATTTTTAAATCTGCTTGGAGTTGAAATAACATCATAAAAAGACACATAAATCAGTAAAAATAATGCTCAGAGGGAAAATAAAACCTTCTTCTGTTTCAAGTAGCTATTATAAAGGCACAGACAGCTGTTAGGAAAACAATTCGACGTGTGTGACCGCAGCGCGAGTTTGACCGGAATAGTCCGTAAAAGCATAATGAACCCCTGGCTTCAGCAGCATGAAGGCATGCATGACAAAATCCGTAAAAAGTGAGGAAAGATACTACGATTATGGTCTGCTCGGCTAACTTTGAAGAGGGGGCATTATTGTCAGTGAAGACATCAATCTTCTTAAATTCAATTACTGACTTTACAGTTCAGAAAGCATATATTTCAACTCTTAGTTAAGAAAAACAGGACAATGTTAAGAGTCATGTTAAAGGAATAAATTTGGGGAAATACACTTATGTGCTGCTTGAACTGCTAAATATGTGGCTTAGTTAAGCATTCATTTGTAGTGGAACAGTTGGCCTGGCTCTGTCCAAAGATAACAAAATCATTCTACCAGCATCCCTAAAGCTTACTAACTAACATTACACTTGTGTAATCTGTGTGAGAACTGAAGCCTAACAGCAACATTATGCTGTTTTATGGGGGGCGATGTGCCAAACCATTTCTTGGCTTTGAGTTGCCAGGCAACCAGTGTAGCCTCCTGCACAAAATGACCCATGAAACAACAAATCATCATGTCTCTTTCGCTACATAGTAAACAAGATATAACGACAAAAATCGCCATAAAATCACAAAAGTGAATTGTTGTTTTTGTACACATTAAAAAAGTGAGATATAAAATGTTAGTGTTAGTAAGTTTTAGAGAAGCTGGTAGGCATATTTTGTTACATTTGGACAGGCCCAGGTTAGCTATTTCGATTCCGATCTTAATGCTAAGTGTAATGCTGCTGTTGATGGCTTCATATTTACTGTGTACACATGACAGTGGTATCAATCTTTGAATAATTTCCTGTTGAACTGTTCTTTTAAAGATGAGTCTTCTTAGCTTAATACTGTAAAGCAATGGCATTGTGTTCATCATTCTATATAGTAAGTATAAGAGTTGTAAAAACATCTGTTAGACAGAATTACATTTTCAGAGTATAATTTTTTGCTGTGTGGTGGATCCAGTTTTTAATCTGACCAGTTTGGATATTGAAGTAGAATTTCATCAGATCCAATCAGAGACAAGAAACAGACGAGCAGTGACACTGTGACACCACTGCACTGCAGAGGAAAAACAGACCCGTTTTCACTTCAAAGAGCCTGGGGGATGCTTTTAAAAATCACACCGGCAATAAACTACAACAGAAGTTCATCGCTTTTCCTCGACATGAAAGGGATTTTCAAAGTTACGTCTCCTCAAGTAGTCCCCTCTCTCTGCCCGGACTCTACCCCTAAACAAAGTTCGTATCAGTGGAGGGCTGGTGGTGCTGAGGCTGTTTACATGGGAGGTGTTACCATGGGAGCGGTCAAATTATTTACATTTCAAAGACAGAGGACATCACGCCGCTGTTTAATGCAAGGAGAGAGGAAAGAGCAGGCCTTAATTTCAAAAGATACCATTCACAAATCACTGTAACAACTTAATATAACTTCTGCAATTGAGGGGCTGAATTTTTGCTGTCTTTCATCCCTGCACTAAAATGACAGAAATTAAAATTACACTGTGGATACTTGCTAACCAGTGGAGTTTATCTTGGCATGAGAGTAAATGACACATGAAGACAGCAGCAGAAACTCTCAATCCTCACATGACTAATTGAAGTAAATACAGAAAGGAAATGAAAGAGGTGCCCTGCCCGAGTGCATTATATGAACTCTTCACTTTCTCTAAAAGAATAAATATGAAAACAAAGACAATACCAACAAAGATATAGAATGACATAAAACATGTGCAGGGCAAAAGAGAAAACAGAACACACTTTGAAATCCTCATTTTTCACTTGTAGCGAGTAGTCCTGCAGGCTGAAGAGATACAATACACACACCTGAAATACTGATAGACTGCTGTCATTTTAGTTGCAATGAGAAAGAGAGGCAGTTACATGTTCTCTCAGTTACATTCACGTTTCCTCTCTCTTACTTGAAAAACTGAGCCGTTGCATGCACTACATTTCAGGAATCTTCACAAGGATTAAGGTGGGAATACAAACAGCAGCAAGTCGAGAAAGTGACAGGTGACAGAGACTGCAGTCAATAGCTGTGACTGAAATTAAAGCAGAATCCCAAGCAGTTGCAGCTCCCTCCTGAGGTAGCTGATTGAAACAACATGCTGTTGGACATGTCACATGTTTTCTATGGTCCAGAAAATATGACAGGGCCAACAATGTTAAACTGTCTCATATTATCAAGGACTGCTAATAAAAAACGTATTCAGACGTATTCTATTCTGATGTGTAGGGCTGATGTCCTGCAGGATTGTGTTCCACATCTGGGCATACCTGATATACATCTTCATGAAACCAAGTTAACATTATCAACTGTCACTGTGCGTGCATGTGTTGCCGTGGAAGGTGTTGCAGGGATGTACCGACTGCATGCAGGTATACTGAATAACCTGAAAGGAGGAAATCAGCTGCTGTATAGTAGTGAAAAGTTGGAATGAAAACAGATGGCTGTGATTTGAGATTCAGACAACACTGGCGTCTTCTCCCACCAGGTAGTTCATAATCTGTATTTACTCAGTGTCCCAGGTGTGAATAAGCCCCATAATAGATGATAAAAAACAGCTGAGCACTGAGTCATGAGACCTGAAACTCATTGTGTGAGTATATTATATGAAAGTTGGCTGATTTAACACAAAACTGTAATATATCAGTTTTATCTTTTTTCCATGGTTTGTTAGTTTTACAACTTGGCTATCAAACACAAGAATGCCCTCAACCATCGCTGATCAAGGGTCACAGGAGCAAAGCAGATATCCTCTTTGTTTTAGTCTCAGAATAAGGCTCAAACTTTTGCTTTGGACTATTTTCTCAATGGCAAATGTCTTTCTCTTAGGTATTTGCTAACAGCTACCCAAGATCAAGGTAAAAGATTTAGGCACCCATTGGCCATCGATTCACCTAACAAGACTCATTGTTACACTGTGTAAGTACATTTTTTCCCCCTTTCAAATCCATTATAAATGGATATGAATTAAATGCCATTTGGTTCTAAAAAAAGCAATGACACAGATAGTACAACCAGCCAACAGTCAGTCTGAGCAACCGTCATTCATTTTTGTGTTCATTTTTACCCTGACGCATTCCACAGCTTCCTTTGATTCCCGCTCTTCATATGTGGCACTCACTCTGCGCTGAAAGAGAAATTAGAGGTGAAGATGACAAAAGCATTCTGCAAATTACAAGGCTTTATGTTTACTATTCTGAGCTCGAACATGACATTCAGTCCAGCAGCATGCTAGTCTTTCTTCAGAAAAAAAAGAAAGAAAATACCACAGTTGACTGGAAGTACAGAGTGAATAAAGAAAGGCCATAATTATAGTTGAGTATGAAGAGAGAGAGTGAGTACTCGTCAAGAACTCTCATCTGCTCATCTTCATTTGTCCCCAACATGAGAATGCAGTTGACTCTGGCCTTGTTTAACCGACCATGTCAACAGTCATACCAGTAATGACTATATATGCCGATGTCAGAGTGTTGGGCCATTAATGGCATTCTCTGGAGACATATATCCATTCACTTAGGCTGATCTAAACAAAACATGATTATAATAGCTTTGTAACACCATTCACAAAAAGTTAATCAGCTAGGACAGCGGTTTGGCTCATGAACCAAACACAGCTTGAATATTTACAATTGTTTACATTTTCATGCATGTGAGAATGGATATTATCTATGCATTTTTGTGGATGTCATTTTAAGTCTGCCATCTGGACATGGATGAAAATTTCATGTCAGCTAAATACTTATTCCAGAGATAAAAGAATGTCAACAGAAAAAAGGCATCTACAGGAAACAGAAAAAATCCACTGAATAACAAAACCGTCCAAACGCCGATATCTGTTGAATGTTTACTCTTCTTTCATTTATCCCCCGCTGTTTCCAATAGACCTCAACAAGTTAGACCAGAAAAATAGCAATCTCAACAGCATTTCTGTCTCCATCTTTAGTTTCTCCATCACAGTCAGATCTTTGAATGAGTGGAAACTAATTGATTCAGATGCAAATAGGTGCTGTAATAAATGTAAGCTTTAAGGGAGAAATCTCTTTTAAAGAGAATGCATACACTGTAAAATGAAGGGATGGTGACATGAGGGCCACAGGGAACATAATGACTGTGCCCAATATTGGTTCATGGAATCTATTGTTAGGTTGTTGCTGTGTTGTTCTTGTGCCATCTTACTAAATAGAGACATTTTACTATTTGAGAGTACATTAACATCATTTCTCTTTTCATGAATCACAACATAAGCTTTAAGGTGCAGGTTTCATCAACAGTACCAGGATCTGTTCAAAAATCTTCTTCACATATCATTGTGTTATGGCTTTTACCAGGAAGTCATACCCATGTTTCTGGGACCTCTGCCATATGGTGCCTTGTCTTTTCTACGTGTGAGTGTGTGAGAGCGCGTGCACAAACATACTAAGATGCCTGAGCATCACTGTATTTCCCTTTAGGCTCAACCTCCCGCTCTCAAGTGGATATCAAAGGCCTGCATTTACAGTTATCTCTGCTTGGCTGCGCCACGGAAGTAATCACTGCAGGTCAGGGGTCAGTGCTCAGGCCCATGACAGAAACAAAACTGACTGACGTCGACTTCAAAGGAAAGTGATCCTCTGACAGACTGTTGTTTTAGCCGGGAACTCTGGATATCATAATCAGGAGGGTGGAAAGGGACAGTAAGAAGAGAGAACAGTGGAGTGGGTTGTAAGGATGGGTGGGTAGGGGGGATACTGGTGTCTCAGAAGAGAAATAGAAGAGAGAAAGACTACCTTTGAATAATTAGAGCCAACAAGATCAAAGAACAGGCTCAAGTTTGGTCTGCTTAACCTCTGTAACACAGAAACGGAGCAACAACAAAAAAAAAGCGTCATTTTATTCCGTCCTGTTGTTATTCCTCTGGTTGGCGAAACCCAAAACCATGTCAAACATAATGGAAAATATTTGAGGTCTTCTTTTATTAACCAAGAACAGCTTTGATGTTTGACGTCTTTATTTGTTTTAGAAGAAGAAAGGGAAGGGGCAATATGGCATGCGAGCGATCTTCTTTTGGAGAGAGCACACAAAAAAGGGGAGGAATGAATGATATGAGAGCAAACCAAGCTTGTTCATTCTACATAATCAATTAAACATCATTATTGGCCCTTTCAAGAGTGCCGAGATCAAAGACCAGTAGGAAATGATCAAAGTGACAGCATTTTGTTTGAGAGCTAACCCCTTCCTGCTACTGCTGTCCTGCTTTTCAGCAAGTTCACTGATGTTTCTTTGCTAGAGATCTGATGAAATGACAAAAGTCTAGTGAGCTGTTTTGCTCGAGTTGATATTTCACAGTTTATGTTCCATACAAGTGATGCTGCAAAGATGAAACAGATAAATTGATTCAAGCTTCCTGTCATATTTACATGTAATCTGTGTTTTGTTATTTATTGGCATTGTAAAAACCGTGAAGCCTGGGGAATGTTGGGAATTGCAGAATCAAGAAATCTGGCAAACTCAGTAAACTGACTATCTTCAAAGTTGGCTGCTTTCATTGAGAAATAAAACATCCCTGTTGCTGTTGACTAGGAATTATTCACACCACTCCAATTTGATTTTGACTATTGTGACAAGTTAATAATATTTAGTATTTTGAAGCAGAGTGGGTGGTTGCAACTTGAGTTGCAATTAAGGAAAACTGGGTGAATTACAGCAGAAGCAGCGGAAAGTTGTTAGTTCAGTAGTCCTTTATAAGGATGAGGTACACAAAAGTTGCTCTTATTCTACATGTCTGTAAAACTGGAAAATATGGTGCATTTTGACTCATAGCTGTGTAAGAAAGTCCAAAACAGCATTCCAGTTATCAAAGGCACAAACCACCGACCTTCTCGGGTGTATGTGTTCAGCAACGGGGCACTTCAAATGCATAGCAACTGCATGAAAAGGAGCCTCTCCAGCTTGCTGGGTGTGAAAACAGGTGGAGGGGCAAGAGGAGTCTTTCATGGACATCCTGTCAAGAGGGAAGGGCGCGGGTGGAGCAGCATCACAACGAGCGCAAGAAAAGTCAGCATTTCAGGGTGGTCAGCGGGAGGGTGCAAGAGGTCAGAGAAACAGTGTGTGAACTATTCTACTCCAGGTCGTGTTGACCAAGTCTTATCACTGCATCCTTGTTGACTTTGGGTTTCTTAGCTGGTGGGGGGCCATCAACCCTCATGACAGATCTAAGCCACTGGCACTTGGCCTGTCGTTCGTCTTAGCTCTTCCTTGTTAATGGATTGGAGGTAGAAGAACCAACCAACCCCAAATTTTTCTCATTCGGCCTTTTTCTTCAACTCACTGACTCTTTTATTTATCCAAAGCACCTCTCTTTGACTGCATGCTGTACTGGAAGCTGTCAAGAGGAAAATATGTGGGAAAACGACTTTTTGAAGGGCTCTGACTAAACACATGGCTTATCTGCATTTGCAGATGCTCAAACCTTCTCTTTTGTCAGGTCAAATTAGGTCATTCCTTAAAAGAGACCCTCACTTGTCTGCTATTAAGCTTGTTTTTTCTAAACAAAAACATCCACAATTATCTCTGTATGGCATTGCAATTACTGTAGCTAATTAAAAAATATTGTAAGTCCATGGGAAGCAGAAATTGTCCTACAAAACATGATCTTGAAAGCAATTTATACAGCATAGACCAGGATTATTTTATAGGAGCCAATCATTTAACAAAAACAATTCATACGTATTGTGGTGCATATAAAACTGTCAAAATAACACTGCTGGTACAAGACTTTGGTGTTACCCTAGTGTAAAAGCTCTTACATAGTGCATTATAGGTGCGCAAGAGAGACGCAATTTGATCTGAAGCCCAAGTGGTGGTCTGTTTTGTCTGTAACAATTCACACACATACACATTGATTCACACACATAGGCACACTGCTGAATCATGCCAAAAAGGCTATTTGATCAGCAGCAAACTCAGGAGAGGTGACGTCCCATCCGACAGGATTCACACGCTCCCCGCTCTTCAGCACAAAAGGGCAGAACAACAATATTATGGTGTCCACTGAGTGCCTACCCCCTAGTAAAAACATTTCTGTGAGAGTGGGCTTGACCTACCTCTTCTCTCGTATAAAAACACAAAGCCGAGTGTATTCCAACAGCTGCTGCCCGGGTGCCCTGTGGAGAACAGAAGGAGAGCTTTGAAGATCTTGACCTTCTGGAACAATAAAACGCCATCATCAAACACTTTCCTGAGACAGACTGCTGACCCACAGATCCAAGTGTCTGCTTGAGATAATTCATATTAAACTGTAGGGATCACTGTGTGTACGTATGTGTGTGCATGTGTGTTGGATGCTTACAGGGGCAAAGATAATGTGGATCAGGACCAGTCAGATGCTCCTGAGTGGCAACATGTGGAGTGGAGTTTACTACTGCTATCTGATTCTGAATCTTACCACAATCTAATGCTTTTACACATTGGCACGCTTTCTATTATCATGTGATTGCTGCATCACAGAGTATCCATTTGGCCAAGAAATGTGTCTACCATTAGTTCAGCATTACTCAGTCTTTTGAGTCACTCTGGTTGTTTAAACCCTTTGCCAAAAGCCAGCCATGACTAAAATATAACTCAGAAAAATAAAATAACCTTGTACAGCATCATCGCACCAACACCAGGCAGGATGTGTGGAAAGGATGCCATTTAATAATTACAGCCAATTGGTTTCTCCTGAAGGAAGTGGGACTTTTCATCACTAAAAGAGTGATTCAGAAAAAACAAAAAACAAAAAAACAACAAAGCAGTAATTTAAAGTTCAGTTAGGAAAAGAAAGTGATCACAGATTGATGTTATAGTCATATAGATAATAATGATGCTACACATGGTCCTTGTGCTACTGTACTGGGCAAGAGATCAGAGGGGCTATAGGGTAAATGGCCGATCAGACCAGGGTGCAATATGAAACTCTGTGGCTTCAAGGTCAAGGCGAGACCCCCTTCCCTTTGATGGCAACAAGAGGAAGTGCTGCTATTTACCACCTTGAGAAATACGGCAGGTGGTGGTTTCTAGCACAAAGTGAAACAGAAGCTCAAAGCATTAAGCTTGCAAGGCAATGGTGTTGAAAAGTGAGATCCGCTTTTCTGATCTCCTGCACACATACAGTCCCCACAAACTGATGTTGCAGTTTTTTCCCATAAGGCCTCAGTAGAAGTAGATAAATCAAGCCTTTGATCTTATATAACCTTGCATTAGCATAACTGGCAAAAGGTGTTGTAGGGCAGAGATGCCAGCTAGGCCCTCTTGCTCATCGCGCAGGACTCCGAAGGCCTGTTGTCTCCGTCCACATGTTAATCTTTACAGGGAACTCAAGGAAGTGGCGCTGACAACCTAGTTTTGAGGTCAAGAGGGGGCCAAGGGTCAAGCACTTCCTGCTGACATGAAAGCACATCCAAGCACACCTTGCTCTTGGTATCTGTCGTCCGCCCCCCTGACCATCTGTACCTACATAATCTGGGGCTCATCGGGCCCAAACAAAAGCCATGTGTTAATTACCTTTGAAGGTGTAATGACTTCAGGGCCGCAGCCGATCTTCATCTGGTTTCAAAGCAAGGGCCGGAGAACAGGTTACGCTTCAGACATGTTACAGTCATCCTCTCCCCTACCTGCGTGGCGTGTTTTCATTTTTAGTTGGATAACCATGCCTTTTGTATTCCTTAACACTGGAATCCTCTCCTTTCCCGTATCAGATCCAGAAGTACACAGCTGTTTCACTCTCGCTTTTGTGGACTCTTAAGTAAATTAAGGAGAAAGTTCTGACACATGAGAATTGGGCCTACACCTGTCCTCCAGATGTCAGGGCCCTCACTTTTGGTCTTATTATTCAAGTGTTTTGTCTTAATTGTTTTTGTACTGCTTACTTTAGGAATATTACTTGATTGTGGTAGTAATCAGTATTTAGTTCTACTTTATTTACATCCATCACTTTCCCTAATTGTAGAGCTTTGTGAAGAAAAGAAGAACGATTAAGTGGATTCATTTAGCGACTGACTAGAACTCTATATGTAGATCACATTTATTTCCATCGCAGCTCTTTTTCAGAGGTAGGAAGTATTCCAGTTATGTGAAATATTAACAGATCAAAACCAGATAGAGGCGAGCAAAAGGTGCTGGTAGAAGTCTGCTCATTAGTCATCATGAAAACAAGATGATGTGTCTGATGATGGCTCATTTTGCTCCCTCACATTTGTGAGTAAAGCCTGAGTAACACTTTTCTTTCTTCCCACAAATGACCACTCTCTTCTTGCTGAAGGAGAAAGGGATGTGGGTGCCATATATTCCCAAACAGATAGGTTACCTTGTTATGAATAAATGTTTCCACTTGCCGACCACAGGTGACCTCAAAATAAAAGATGAGATCTTTGCGGGAAGACACTCAGATTTCAATGGCTTAGGTGGCTTTGTAGGAAGTAGCGGTGGCACTAAAAAGACTCTTCCTCTACCTTAGTGAAAATGGCTTTAATATATGTCCGTCTGTGTTTCTAATTAGATCACACGATGATAATTATACCTAATCGTGTTTGTAAGAGGATATGCATCTGAATACATCAAAGAGCAGTGCGGACTTGGCAGCCACATGTCTATCCCACTTCAACCTCTTGAAGATATGCAGTCATTCTCTACATCCTCTCTGCTGAGAATAAACAAACACACTCTCTAATCCTTTTAAATGTTTTTCCTTTTGAAAGTCCTAAACTCCAGTTTCCAGTCAGGGGATGGTCAGGGGCCTGCAGACACCTCTTGATCCTCAGGGCATCTAGAGGAGAGTCTGTATGATGTGGGGAGGAGAGGCTCTCTGCTCCTGACCTACTGTACAGGTGAAAACAGACAATGATCCTGTGAAGCTGACGCTGGGCAGAGAGGCAACACTACCACCAGCCTGCCGGAGGAGAAGTTGGTTATAAATATCCACCTCACACGGCAGTTTCCTCAGTTTCCTCCAAAAGCAAACACTTCAGATTCTACCTTGTAATTTATCAGTGCTCTCTCCCCCGTAGAGGGAAAATCAAAGAAGGGAAATGTTGACTTGAAAGATTGCAGTGTTTACAGTTGTTTTTCTGTTTTCCATGTTTCCCTTTGTCTCTTCACGCTCCTATTAATGTTTATTGAGCTCCACCTGGTTTCACTAGTATCACAAAACATATTGTATTAAAGAATTTACAAAAAAGCAAAATGGCCTGACAAAACCCTAACATCACAATAGAAAGCCAATACTTCACAGCACTTTGTTACTAATATTCAGCGCACTTACCTTTCAATACAAACACTGTACTATGCCTGAGGGCGTAGGTTTGGTTTTAACATTAGTGGGGACTTTTTTTTACCAATATGCATAGTAGTGTGTAAACATGCTATCTGTGTCATACATACATACACATGCACGTAAACACATGCTTTATTTCATGCATTTGCAAACTTGCCAAAACATGATTTGTATCACATGGATTTTTTTATGTATTTGATAAGATATTTTACTGTTTATTTTATCTGTGTGCATCTTAAACTAAAAATTATTCAAATTAAATTAATGCAAATACAGATAGAATTGGCATATGATAGCTCTTTGTAATAAGATTACTAGAGAATAAATAAAAATAAAAAGAAAGGACCCAAAAAATGAAAATCAACAAACACACAACAATTGATGCATTTTGAATCTTCCTAATACCGCTTTCATGAAAAAACTTGACTTACTCAGAGAAGTCCACAGCTGCATTTCATGCAAAGTTCACATAAAACAACAGTCAATCACAATATAACACACACAATTACAATCACAGGTAGGAACAGACACATGAAATAATAATGACCCTATTAATAAACCTATTAAAGTGACACAACATATAACAAGTACTGTAGACATGTAAGCAACATTTTACTTATAATCAAGAAATTAGAACGGTACTCTTCAAAATCTCCTGATTTCTCCTAAACTGCTTGTATTCCAGTTCCCAGCTCGTGCCCTCTGTCTCCTTAATCTATCTATCTATCTATCTATCTATCTATCTATCTATCTATCTATCTATCTATCTATCTATCTATCTATCTATCTATCTATCTATCTATCTATCTATCTATCTATCTATCTATCTATCTATCTATCTATCTATCTATCTATCTATCTATCTATCTATCTATCTATCTATCTATCTAAAAGAACCAAGCACATGTCTTCGCCTAATCCACTAACACAAATTGCTGACAAACAGTTCTGAGGTCAAAGGCATCAAGTTTTTTTTTAATGGACAGGGCACACTGCAATGTTGTAAAGACACATTTGTGAGATTGTTGACCTGAGCCAAGTTTTCAATATCCTAAGTTTACTGAAGCTCCTTCCAGCCTCAGCTGAAACCACAGGGATAACCAACAGCAGTCAAACAAGAGTTTCAACCTCATCAAACAAACCCTTAACCGCAAGAGACATTGTTTTTAAGATATTTGCAGCTTCAATGCTAAACCTGTACTTATTCTGTGAGATGAACACGAACTTTTGGATACTCTTTTTTTAAGCTAGTATGACAGACAACATTGTTCATTTTCCCGATGAAGAGAACATTGTCTAATTCGTTGAAGACTCGCATATCTGCCTGATTAAACTATCCTTTAAACTGCATTTCCACACCATATAATATTCAGCCCTGTAATATTCTCCTGGTGATTTGGGCCTATGCTGAGCTGCTCCACCAATGTATCTTTTAGGGACGTCTCTGGTGAAAGGTTTGGATAACCTTAATATCCGAGGAGTGTGCCATAGACGATGCCTTGTCAAACACTCTCTGGCAGTGTTCCTCATTCCTTTTTACATTGAGGAGAGGAGTTCATGTATTCCGGTACAGCCTGCAATGGTCTGTGGTTTCTTCTGCAGCGACTTGTTTAAGCATTCTAGTCCCCCAAATATCTCTGATGCTAGATATAGACCAAGGACATTTTTCCCTTTCTGAAAACAGTCTAAGAGTCATTTCCTGAGTCATTCTGCAGAATAGTGACAAGAAAGATTGTGCAACCTACACAAAAGTTTGACATGCTGTAGTGTGAAAGCTTTTCTTTATATACACTGCATTAATGATGATGATGTAGTCAGGAATGACTTAACACTAATTTCAAGTTGTGCAATCATAAAATAGTGATATAGTAAATGTGTAGCAGTACCACCTCTATGTATGTTCAAGAGCACTAATAAATCTAGTTAGACCTCACCTAAGTCCTGAGTTTGATTCTGTTCCCTGCAGATGACTGAATGATGAGTTGATGTATGAGTTTGACAAAATAAATCTCCCTGAATACAATGGTGAATTTTTGGCGGCGTAACAGCAAAGTTCAAACATTAACCCATCTTTAAAACTTCTCAAAAATTGATTTATAAGCACCTAATGAACTCACAAACGGAAATTTTACTATAGCATCAGAGCCTGCCTGTATATCCTCTGTGGTGCTGATCCCTCGATTACCCTAATATAATGATGCAGCGTCTATGTATCTGTGGTATACAATACAGTATGGGTTGCCAGATCATCTGGTCAAGTATCCGCCGGACCTCACTCTGTCACTCAGCATACTGACTGACTGTAATAGGTTACTGTAATATTCAGATCAGTAAAAATACTGGTAGAGACAATTCACTAACTCCTCAACTTTGGTGGGGACACATCTCTACTGTCCATACCCAAATATACGCCCATGCATATGCCACATATACTAAAGTGTTTCTCAGATGTGCATTTTTTTTAAATTTTGAGATGAAGAGTGTAAAGGCGGGGATGATGATTTCAGATTCCTGGGAGAAAATTCCCAGGCCTGGAAGAACCCATGGAAAGTAATCAAGTAGCAGAGTGATGAAAGGCAGCCTGTCAGACAGTTGGCGACTATGGGTGCTCTTTGGCATGGGCCACAGCCTGCTATACACCAAAATATGACATCAAAGCAGGTACCAGGCCAGGCCAAGAGGCTGGCACTGATCATTGTCTTCTTTGATTACAGTAGCTTCATCTGCTTGCTGAGAGGATAAAAGAAAACGGCTGCTTGGTGTTAAGAAAGTGTCAAAAATAATGAGGCACATACCATGCGCTAATGGTGTCCCAGTGGCTCAGTGGATTGAAGCGCATACCATGTACTCACAACATTATGGGCCTGTTTCCCGGACAAGGATTAAGTCTAGTCCAAAACTATGGTTTTTCTGACAGAATTGTGTCTTTAGTCTAGGACTATTCTTAATCTCTGTCTGAGAAACTGGAACATTTGGATGTAACAAGAGATTTATGCTATATGCTATATTCTCAACTCTTCATACCTAGATTCTTTATAGTCTACAGTCTCAAAACTGTTTCAAATACAGCTCTTACATAATTGAATAATGACCATGTTTTACAACAGGGTGTGGACTTCAAAAGAATTTCCCCAAAGAGACTACCAGGTTAAAGGACAGAAAATGAATAATGTGTTGTGGCTCTACTGTCATGACCTGTAATAAGGGCTTTTCCACGTCCTTTGGCAAATCTGCGGCATAAATAAACATTTCCGAGACAAAAGGGCCTGATTCCTCCTGTCTCGGTGGAGATGGGAATAAGCGCAGGGGAAGGAGGGCTGCCGCCTCTCTGATGATAATAATAGCAGGTCTTCAATGGTAATTCGTCTCTGCTCCCTCCTCTGTCGCTACCTGGCAGAGGGTACTGCACAGGATGATTCAGGCACAAAGCATGAATGGAAAACTCCTGGAGGAGGGCCACACACTCACGCACCGGTACCTCTGAGACAGCCGGGTCCACATCACTCATCCTTATGTACACCAACACACACATGCAGGCACATACACATGCACATACCCCCACCTTGACTGACACAAACATCTATCTTGCTTAGTAAAAATGACGTGACAGAACTGTTTACAGGCAACAGCAGCTATTTTGTGACCATCATTCAGATGAAAGATCAACAACAAACAGCTGACCTGTCAGCTGAACTATTTGGTTACCCTTTGGTACCAGAGAGACCCCTAATGCAAGCTGTCCTATCTTGAAAGAGTTCATTTTTATCAAACAGGGCATCATCTGTAACCAATAGACGGCCTCCTCTTACGAAATGAGAGCCTGCTCGACAGATGTCTCCTGCCTCTCTTACTCTCTCTTACTCCCCATTTACATCCACATCTTAGATGGCACCTCTTGACTTAACTTGACCAGGATCAAGGTTGTTTACGGATTCTCTGGGTAATATCAGGAACATGTGGTGAGGGCACATGAAAGGAACTCTACAGTGTGTTAACACCCAAAACCTCTGTACATGTTTGTTTTGGTTTTTAAACAATAGTTTCAACATGAAATTAAGGGGACCTGCTTCCGGAGTTTTGCCTCAAGGGGACACAGAACAGAAGCTGAGCCTCAAAACGTTTTCACAGGTATGGAAAGCCTCAAACGTCAAAGCTCTCTAACACCACCGTCAGATCAACTTGTTAATGACACTATCAATAAAATGCTCCAGGCAAAAATCATTATATTTGTATGAATAACATCTAGTGCATTTGTTTTCTTTTTTATGAGTAGCACAGTGAGTTCTCTGACCAAGCTACCACAAACAATGAACAAAATGTCAAAGTCGGGTACTGTCTTTTTTGGAAAAGCAGCAGAGAAATGTTAGCCACAGGAGAAATTAAGAGTCATTAATACAATACACAAAAAAACCTCTGAAGGTTTCAACGACTTTCCAACTAATTCATTACACCTGAGTTGTATTCCATATATTTCCAGTTTCCTTTTTGTTCTGGCTTTTAGCAGATTTCCACACTTAAACACTTTGTGGCATAATGCCACTAAGTCTGAGGATTTGCTGTTGTGACCTTTATGAGATTTAGTGCTGCGGTTGAGTCCCACAATCCCGAACCTGATATCATATGTTTTTTGGTGGTGCTGTGTAGTTTGTGCACTGCGTAGGTGAGGGTGGCAATTTAAAGGAATTTAAAGAAACTCCTCTATGAAATATAAAAGTTTTATAGATGGTGATCTCTCCTTTGTTCTTCCAATGAGGACCTCCACCTGTTTCTGATGATGTGAGCCAGAGCCTGTCCCTTTCAAGAGGCTGATCCCTCCTGATCTCTTTGATGTAACCTGACCTAACAGTTCCAACTAGCGGGATTTGATGATCACGGATGGACCCTCGACAACAGCATGTGCAAATCAAAACTAACAGGCATGGGGAGACGAACGATGGGGATGTGTGAGCAGAACTGGCAGGCTGCATAGACAGAGAGCGCTCACAGAGCTATGATGTGTCTAAACGCCAGGCAGGCAACGGTCACATGATCAATGCTGCCAGCCCAGACTTAAGCAGTAAAACCTGTGGATCTGTGAGGGCACATGCAACTGATCGGAGATGAAAGACAGGCTTTGACTTTCACAGGAGGCCTGGAATTGGGGTGGGGGTTACGGGGGCTACAGGGGCACTTCTGAGGGACTGCCATCAGAACAGCTGGGTCATTTTCAAATGACCTAATTCTAGGATTAATCCACGCGGACTTGCATGGTTAAATTTGTGTCTATGCTACACACAGACGATGGGAGGCAAAGAAAATGGGACTGAGAGAATTACTGGTGAAAGCCAGAAAGGCTTAGTGCAGAGTTCAAACAAGGTGCACAGTAGAGAACAAACCGCTGAGCACCGACAGTAGCAGAGCTAACCAATGTTTCTAACTCTGTCTTCAGCCTCGTACTGTTATGTCATTTTAACACAGAATCCATCATATTCTCTCTCCGAATCTACACATTTAAATCTCTCTTGAGTCTCCCCCTCCGTGTAACATAAGAGCATTTGCAGCTCACACTTCTCACTCACTTGGGTCAGAGGACGTTTCGACACACCATCGGGGCATCTCTTCATGGTAGTGTGTGTATGTGTGTGTGTGTCAGAGGCCAGCGTCCATCTGCGAGTGATTTAAGGGTTACATTTTTGGGGATGACGTGTGATAAAACAGGGAGGTATGGGTCAAAGTGACTAGACTCAATCTGTGACAGAGCCTCTCCTCCTGGGCCCTACCACATGTTTTAATCTATACAAGCATCTGTTTGAAGTTCCCAATGAATACCATCAGTCCTGCTGGTGACTTCATATCCATCTTACCTGACTCAAAAGAGATCGACATCCTTTAGGCACACCGATTAACCATGGGGCTATAGTCAGTAAGTTTGTCTCTGTGTGGACATGACACTGTTTTACAGATATGAGGTTCTTTTTGTTAAAGACACATACAGTACGTGAGTATCCTCTATATTAAATTTCTATCTATCCATTTATCTATATATCTATCTATTAAAATATTCAAACCTTTCTCCATCTTTTTTTTTTGTTGTTGTATGTTTTGTAATAAGATACAGTCCTAAAAAAATCTTTTTGGCAAACCCCATAAGTTAAAATTGTGGATGTTTGATCACAGAGGAAACTGATCAAATGTATCTCTAATTGATGATAGGTCAGCTAACAGACACACACAACTTTGTCAGTCATAATTGACAAAGAGTAGGGTATCTAAATGATACTCACATGAGGAAATTCTGTCAAAAACCACATACAACATCCATCTCTGCCTCCTAATGTTGCCACAAATTGTAAACAGCAACATTTAGACAATGCGGAACATGAGCAAAATCCTCTTAAGCCACCCTAGGGTGTGGGGCTTGTTGCTTTTATAAAAATTATCTGAAAAAAATAAATGTAAAGGTACTCCACAGACATCCAGCCATTTTAAACAAAATTGAATTATGGTATTGTGGGCTCAAAGACAAACGTCACCAAAATACTCCCACAAGTGTTATCTTGATTAATAATCACTTTTGGGCTGTGGGCTACACTTTAACTTAAACGTGTCCTTAAAATGAGAGGTTGTTCGAGGGAATCCTACCTCAACCATAACGAGGCATTCCTGTGTTAAAAAGTTGGCTTCCCATCAGGGTGCCCTGCTCGACCTAAAATATACAGTAGACCAGGAAAGTTTGGAAGAGACTGAAGTGGGAGGGAGGAGGCGAGACAGGGGAGAAAGAGTGATGGTTGCTTTGATCTTTGGAGGCCCCATCTGGATTAAAAAAACAACAACAACAAAAAACAAGTGTCCAAGTCCCTTTTTCTAAACCTTAAGAAAACACGAGCAACTTAGCCAGTCAGTACTGAAAGTGATTGTAACAAGGAGTTATGTGTTTTTTTAAGGGATGGATGTTAGTGGATTAATCTCTCACCAATTATTGTCCTACATTAAGGAGAACACAAAAAGTAAAAATGAATTATATACTACTACTACTACTACTACTACTATTACTGATAATAATAATAATAATGATAATAATAACAATAATAATGATGATGATGATGATGATGATGATGATGATTAAAAATAAAAATAATACAGTGTTCCTTTATATAATCAGGTAAAGTATCTTGATTAACATTTTTCAAGCGAAACCTGATCATTTATTGTTGGAACGCTGCACATGTTTTGATCATGTTTTGTTTTTCTTCACTTGATTTTCAGGCAAGTGTGTAACAAGATGCGTATTCTCACTTCATAAATTTGTGGTGGAATGGGAAATGGGCATTTCAAGGCCAATAAAAGCCACCACATCAAATAAAACATCGCGGATCAAAAGAACCAACGCATGGACATTTTTTCCCTCTATAAATTAAAAAGGGGGGTAGTCTGCCACGCTTGATCATGCCCTGAGTCCTGCCCCGCAACAGCGATTGGCTGGACGGACACACAAGGGGGGAAAGTTTGAATAAAATACAAGAGCATGGCACCAATGTTGTCGTTCAAGCTTGTGTGCTTGGTCCAGCAGTGCTAGAGTTGTAGTGGATAGGCAATGGGCAAACAGTTGTAGAAGCACTCTTTCAAAGTTTGAAATATATCCAGAGAATTCAACGGATGTCTGTGATCGACCTCAGAGGACTTCTGATTTTAGCTGACATTAAATTGCTGCGTTTCTGGGAGCGGGCGACAAGTGTTGTGGCGTCTCTAAAGCCGTGCGTAATTGGCGTGTCTTCCTCAACTCCATCAGTAAAAAAAAATCAGTTTCTCTGACGAGACGTTGCATTTGAAGGAAGAGCATTTCACCGGCAGATACGATGACAGCGATCAGAATGGTTTCATCAGTGCTGCTGCTGGTGCTGATGCAGTCCGGAGCTCTTTGCGCACGGAGGTTCCGGGGTGGCCGCAACCCACAACCACGACGCTCACCACCTCCTCCCACATACCGGGCGGACCGGGGTGACACCACCGAGAGCTTCCCTCTGGATTTCACTGCCGTGGAGGAGAACATGGATAACTTCATGACACAAGTGAAGAACCTTGCGCAGTCTCTGTACCCGTGTTCGGCGCAGAAACTCGACTATGACATGAAGCTGAACTTTTTGGAGAATACATCAGTCACCTGCAACGACGGTAGTCCTGCTGGGTATGTACCAACACACACAAAAAACCACATTGCAGTGTGATAAATGATGGTTCCCATGTGATCGGATCAAGACAGGTCCAAGCAGGGTCAGCTTTGCAGAAGTGCACCTTGGAAATAGTAGGACTGAAGTGTTATTATTTTGAAGAGTAGTTCAGCAGGTACTGCTGGTCATCCTGCTACCCGAAGTAACCCTCATATTTTTAACCTGAGGATAACAATAAAGTTTGGAGAGTGCGCATCAAGGAGACGTTCTCGGTATTCGGGCTTGTTGACTTTAAATGTTAAACATGGGTTTTCGATAGTTAAATGCTGACAATTCTAAATATATATATAGCAATGAAAAAAATGGGGATTTTTTCCCCAAACAGGGCAATGTTCTATTAGACAGAACAGAGTTCAGTCAGGATAACATAGACAGCTGCTTTGCGTCAGCCAAGCGTGAAATTTGCGGATAGCCACATGGCCTATGCTTCATTTCCTTTGCTTCAAATTAGAATGCAGGATTTGCTCTGCAAAAAGTTTTAGATTTAAGTTTTCAGACCCCCGCCCATCTTTCCCTCTCTCTGATGATTGCACCCGGTGCGCAAACTGTTGGTATGTGATTTTTAGGTCAGTTTAACAGCGTGTCCTCCTGTAACTAAAACGTGGATAACGAGTCCTGTTAGTTTTGCGTTTGTTCCTCTTTTCAGCCTATGTCCTATGGGGGAAACAATGGATCTCTACTTGATCAACATTTGCTTGCAATAACATCCACTGTTGACATTGTTAAGCAGAAATCCATTTGGCAGTAAGAAAGCCTGCATGATTTCTCTACTAAGAGGGATAAGCCATGGCACTAAAAGCATATTAACGTCAGACAGATCCACATACTCTCCTATTGTATAATAAACGAACAATGTTCAGTCATATAGACTCTGCTTTTATATCCTATTTGGTGGCAGTGAGTCAAACTGTGGATTGAAGTGACTAATTTTTTTCAGAATGCACATTTTAGTGACAGTTGGCAAACTGAGATGAATCAAATGCATAGTTTGGATTACAGATGTAATTCATATCCATACGTGTTTTACATGTTAATTGTCTTTAAAGGTTTATCAAGAAAAGTGAACTTCAATTGTGTGTAATAATGGCAATACTTTAAAACTGTAACCGTAATAAAAGGAAATGATATACACATATTGTAAATTACTGTAGAATATGTGATTAGTATGTAGTCATTATTTGAAGATACCAGTATCATATATGTTTTTAAATACTGTTAATGTTGTCCATGTAATCAGGACACTTTGATGTGTGCCATTCTGTGTAGGAACTTATCTGAGACCAGTGTGATGATGGGATGACTTGACTAAAATGGGTTTTGATGTACAAGTCTTTTTATGGATTTAGTAACCATTCTAATTCCTGATAAAACCCAAAGTGCCTGATAGAGAAGCACGGTAAAGCTCTTAGCTCTGTATAAACACAACGCGAGTACCAGTGCAGGGGACAGTTACTGGCAGATGGCCGTTTCATTCACCACTGTAGCTGTTGTCAGTTAAGATGCTAATCCATCAGATACTGAAATTATTTTCCAGTGAGGGATTCTCAGTTACAGATAAACAAGAAGGCAACACAAATACACACACCCCTACACACACACGCACACACGCACACACGCACACACACACACACACACACACAAATGATTCACTAGATGTAAAGGTGATTCATCTTCTGGAGAAAGATCTTGCACTTGTTAGAGTGGGTTGATGCAGCACCTTTCCCTTTTGGCTCCTTCAGCTTGCCAAGCGCGCCTTCACACTGTTGTTTGGAAGTAGTAAGTAAAGTGGACTGTCCTCAGCCTACATCATTGACTGTGGCTTGCAATAACAGTAAAACAACTTTAAAGGCAACCAAAGTGTGACTCAGCATCTGAGCAAACAGCCCAGAGCTAAGTCACTGAAATGTATTTGGCAATCACTCGAGTTTAGTCATCGTTGGGTTGGGTGGATAAACACTCAAAGAAAAAAAAAATCCGAAGCACATTGGGAGCATCTTACCTCTGTGGCTGATGCTAATTTACACACCAGATATTTTAAATCTGCCTCATTTGTGAAACTATTTTTCCATAATTGAGATACTGAATAAATATGAAATAAATAATAAAGAAAAGGGATGGTAATGCTTTGGAGATGAGTATGTCCTGCACATCCTGTAGCATCGGAGAATCATGAAAGCATTGCCCTCTTCTGGGCTGACAACACACAGCACACATCTCATATTCTAACATGCTTATACTTCAGTTTAGAGTCCTCGTCTGACACAAAAATGACACGTATTCACTTCATCTAACCCGTGGTGCATATAAAAAGGCATTACATTGTACATATGTAGGTCCTATGCAACAGACAGACTGATGACTGAGTGTTGACATGAACACAAGCCAAATGTGGGTGTGTTATTTCTCTTACCATATCATTGCTATGGACGGGATCCTTGATTTTATCAGATTTTGTGTGTGAGAACACTGCTGAAGAATGATGAGCTCAGACAGAAGAGAATATGATAGTACATTACCTTTCCTTGATTCACTAAACATGAGGGATATCATATACTGGCATTTTCAGTAAGAGCAAGATAGGGGAAAGGATGATGTTTATCTCCTGTTTGATCCCTAGATCAGTTTCCTAAGTGTGGAGAACACATACCACCTCATTGTGTTAAATTTATCTTGTTGTATTTAATTTTTTGCTGTTTTCGTCACCTTTTTAAAGATAGGAATCAACACATTAACATGCCATCCTCTGTTTACATAAAGGTGATGCTGTCATATGTTTTTTTTATTTAATGCTTGGATACCATTGCTGGAGGTATAAACAATGAAGTCATAACTTTAACAATTTATCTCATCTTTCTTTGTCTGTATACTGTCTCAAAATTGTGGGATGTGATTGTATTTTTGTTGTTTAAATGTATTGCCACGCAGGCAGTGTAAAATAAATCTTGAGGGATTGAGATTTGTATTCACATATTTTTTTTATATTTCAAGATTATGTCACACGCCTGCTATTATGTGTTGATTTTATATTTGGTCTCTTCGGTCTCTTGTAGGTACTACCTGAAAGAATCTCGAGGCAGCAGACGATGGCTGATATTCTTAGAGGGTCAGTATTTTCGGACTGATTTGTCTAATTCACTATCATTATGTTTCTATTTTCATGCTTAAATTAGGAATGATGATGTTAAAGTGTCTTTTAAGCAAAACATTTTGAAAATCCATGCAAAAAGTATTGTAAAGAATTCATGTGAGAAATGATCTGTGTTGTTTTTTTTGTGTATCTTTGTCCAGGCGGCTGGTATTGCTTCAACAAAGAGAACTGTGATAGTCGATATGAGACCATGAGGAGACTGATGAGCTCATCAAAGTGGCCCCAAACTAAAACAGGTCAGCCTCAGCTAGTCTGTATATGTTCTATAGATATTCAGGCTCCTATCAGCACCACTGTTAATCAAACTGTGGCCTGTAGCAAATCCTGACCCCTTGCACAGTATCTAAAGTACTAACATCCCATCATAATGTCTCAGTAATTTAAAGGATCGGATGTACCTCTGCTCATCTGCCTTGTTATTGAGACTGACACCCGGTCATAATTTAACTGTGGCATAGGGCTACCTGGCGCCCACTGCTATAGGAGCATAGACACCTCCCTCTCTCATTGTGGTGTAATAACTGTAATCCATGTGATGATGAGGAAGAAGAGGATGTGTCTGGGAGTGCCAGCATGGCTAATGATACATGTTGATCTGTCTCTGCAGGCACGGGAATCCTGTCTTCGCTGCCGGAGGAAAATCCTCACTGGTGGAATGCCAACATGGTGTAAGTTGACTCGTGTTTTGTGTGTTTATTGATGCTTAATTTTTATAGACAGCAACTTTAACTTCATGTTGCCTGTGCAGGTTCATCCCATACTGCTCCAGCGATGTGTGGAGTGGCGCCACAGCCAAAACAGAGCAGAGTAAGACTGATTACTGAGATTACTGATTCAACATAACATGTACAGTGTCCCTCTTTAAGAAAAAGTGTTTTTCTACATTCTCTCTTTTTGTTGTGTGCAGGTGGCTATGCCTTCATGGGTTCACTGATAATTCAGGAGGTTGTGAAGGACCTGCTGAACAAAGGTCTGGACAATGCCAAGGTTCTCCTGCTAGCAGGAAGCAGGTACACTCAGATCTGAACATTTTTACCATAACATTGAAACTGAACGATTCATTCATATTCCTGTACACTGTATGTACTAATAAGAATTTCTGCATACAGTGCTGGTGGCACCGGGGTCTTGCTGAATGTAGACAATGTAGCTGAGCTGTTGGAGGGATTGGGGCACACCGGGATACAAGTGCGAGGCCTGTCTGATTCTGGCTGGTTCCTGGACAACAAGCAGTACCATTGCACTGACTGCGTGGACGCTGTCAGCTGTGCCCCCACTGAGACCATTAAGAGAGGCATCAAGTATGTGAATATTATCATGAAATGTCAAAAAATCATGGTTTTGTAAATTACATTTTGGTGACTATTTTAGTCAAGGGATGAGTTCATCAGGTGTCTTATTGCCTGTCTGTGCTTTCACTGACCCCATCAGGTACTGGGGAGGAGTGGTACCAGAGAGGTGCAGACAAACCCATGAAGGAGAGGAGTGGAACTGTTTCTTTGGATACAGAGTCTTCCCATCAATAAAAAGCGAGTTTTCTAGTTTCAATTTGTACTATGTATATTTTGCACATACATGCTCACATACCTGTAAAAGCACAAATCATCTGTATGGCACATGTCTGAATAGCTGACTACTTAACTATATATAGACATGCATATATTAACTCTAATCTTCTTATAACTATTTAATCTTCTCTGTTCTCCCCGTTCAGGCCCTGTGTTTGTGGTCCAGTGGCTTTTTGATGAGGCCCAGCTGACAGTGGACAACATCCAGCTTACAGGACAGCCTGTGCAGGAGGGCCAGTGGCGCTACATCCAAAACCTTGGCATAGAGCTAAGGAACACACTAAAAGACGTCCCGTAAGGCCAAGTCTCAGTGTTTAAAATAGAAAATTTAAATATAATTATTGCAGAGTTTAGATTGAGTTCTGTCTTCTTTTTTTCAGGGCTATGTTTGCTCCAGCATGCTTATCACATGAAGTTATCACCAGAAAGTGAGTACTTTTATAAAGTAATTCTCAAAATCCACTTTTCCAGTGTATCATTTTCAGGGGGACATAACTATGTGTTAAAGTGTTCAGTTCTGACTGTGAGCTGACAGCGCCCTCTTGTGTTGTGCTTCAGTTACTGGATTGATGTGCAGGTTAAAGGTACTTCCTTGCCCCGAGCACTGCACTGCTGGGACCGCAGCCTCCAAGACAACAGGAACAACAAGGCCCCGCCCAAGGGCTGTCCGGTGCATTTGATTGACAGCTGCCCGTGGCCACACTGCAACCCCACCTGCCCCACCATCCGAGACCAGTTCACAGGACAAGAGATGAACGTCATTCAGTTCCTCATGCACATGGGCTTTGATGTGCAGAAGATGGCCCAGCAGCAGGGCATGGACCCCAGCAAGCTACTGGGCATGCTTAGCAGTGGCAGCTAAAGGGACACAAGCACACACAGTATCTCCAAGCTAAGCCTGAGTAGGGTTGGCTGGACCCTCTGGCCACTTTCCCAAGCCTAATACCTCCAACTACCCATCCAACTTCACAACCCATTCTACCTAGTCTATTCCCCTCTGACCTCCTGTTTACTTTTGGTACGAACCTCAAGCAAATACAGGGGCTTATATTTTCCCTGCAGTCCCTTCCTCACAACTCAGTACTGGTGACAAGTACAGGGGGCAAAATGCCTCCATGACAAGGCACAACTCTCTGCTACTCTCAATTTAAATTATCTTTTGCTTTGTAAAAGAAAAAAAAATATCATGAATGTAATCCAGTTTTAAGGATGCTCAGTGATGTTTTGTTTTTTTTATATTATTTTCATCCTTCCATATAGATTATATATAGTCATTGTTAAGAAGAGAAAAAAAAGAAAATGCCACAATGACGTAAGGATGATATCTTTGTTATGTAGTCACTATAGAGTATATAAGGGTATACGTTTTTTCAAACTGTTCATAGCTGGGTTCTACTTACATCTCATTACACAATAACCTACATCAAATGATGAAGTGAAAAAAATCACTGGAACGAAATAAGCTGTTATTATGTCCCATTCATTACACATATAACAGTTACACTAATCTAGAGGTTAAATTAAGTTACATAAATTTGAAGCCTTAAACAGACAAAAAGATGTAATTCCTTAAGAAATAAAGTCCAAAAAGACACAGTGCTCAACACTTAAGATTAAAAAAAAACAATCATTCATGACAGTGTTGGGATAAGAGTGCCATATTTCTCATTTTAACAGCTGCAAAGATGTCACAATGCCCAGTTAAAGAATCTAATGAGGCCAATTGTGGTGCTAAAGTGGACCTGGAAACACTATCAGTAGCTATACATACACCAGAGTGCCACTGCATCCAGTCTTTCTCACCAGGTGCATCACCACAAGAGGACCACACGTCGGGTACACATTCATGTTAGGACACCTCAGTAGTTCAGCAATCCTCAGATCAATGCAACAACATTTAAAGGGAGACAAATATTGTGTATTGTATATTTTTTGAGTATTTGTATAGGTTCTTTCAAGTGTTCACTATTGTAACTCCCTTCTTATATTTCATAATAGAGATCACTTTTTAATATAATGACAATGTTGTATGTAATGATGTCTTTATAAATGATGTTTTTAAAGGACCTCTATTTCGCATCACACCAGAGAAGGAAAGGTATTACTAATTGTAATTTTATTCTGTAACATATTTTTTAACAGAAAAAACTCAAGCTACATTGGTAATTTACATATTTATTTTGTTATGTAAATCATATTTATAAGTGCTATTTTCACAGAGAAGTGATTCTTTGTAAATTGTAAATACATTGCTGTTTTTTTCTCTTTGTGTTGATTGCATGTCTTTGTATTAGAACTAAAAGAAACACCATATTACATATACTACAAGGTACAATTGCAGTCTTGTTATTATTACTATGATTATACTTTTATTATCATTATTATCACTATCATCATCATTATTATTATTATTATTAGTAGTAGTATTATTGTTATAATTATTATGATGATGGTGATGATGATGATGATCATTATTATCAGTAGTAGTAGTAGGAGTAGTGGTAGAGGTATCTATATTTATAGTATTTGCAGCATTCACTCCTAATCCCACTTCACACTCCTAGCAGAGTACACGCAAAAACCTTTTGGTGTCAAGGTCAGTGGCTCCCTCAGGGTTCATACACAGCTTGTCACCATTTTGACATACCTGATAATAGATATGAGATTTACTTTACACACAATGACAGTCAAAGGTTTTTCAAAACCTTATATTTTTGGCAGCTTCTGATAAATCTCAAGGATAAGGTTCAATCCCCTAAAATCTGAAAATAAATTTCAGTAGTAGGAGCTTAGGTCAACTGAATAGAGAGATGATTGAGTTTTTATTGATATAATAACTAATAGGAAAGGAATTAAAAATGTCATCTCTTGGGCTGACCAATCTAAAATGAATTTTCTTGTGGTGCAACACTATAGCTATAGCAAACCTCTTTTTTGATGCTTCTATAAAAGGTGTCTTAGTGATGCAAAACTGACCAGCCCTGAATTATAGTCTTTATAATCTCTGCACTGTTTAAATAGTCATTTTCTTATGCCGTGACCTTCATTCAGCCACGTTTTTATGTGTGGTGAAGCCACTGTCTGTTACACAAGCTGCAGACCCTTATGGATATCTCATTTTGTTGTTGCAGGTAAGCCACATTGTCAGCTTGTGCCATTTGATAGTGCCAATCACAGTGATAAAAGATAATTTATGTTATTTGGCTCTGTGAGATTATCCACCATTCCTCATGTCAAACCAAACTATTGTGTGCAGCAGTTTTCCATAAGAATCACCTGGAAAACTGAAAATAAAATAAAACATCACAGCATACCAATATCACAGGTTGAAGTATTTTAAGTAACTACTAATCCATTTCACTTCCCTCTCGCATGCATAGCTAAAATCTGTCATTGCTCATGTGTAATTATCCCTCTGGACCTGTGTGTAATTTTTGTCTCCAATGGGAGTCTTAGCCTTCTTCCCTGTCATTACACTGTGTATAAATGCCAGTTTCTTACTAAAGGGGCTCTGACTCAGCCTCTCTGGGTGCTCTCTAGAAATACGACTCCCATACTGCCTGCCACATGTAGCTTCCCACCCCTCTGTGGAATATACACCCCCTATTTATAGCACTAGCTAGGCCTGTAACCCTGGGCTCGGCACAAACTTTCATTTGAGCAACCACCCCTTGAAATCCACTGACTTCACACACACACACACACACACACACACACACACACACACACACACACACACACACACACACTGGAGAGAGAGGGTGTGTTTGTGTGATTAAGAAAGACTGGGAGACCAAACCCGAGAGGCAAAAGTAGACAGAAACAACGAGACAAAGAGCAAGAGACAAGAAGTTTGAGTGACTTTGACGGGCAGCTAAGGGTGAAGAAATTACACATGCAGGAACTTGGCTGACAAACCAGTCCACCTGTTCGACACTGAGGGCTATTGTTGGAAGATTGATCTCTGGATATGACTTAAAGAGGCTTATTGGACAGAACATTATTTCACTTTGAACATTTTCGGACAACTTGGTGATTGAAGTTGAAGCAAGGACAACCAACATTTCTGAGGACCAGTAAGACCAGGATAACCTTCTCAAAAAAGCTATTGCATTTTAAATGCAGGACTGATATCAGTGTTATAATTAGACTCTATGTGCGTAGTTTATACACCTGTGCAGACAAGTAATAATAATCCCTTTTTTGACATTGGTTTAAAAAGCAAACTTGGCAATCAAAGAGATTTTTTTTATGTCAAGCTAAATAATTACTACTATTACAAATTACTGTACAAAATTCTACATAACGTATAAATGTAACTCGATCTTAGACACACCGCTGTAATTACAAAGCTAGCCTAGACAAAATTACAGACATTTGTAATTAAGGACCATCTATAAAAGGCGACCAAGGAAAGAGAAAAGTGGGCCACAAGGACGGCAACACAAAGAACCGGACATCAAGAATCTCAGCAGGAATAAACCGCTGTTTGTATCGAACAACACGCACCATGGATGCACATGGAGGACACTACCTCAACAAGGAAGCTGTTTTGTCACCTTTAGGCGCAGCTCGAATGTGCCAGCTGCTACTTGGTTGCACCATAATAGCCCTTGTGTCCCACAGTGCGGGCTATAGCGCCACCTATGGAACGTTCTGCATGTTTGTGTGGTGCTTCTGCTTTGCTGTCACGCTGGTTGTGTTCACCCTGGACATTACACGGCTCCACACCTGCATGCCCATTTCCTGGGATAACTTCACTGTGGCCTTTGCCATGCTGGCAACACTGATGTACATCACTGCTTCTGTGGTCTACCCTGTTTACTTCCTGCAAACAGAATGCCCTGATGAGGGCTGTGAAATCCAAATCTACCGCATTGCTGTGACTGTCTGTTCCAGTGTCTGCAGCTTCCCCTACGGAGCTGAGGTGTTCCTAACTCGAGCCAAACCAGGTGCTGTGGTGGGTTACATGGCCACTGTGTCTGGTCTACTCAAGGTGGTCCAGGGCTTTGTGGCCTGCATTATTTTTGGAGCCCTGGCCAATGCCAGCGAGTACAACCTCTACATTGCCACCCAGTATTGTGTGGTGGTGTACAGCCTGTGCTTCTCTGTCACTGTGATAGTGATTATACTGACGGTTTCTGGGAGGACCTCTGCTCTGCGGTTCCCCTTCGATCGGTTTGTGGTCATCTACACCTTTTTCGCTGTGATCCTCTACCTCAGTACTGCACTGGTCTGGTCCATCTTCAGCTTTGACAAGAAGTACAGCTCTGCTACTCGTCCTGAGAACTGCCCACGTGGAGACTGTCCTTGGGACAGTAAGCTGGTGGTGACAGTGTTCACCATTGTCAACATGATCCTATATTTTGTTGATCTCATCTACTCCCAGAGGATTCGCTTTGTCTCAGGCTCTGCTGTCTGACCCTTGCCCTGAGACTTTTTAGACTCAGAGGCAAATGATGAAGGTTTGAGGCCACATCCAACATGGGCTCCACAGTCACGTCTCTGAAAAGGACTCATTCCCTTATTAAGTAATGGTGTAATGTTTGCGTGACATTTGTTATTATCAGTATTCATCTTATATTGAGCCTCTGTTCTAGGCAGTATTACCCATGATCCATGCTATAAACTAAGGCCCTTCTCCAGTCCTCCAGTGACCTACCAGGGAGAGTCTGCCAGGTGCACTGATGAGCTGATCTCAGGAGGTCCACAGATGTCCTCGGGAAACACGTCCATCTCAGCAATACATCTCACCTCTCAAAGTTGCACTGGTGGTCTCATACATGGTAGACCTACAGGGGTGTGTGATAATGTTTAGAATACAACACCAGTATTATGTCAGTCAGACTTAGGCTGAACAATTTATTTATGAATTAACATGCATTATGTATTTATTGTTTCATACTGCCTTGTAAGATAATGTTTCATAGAGACACATACAGTAGTATTAAGCTTACAGCGTGCACTGAACATAGATTTCAGTTTTGGCTCTCCAGCCATTTTGCTGTATTTTGATTAATTTATCAAATTCCTCATCATATTTGTAATGCCAAAAGTTCAGGTTTATTACACTTTTCCTGTTGTCCACTGAATGTTTAATGTATCTGATACATTTATGACTACAGCATGATTACTAGGGACATGTAACATATTTTCTTTTTCTATGTGGTATTTTCCATTCAAATAAATACAGAATTGTATGTTTTGGGGCTCTTTGATTTCTGTATTGTTTGCTTTGCATGACAGGCCTCAACTGATATGTGAACATTAGTCTCAACTTTCAACTTAACTAATTAATTGGTGTTACCACAAAAGATGTGGTGCAACTTTTATTATGTGTTCACAGTATTTTCCTGTACCCCAAGAAGACATGTTAGACATTAATGTTTTCATACATGACCTTACTTTCTATTAAATTGTTTCTAATTGGAGCAGCTGAAGACAGAAAACCAGTGGTGGAAGAAATAGTCAGATCCTTTAGTTAAGTAAAAGTACCAACACAGCAATGTAAGAAAAATCCTACTTGTGTAAAAGCACATAAGTGTTGCCAGGAAAATGTACTTAAGTATTAAAGTAAAAATACTCATTTGGTCCCTCTGACTGACATATTATTATATATGACATCATTAGTTTATTTATACTGAAGCATCAGTGTGTAGGCAGCATGTTACTGTTGTAACTGCTAGAGGTGGAGCCAGTTTCAACTACTTTATATAAAGTTAGCTAGTTTAGTCCAGTGGTTCTCAACCAAGGGTTGGGCCCTTTCAAAGACTCGCAAAATAAATCTGAGGGGTAGTGAGATGATTAATGGGAGAGGAGAGAAGAAAAAACAAAGTTCTGATACACAAATGTGTTTTCAATTTTTGGACTTTTTCTCTAATCTTTGATTTTTGGTGAAATATTGGATCATTTGAATATTTATTGAAATGAAACCATGTGAGAAGTTTAGAGGGAAAAATCACTATTTAGTGGAGCTTTTAACAACTCATAGACAACTGAAATGTGACCCCAACTACACACTGTTTGTTGTTACTAAAACTGTCCAATAAATGTAGAGGAGTAGAAAGTACATTATCTCCCTCTGGTAGTGGAGTGGAAGTTTAAAGTGACATCCAATGGAAATACTCAAGTAAAGTATAACTGCCTCAACATTGTAATTGAGTAAATGTACTTAGTTACTTAGTTACATTACAAACTTGAAACTGGACATTTGTAATTTGTCAAAGGTTAAATAAAATAAATTTAAAAAACAACAACAAATTAATAAACTGTTGTTTTGTATTTAAAAATATGAATTATGTATTATATGCAATGGTAATATATATATATTATATGATGCCCAATGTCAGTAAAATTATCATAATTGTCACAGCTATTAGCTTATTTAGGCTAACATAGACTATTGAGCAAGAAACATGACTTTCTCTCTTCTGGAGCAAAGGAAAAAAGGCGTTACTTACTCTTAACTAGGCTACAAGTTGGCTCCAACATACTTTCTGGGTCAGCATAACATCTGTCTCCATTGCTGTAAAATTCTCTACCATGTCTTTCAAACTTTTCGCCAGCAGATGTTAGCATTGTGCTGGCTTCCTCAACTCCTCCCTGAGGCACAAACTGATGCAACTGGCTTTTCGGCTTAATAGGACCCGCCCGAAATTTACAGTTACTACAAAGGTGATTGGTCAGACGTGTTACGTACTGAGTAAACATGCAAGTTCATTGGTTTCTTCGCTTGTCAATCAAATGTTTTGCCACCAGGTACAGTGGAGCTAGGTAGCAGGGCCACGTTGCCAGCGTTGTTGTTTTGGAAAGTCAGACGGTCCACTCAGGGGCACCTTCCCTATAGTAGTAAGTCTGTTTATCTGTAAATATGTACAATTATTAATTTACACTGTGTACGTGGTTCCTGTCACCATATGTTTTCAGAAATGTCGTTTGCCTCGGTTAACAAGGAAATAAGAGTTTGTTTACTACCACTGCACAACATATCCAGAGCTAAAAGGCCATACTTGTGCACCAGTTGCGATATGCATGTTTAATACTGAGTTTAGCATCGAATCGATCTTTTTAGAAACTGATTCATCCGTGTCAAACTGTCTGTAGGTAGAATGAGTGTGGGCTTCATAGGTGCGGGCCAGCTGGCCCACGCTCTGGTGAGAGGTTTCACAGCTGCAGGTGAGTTTTGACTCACACATTAACAAGTGTGCATGGTTTTGATTTGATTTGTATTGTTGTCTGTTGATTGCAATCAGACACTGACATGATTTCCGGACTTTTTTCCCCCTTCTATTTTCACAAGGCGTGATTGCCACCCACAAAATAACAGCCAGTTCCCCAGACACAGATCTCCCCACAGTACAGGGACTCCGGGTGGGTGGACAATTAGAGATCAAAATCAATACTATACTGTATGTTCCATCTGTAATTGTGTTTAATTCGGGCTACGTTTAATTCATGCTTGAGGCTGCTGGATTTTAGAAATGAAAAATACATTGCTTACATGTAAATACTTCATATACCAGCTTGCTCCAATTAAATGATATATTATAAAACTTTGTCTTTACAGAAACTGGGTGTGAATTTCACTACCAGCAACAAAGAAACAGTGAGCAAGAGTGATGTGCTCTTCCTGGCTGTGAAGCCCCACATTATTCCTTTTGTGCTTGATGAGATTGGATCAGACATAGAAGATCGTCATCTTATTGTGTCCTGTGCTGCAGGTGTCACCATCAGCTCCATAGAGAAGGCAAGTAAGAGCCCCCTGACTGTACATGCTACTGATATGAAATATCACAAGATTTTTTAAACTCAATCTTATAACACAATTTTGAGTAAGACAATTAATGCATATTAAATGTGAATTTAGAAGTATGTGACTGTGTCTGAGAGGAAATCATAAGTAATGAAGACAGGAATGCCCATTATTATCCATTCATTGTTTGTTTACTAAAGTGCATTCAATTAAATCTGTAATCCAGAGTTTAGGACCAGGAAAAGTGTAGGACATTACTATAATTAAAACCTCAGATGATCTCTAGTTTCACTTCAACAACACATAGACATGGATTTCCCAGGTCTAGATGATTGATAATGCTTGCAAAACGTTTATTAAGTAGGATCAGCTCTTTTCAGGAACACTGAACTTTAACAGAAGACTCTCAAAATATGTTTGTGGTCTGAAATCAGCAGCCCCTCTGGCAAAAGTCACATTCTTTAACCTGATGCTGGTTTGCTGTTTGGACTTGAAACACCCAGGCATTTGCCTTTTAATAAAGGCCAAAATTAATTGTGCAATCTTAGAAAAGCTATTTTTAGTAACACACTTAAGCAAATGCACTAAACTAAAAAGTGATCCATTATGGCTTTAGATTTAAAGTTAAAATTAAAATACAAATGGTCCTGTCAGCCCAACTTCTTTCGTGTGATTTCAAAATAGTCCATGAGATCTTTGTTATTTGTTACCCTTTGCAGAAGCTGCAGCAGTATCGCACAACCCCAAAGGTAATGCGCTGCATGACCAACACTCCAGTAGTGGTGCGTGAAGGCGCCACCGTGTACGCCACAGGCACCCATGCAGAGGTGGAGGATGGAAAGCTTCTGGAGCAGCTGATGGCAAGTGTAGGATACTGCACTGAGGTGGAAGAGGACCTGATTGACGCCGTTACAGGCCTGAGTGGCAGTGGTCCTGCTTATGTGAGTGTTTTGCAGTGCTGGTTTACCTGTAGCACATACACCAGATCTTTCAGATGGTTTTAAGTCATTCCATCATCCTAACTATTGACGATTGTGGCCTTAAAGGCGTTCACAGCTGTAGATGCACTTGCTGATGGTGGAGTGAAAATGGGCCTGCCCAGGAGGCTGGCTGTACGCCTCGGAGCCCAGGCCCTGCTGGTATGAAAGTTATCTGTAATATAAATTTATGTGTAACGTGTATGTGTTTTCTTTGATACTTTTCAGTATTATATTTCTTGAATTGATTTCCTTTTTTTACAGGACAAGGCTGGAGATTTTTCTTTGTTTGTCTTTTTGCCAACAAACCTCATATGCAGAGCCAAACCATCAATCAGTCAATCCTACTTACAAATATTGTGTGTATTCAAAGCATCATGTATCTTATTCCTTTGTGCCACAGACCTCCATTGAACATGATTAAAAACACATCAATGACCCACACTGCTGCATTGGATCCCCAAAGAATGTGGTTATTTAAGATTTTTTAGAAACAGTTCCAATAACGGCATCCAGATTTCACTGTTCAAAGAGTATTTCCATGTTAGGAAGAGGCCACTTCATATGCACAAGGAAGCAGGTCTGTTGACACTGCTCGGCTAGCTTGTTGTGCTATGTAGTCTTGACTTTGCACTAAATGTATTTGAGAAATATACAATGTTGGGATCAGTGTCTGATCAATATACATCAAGCATTAAAAATCACAATTATTTACTGTAAAGAGTCCTTCTGCATGTGTGGTGGACTCTCCCTGACAGGGAGATTCTTTTTTGGAAAGATGTCCCCCACTGCAACTGTATGGCATATTGACATGTTTTTGGACAAAAATGGAGGTTTACGACACAGAGGAACACAGTATATCAGGCTATGGATACACACGCAGTACTTGTTAGTAGGATCAAATCATTGTTGGTTTGGCTCTTCACAAGATTTTGTTGACAATAGGAAACATCAGACAGAAAGAAGATAAAAAAAAGAAAATCACCAGCCATATCCTTTACGTCTTGCTTATCTGGCAGATCGGGCCATTATAACATTCTGAAAAGGATATGCACGTCTTTTTTCACACTGGCACAATTTCATTCAGATGTTGATTAATGTGCACTTTCCCTGTAAGGCATACAAAACCAGATACAGCTCTGCCAAGTGTGACCTGCAGTATGTCTTGGTGGGTTTAGACAGTCTGGATATATAATAGCTGGATAAAAGATACAGGCTGTGTTTACATAATCCGTGCTTTGTTGGTCTAACGTGGATCTCCCTTTGTGTTTCTTCAAAGGGGGCAGCTCGAATGTTGTTAGACTCAGAGCAGCACCCTGGGCAGCTCAAGGACAATGTGTGCTCACCAGGGGGCGCCACCATTCATGCCCTTCATGTCATGGAGAGTGGTGGCTTTCGCAGCCTCCTCATCAATGCCGTAGAGGCCTCCTGTGTTCGTACGAGGTAATTTGATAAGACCAATGTGAGACAAACAAACCAACAAATCATATTTCCTGTCATAAGGACACACAAGAAATGCTTTTAAGTTGATTGTCTTACTTAAATAGCCTAAGGGTGATATATTTCTTTTGAAGTTTATAATTCAGACAGCAGATGGAGCCATGTGTCATCATTTTAAAT
The DNA here is from genome assembly GCF_963691925.1 of Scomber scombrus. NCBI lineage: Eukaryota > Metazoa > Chordata > Actinopteri > Scombriformes > Scombridae > Scomber > Scomber scombrus. Next base: position 13,321,977 of record NC_084987.1, read on the forward strand.
TGAGAAATTCTAATCAATAAACTACAGTATATTGTGCTATGTATGTTACTGTACATACCGTATTGTAAATGTCTGTGTGTCCCTGCATTTCCTTTAAAAAGGGAACTTCAGTTTTTGGCCGACCAAGAGAAAATCTCCTCAGCTGCTATAAAGAAGACAACTCTGGACAAAGTGCTGCAGCAGCCAGGAGTGACAGTGGACGCCGTTGGTGGTAGAACTCGTGGGATCAGTGTCTTCAACAACAGCAATCCAAAAACGAAAAAGGACTGATCCTTTTTCATCACGCTGGGAAACAATGCATTGCAATGCAACTTGTCAGATCGCTAAGGATGCTGTACATCCTGTTAACAAACCACTACTGCCTGATGATTGTTGAAAGATGAGACAACCTAGTGGATTGCCATCTATAAAAAAAATGTGATGGAACCTAACCTCAGGAAAAACTGTATAAGCAATGTTTTATTAAATGCCTCTCCTTTCTTCCTCCTTTCAAGCTGTGATTTCATTCCTATCTTGTCACTTCTCATGGTCAACTTTGGTCGACTTTGAGATAGAATGATATTCCATATCTGGTGAATTTGGCTTCAGGAATCTTATTTTAGTTGGTTCTTTCTGATGTTAGTAGGTAAAGCAATCCATTGGGCTGCAGTAATGTTATGGTTTTCTGGATATGGTAACCTATTTATGCAGTTATTAAATTATGTTTTCATTCAAGTATTTTCCTACTTAAACTTTTCTTACACAAAATGTAAAAGGATACACACTCACTGGTAAAAGTATATCTTTTTTGACAGTATCAACAAAAACTGAAAATGTATAAACTTGAAAAAAGTAGGATTTTTGGAAGAGTTTTATTGGATTGAATTAAATTGCACAGGTGTACATAATGCAGTGGCCGGTGACTCTATTTTATAAAGCAATGAAACTGGAAGTTTCGAAACTGGTGTTATTAAATATTCAAAAGACAGTGTTGATGCAATCAATTTTTTGTCAGTGCAACAAGCAGCAAGCAGTTGGATAGCTACGCTAAATGCCCGGTGGAACGTTATTAAGTATTAATGTCAGGGTTGGGAAGTTTACTTTGGAAATGTAATAGGTTACAGATTACTAGTTACACTATTTAAAATGTAATAAGTAATGTAACTATTTCAATAACTTAAAGTAATGTAGCTTTTTACATTTGATTACTTTCTAATTTTCCAACAAATGTTTTCAGCTATTAGGGTAAGTGTACCCATTAAGCTCACCAAAATCTAACTTCGGGTGTTTTTCATGGACACTGACATGATTTGTAAGGGAGATCATTTCTTTTATATTTTGGAATATAAAATTGAGATATTTTATGAAAAAGTAAAAAGTCTGGCACGGGCTTAATTGGTACTGTGACACAATTTAAGCCCATGTCATGATTTATTTACAAAATATTGATTTCAAAGAATTAAGAAAAAAAGCATTGTATGTAGCCTATTCAGTTAGGCTACATGTTGAATATTAAAACATGAGGAAAAAACCCTCCTCCTGAGCAAGATCTTAAAGGTCTGACTTCAGATGTAACCCCCTTTGTAATCAACATTTTCAGTAACTAATTTAATTACACATTTTTTCTCAGTAACTGTAACAGTTACATTTATTTTGTAATTAAATTACATAACGCCGTTACATGTAACTAGTTACTTCCCAACACTGATAAATGTAGAAGGGGTGCAGTATATATTTTTGGTTAAAATGTTTCTTTACTTCATGAATGAAGGCACGTGACCAAACACGATGACGTCTGGCTCCGATACAAGAGAAAGGGATCAACAAGGAGAGCACGAGCTGGCATTTGGGAGAGCAGCGCTGTAGCCTCTGTCAGCGTAATAAAATAAATACTACGGAGACTCTCATGGTTGTTCCTCCGCGTGTTGGTGTGAGGAGAGGACATTGACAGCCACAGCTTCACAGAGAGTCATTTTAAGTCAGGTGGGTGCGTAAACTAAACAGAGTCGGTGTTGTTATGCTGAGTGTGCATGCCTGACAAGCTGGCCGCGGCTAGCTTCACGCGTTAGCCACCTAGCCTCTGATATGTCTCTGTGTGCGTCAAGTTAACCGGATTTACACCACAATTGGTTTTTCAAACGAAGAGTATCCCATTTAGTCGGGAATGTGCGTTTTTGCTATTGTGAAAGCTACTTCCGGAAATGCTTTAGTGTAGTCGGTGTGAAATGACAATCGTCGGGCTCCTACTATGCTGAGATGGCAGCTAATCTTTTGTACACGCTCGTGAGCTGCGGATAAAAATATGCCATTCAGATTTTGGGTTTTGATGTAGCGCGACTGCCAGTTGTTTCGCGCGTGAATAGATGATTTTTTTCCCTAGTTGAGGAAGCGCTCATGGTGCTGTATTGCTACAGTTATAGTAAGGAAGGCTGAGCACGGGGATTTCCTCGCTTGCTTGTTTTGTAGGCGGGGGAGTTGTTTGCCACTTTCACAAGCAGGCGTTGAGAGGTTGCAGACAGGAGTCGTGGCATGTCCGAGCTGTGTAACTAGGCTGCTTTTAGGATAACTAGTTTGGCGTCTCTTGCCCACTGTGTCACAGCGCTTCTCGGTGGTTTGTCAACTCGTGCGCTTTCTTGCTGTTCAAACCTGCTGCTTCATCACCTCGTTGTGAAAAAGGAGCAAGAGCAAGCCGAGGCAGCGGGTTTAGCGAGATCAGGTTGGTTGCATTGTATATCTATATATTCATATATTATTTTTTTCTTATGACATTCCTGTCAGAGATGAATGTGATTGTTGAATCTGAGCAACGTGCTGTGCTTTATGTGCAGCTTCAAATGCATGCATGGTTTTCATCATTTTTTCCTAAGGCAAATGCTTCCATATCATCGTTTCGTATTGAATTGGTTTGCCTGAAGTGACAATTCATTTAACCACTGGTTAAATTGTAACAATGGCAGTGCAGATCAAACCTGCCGTCCTTGGCTTTTAACCAGTCTTTATTATCAGAGCCAACAAACAAACAGCGGTATTTTTATCATGCTGAATCATCACAATGATGTAGGCTATTTAGACGTCCTCAGAATCCACCCCGAAATATGGCACCACCGGACAAAGGTCTGCTCGGTGGATAAGGGTCGATGTTTATCACTAAGCCGCCGTTATTAAGTACATGGATCGAAATGGTGCTCATCTGTCGTCCAAGTCAGTCATCAAGCCATGAGCATCAAGTGATTACCATCATGCATGTATCAATAGCCTCATCTACATTCAGCTGAGAATGTGCATTTTATTGCAGTGCTGTCAATGATGTACATCAACAAACGAGGTGTGAGTAGCCTACATTTAGACCAAGTGCTTAGGTGTCAACTGCGATGTCAAATCCATTATAGAAAAATGCATGATAAGCAATATATTATGCCTATAATGGAGTCCTGCAATGAGTGGTTGTTTAAATTGGGTCATGTGTAATTATGGAAGGTATAGGAAGTTAAAAATCTTATTAGGTAGTATTTGAAATAAAATGCAAGTCTAGGATATATGTATTTTGGTGTGTGTGTGTGACATGCTGTAAATGCCTTTTTTGTTTTTGTTATTAAATTGTATTCTAAATGCGACTGCGAGCCAGCTTGCTTATGACATTATTTGATTCAGTTTAACACTTCATTTCTCTTATTTTGGGTTGGCAGATGCTCTTGTTTCCCTGTGTGTGACATGATGAAATTTGCAGCCCATTAGAGTGCACGCTTATGGCGGGCAGGTAATGAATTATCCATGGAGAATCTCTGTGCAATTTGAAAAGTCACCTTGGAAACTGTTGAGCATACATAGGCAGGGCTAAACAGATAGAAGTTGCCCATTCTTGCTCAGATATCCAACTTATTTCATCATCTCTGTTCATGCGAGCAGGGCATTGAAGTGTGTTTAGCAGACAGGCCAGCGCTACATCAGAAGCCCCGGCTTTGCAATAAAGCGTAATGCCCATCTCTGCCTTTTTCTGCAGGTAACAAGAACAGATGAGGGTCCATAAGAGCCCGATGGGGCTCGCAATGGTGTGCGCATGGAGACAGGGAGTGGTGGAGATCAGCTCTGAGATTTATCGCCTCTTGCATTGAGGTATCCAAGATAAAATAAGGCTGGATACCATAGAGGTGTTACCAAATGCACAACTCATACCTAGTGGCATTGCTCAGAATGGGCAGGCGATGGAGGGTGGAAGAGAATATGTAAGGTTGATGAAACACGAGGCAAGACTTTACACTGCATAGAGTGCAGTCTGTCCACCAACACCTCTGTATGGCCAACACAGCTGTGCCTTGGGAGTAGTTACGCCTATTCAGGACAATTAATAGCCTCCAGAAAGGAACACAAATGTGGGATTTGTCCACAAAAGTGCTGCTTAAGCTGCACAGGGAAATGGGAATGCCTGGAAGCAAGGGAGAAAAAGATCAATATAGTTTTTTTTCCCCCCCGTTTTTGCAATAGGGAGGGAATGTTGATGATGAAACCTCTTGCAAGTGTAGTGCGGATTATGATTGCTTAGCATTGCGATATGCCTGCTCCACTTCTCAAAGTAATACTTTCATCCAGACAGAGTAGCAAGTGTGTTTGATGAATTTCTGTTTGGAACTTGAGTTAGACTTGGCATGTTCATTATCGCCCTGTGTGTGTGTGTTCATGTCTTAGATGAACCAATATCGGACAGAACATGGAGAGCATAAAATGTAGAGCCTCTCGCCGGCTGCTGTTTTTCATGTAACCTACTTTTATCTTGGCTGATTTATGTGTGACACATATCAGTGGTAAACTGACATTGAAAAGTGATTTAGCTGTCCCCATACTTGTATAAAAAGCCAAGTCAAACTGAAACTAATGAATGATGCAGATTTGTTATTTTGAGTTATGATAAAGGTGAAAAAATTAGACCGTTTTCACTATGTTCTGATCTGACTTGGGCTGCTAGATATGTGTAAAATTTTCTAAGGAGGTTAAAGATAGTAAGACCTTGTTCTAAGATAAGCAGTCTATAACCCACATTGGAAAGGAGCTCATGCAGATCATTGGGCTGCCTTAAGTGCTGCCTGTAAAAGTTATTGGTAAAATGGTCAAAGATTGTTTGTAGAGGAATGTAAAATGAAGGTGTGTTACCCAAATGAGTGCAGAGTATGTTGTATGTATGCGTACACACTCAATTAATATTTCCCTGGCACCAGTATGACAACAATCTAATTTTATACATGTGAGTTATTTATTTGCAAAATATTCCCAATTTACAAAAGCAAAGTGACAAAAAATAAAACTAATAGAAACTGCCTTTATATTCAGTCAATCGGTTATTTATTATTTAGCTGACGTTCCTTCCTGTGGTACACAGAGTGAGCAGGTGGGTGTTCAGTATATTGCTCAAGGATGGATGGAAATCCTGGCTGCTGTGGGGATCAAACCTGTGATCTTACTCTTGTAAAATTGTCTAAATCTTTTGGCCTCTTGTACGCTCTTGAGGTATGTAATTTGTTTGAGTACTTTAGGCTTTAATTCAATGTAAAATATTTGAAGAAATGAGAAAACAATGACATTGAGAACTCCAAATAGATGATAGTGTTCCGCAGAGGTAGACTTGAGTTAAAGTGAATGCATGCTTATGAATTCAAACTGTATTCTGGAGTGACGTAATTTATTTATTTATTTGGATAATCATGTTGAGTGTGAGGCTCCCTCAAATATCCTGTAGGCAGACATCATCAATCATTTGGCATAATTTGAACTGAGTGGTGGCAGTGTTATTAATAGAAATTAGCATCTTTGTTACTTTCAGGTAATAACTTTGCTAAATGACTGCATTTGAATCAAAGAGCTTTGTGAAACAAAGTGATAATAAATTATTTTTTTCTGTGGTTATGTTGCTTAGCTTTGTTGATTTAATGGGCTTATCACAGAGTGGTGTTTCAGTTTAACAGAATCCAGAGTCAAATATGTGAATTTTTTCACTACAATTTCACTTAATTACATTACAATGTGTTGAACTGCTCTAGCTTAGCCTGTGTGCTACAAATGCTGTGTTGTAGCTGTAAGGTCAATGCAAAATGCATTTAATATGTATGCAACCAGAGTAGTAAAGCTCCTGGATATTTTGCCAGTGTGTGGGTTGCCTGCAACCCTTACTTCCTCTGCCAGTGCAAGGCCGAAGTATCAAGAGCTATTCTCTTCCTGTTTAATCAAGTCCTCCAGGCAGATTCAGTGGAAGGCCAATGAAGTCTCTTCTCTTGCCTGTACTAACAGAGCAGCTCCAACAGTAAACAGCAGCTCCTGAGCTTGGAAATAGATTCTGTATTGAAACATTAGCTAATGCAAACCAGTCTCTAACCCAAGTCCCTTTTAATAAGCCTCACATTATCAGTGACTTAAGAAAATCTTAAATTCCTTGAGGGTGATGATTCATGTTTTCTCTTTAAACCACATGAACTGGATGCAGATTCCAGACATAAATGTGCCACATGCTCCTCTGCATGCTATAACCTACTAGCTTTCAAATGTGACTTTTATAGAGCCAGAGTCTATCATAGTGCGTTATGTTCTGAAATAGACAGTGTTACATTCATGTCTGTAAACCTGTAGGGGGAAAGGATCACATTTATTTTTGAAAAATTAGGAAAATTGTGCACCAGAAGACTACACATTACAGATTGTTTTAATATTTATTGTATTCATAAATACGTCACACTTTAGATTAATATCACTTTTTTTTTTTTTTTTTTAAATCAGCAGATGTCTTGGCAGTATTGCCAATCTTTTAACAAGCATAAAAGTCTTAGAATTACCATATTCAGTGAATGAAGAATAACAAGCTAAAATCTATTGGATTAAATTCTGAAAGGCAGTTCTAATCTTAGTTAAGAGTCATTGTACTTATTTAGCATTTTACCACTTAAAATGAGAATGCCACTCCAATAATTGTAGAACATGTCTTTATGTTGACTGGTAGAATCTTTAAATACATTTCTCTAAATGAAACATTGCAAGTATTCAAAAGGTCAAGGACGTTATGTGTTACCATCTATTGTGGTCTTAAAAAATGCAATGCCTTGAAGAATAAGAAATAAGTATAGTCTACCAGAGCAAATTTTACCTAAGAGCTGATAAATAAGCAGAGAGAACTTTCTCTTTTGCTGTATTATGCAGCAGGTGGCAATATATTCCCCCTCTTTCAAACCTTAATTTAAGTGGATAAAAGGACACATGTCAAGAGTTACAAAATTCTTGGATGAAATATCAACCTCAGCTTCCCCCGTGAGATCTTTTTTTTCCTCTACTGATTTCCATTAACCTTGATTAAAGCGCTTTTCTGTTGAATGTAGTTTTAAACATCCGTCTGTTCATTCAGCACGACTACTCCTGCAGACCAGAGCAATATCAGGAAGATATACAGACTGTTACTAACAACCATTTAACCCTTTAGTTATAGTCACATTGTATTTATTCTAAGGGTCAGTGTTTCCAAAGGCTGGTATAAGATTTTGATTAGCTGCTGTTTTGGCGTTGCCCTAAACCTCCTCTGGTCAAAAGTATTGGCTTAGTATTTCCCCTCTACTACAAGCATATCGCATTTCCCTCTGAAAGCTGCTGAATGATTTCCCCTCTCCCTCTTTTTGTCACTCTTATTTCACGCTCTGAATACTTAGTAGTTAATAGCTTCCCTCCCCTCTTCCCATCATACCTTTCTTACACACACACACACACACACACACACACACACACACACACACACACACACACACACACACACACACACACACACACACACACACACACACACACACACTTGCACACTGTTGTCTCTATACACAAGTTTACACCAGTCTTCCAGTAACTCTTCCAGAGCTATCAGAGGAGTCTGATTTTTAATTTGCAGTTAAATGGCGCCCAACGCATGCAGCTTGCTTGATAATTGACTTCACTCAGCTGAAGGGAGGAATGATTAGATCTGAATATCGAGGCGATCATTTCAACTCAGAATTGGAAGGGAGGGAATAAAAGTAGTGGCTCTGATCAAGCATGAAATGTTGAGAATAGATATTTATGGCGTACAGGATGAAAACGTTGGCAGGCTGCATTAAGCATCTCAACTCTGAGAAAAGGGATTGGACAAGACAACAAATAAGTACAAAGTACAAATTAATGAGGCAAAGCGTAATGGGGAAAGTGCTGACATTTTTTGTTTTTCACACACTTATCTCATCATGTGCTTTTCAGTATCTTCATGCTCATCAATCTTCTATTTCCTGTGGAAAGTCCATGATAATGGAGCGAGAGGCTACAAGCCTCATTCATTATTGATCAGGGAAACTGAATAGGTGATCATACTGGCTTCACATCCAGGTCTCTTCTTTTGTGTTGTGTTAATCTTCTAACATGTGCAGGTTTTTGGAGAGACAATGAGTTGAAATGGAAGCTAAACCACTCCATCATCTTAGCGCTAGTTTACTTTAGGGCTACAGCCCCCATGTTTCTCCTTGTGGCTGCACAGACCCTCTTTACAAGTCTGGACTGGTCACAGCAGAGTAAAGAAATTTCAAGGAGGCATGCGAGCAAAATGAGCCACACTGTGTGTCTTCTCTTTTGGAATGAATTGCATTGTTTGGTGTGAGATGTTATTCAGCTGCTAGTTTCACAGAACTGAGTTGCTATTGTTTGGATGCTGCCTGAGCTTTCCTGAAAACAGTCTTTCATCAGCATGCACCTCCACTGTCTAGTTTTATTCACTTCATTAGCAAGCTGCCGATGCCAAGTACTCGGACGCTTCTTTTCAAGAATTGATCATGACAAGTTAAATTTTATATGTGCTTGTGTGGTTTTGGTAATCTGCCTCTGTGTGGATACATGTGCGTGTGATTTTATTACGTGATATGCAATCCACTCTCATGTCTCAGTGAAGCCCTCCCCAGCCATGTTTAGTATTCAGAGAGCAGGCGCTGTCGTAATCTGGATTCTGAGGCAGGTTGCTGGGGTTTTTGTTTGCTCTTATGGTCCTGATAATCTTGTTACACTGCTGTCAAGTGGAGCTGGCTCTCCCTGCAGCCCTGAACCACCATGCGTGCCACCTCCAGTACCAGAAATCCCCCCTCGCCGCCCCCACCACCAGCCCACCGCCATTTTGACATAGCCGTTGATGGAAGAGCTTTGGATGTATCCTTGAAGAATCACCTCCTGAGCATCTTTATTCAGCCTGCCACCCCCTAACCCCCGTCTCCCACCCCCACCTTAGGCAGTCGACGACAGTGATAAATATTCATCAGGGGATCCAGTGTGTGTGGATGCTGTAGCCTCGGTTCCCCCTCAACAAAGGGTCCCCCAGCTAGTGGTGTCCATCCTTGGCAGCCCCCCTGGAGGGATCTTGTGGAGGGGATGAGATCATTAAAGCATGACATGGGCTCAAGGCCTGACCTATCATGTCACATCAGCATTTATCCCACCAGAGTCCAACCCCCCCCAAGCATTAACCTAAGCCAACCCCACCTTTGCGAACTGCTCTCTATAGATTTAGATGAACACAGACAGCTTTTGAAGGTTGGCTGGGTTGCTCTCGTCGTGTTAGTTCAACTTCACAACTTCCTAATTGGCACCTTGGTTTTGGTCCTTGCTGAGATCAGTATTTTTTTTTCTCCCTCAACCTGTTCTTCTCAAGCTCCTCTAAATGTGTTGAGTGTGCATTTTTAACAAGGCGGTTTGCTCTCTCACTCTCTTGCTCTCTCCTTTCTTTCTTTCTTTCTTTCTTTCTTTTCTTCTCGCCCTCTCTTTCCCTCTCGCTCTTTCTTTCCGTCTGTCTCTCTCACCATCCCCTCCTTCCCTTTCTCCGGGTGACCACACTCAGCGTTTTCTATTTCCTGTGGGTGTGATGTCTCTCCTCCACAATCAGCTCTGATTTGTCAGCGTTCTTCCAGGCAATTCATAAAAATTCAGCAAGCACCTACAAAAGTCGTCTGTGTCCCCCGCGCTTGCTCCCTACCTCCGCTGCCCCTGTGCTCCATGCCACAGTTTTCTCCCCGGGCATACACAAAAGACTTGAAATACAGTGTAATAATAAGTATTAGATGCATGCAAGAAAGACAGTTGGTTGGTGTCCTCAGTTACGACTGTGAACAGAGTGAACTTGTCAAACGCAAGGGTATTCAATTGTAATCAAATCTGCGCAGGAAGTCTAAAATTTCCCCGTCACATTTTTTGTGTGAAATTATAGGTGTGTTTTTCTTTTCCTCGCCTCTTTGTGTGTCTGTGTGAGCATGCCTCTTTGTCTCTGTGAGGTATGACATGCCTGGTAGTGGAAGGGAGCAGCTGTGCATTGGACCTTGTCTGTGTTGTGCTGCCATGCCCTGTCATTGGTAGCCGTCTGTTGGCAGCAGCCTGTGCTGGAGGGTTGCAGCCTGAGCGCAGTCCTTCCACAGTGTCATATGGTGAGCTTTCATTGTGCCAAGCCATGCCTACTATGTTACCCTACACACAGCTGTGTGACAGAATACGCTTCCTCAACCTGGATAATGTGCCATCTCTCCCTGCATTTTCAAGATTCCAACTGGTTTATGAACAATGTTGGGTCTAGGCTGCTGAGGGGAAAATGATAGGCTTCCATGAAATTTGGAAGAAGCAGCCCTTTTTTTTCTCCTACTCTGATCGCAGTAGCTATTAGTAGAGTACTTTCCTGTCTATTTGTCCATTATCTGTGCTTCATCAGGCAGACCATTATCCCATTATGTTTTGCATCTGTGGTCCAAATGCTTACTGGAAATGAATCACCACAAAGGCCAGTGAAAGGTAGGTGTTACTATCAGTCAGCTATTCATAGCCAACCCAACAGGGATGAAAGTATCACATTTAAAAAGTCCTCCACAGAACGTGAAAGGCGTTTTTTATACGGGCATCTGCAGCATAGAGAAACATTGCAGTTTTATGAGGAGCCAGAGGACTTTTTTTAAGTGAAAGCATCAAGAATGCAAGTCACAATCTGACCTCATGTTATGTCCCCCAGCCTGTGTGATAGTGTCGTATTCAGGTCATTTTTAACAAGCGTCTGTCTCTCCCTGTTTGGCTCAGGTGACCAGTCCACCTGTAGCACCCTTTTGTTGCCATGGTAATATCCTGGCCATCTTAGTGCACTTCAGAGCTACGACTCTTCTGTTTCTTCTTTCTTTTTTTCCCCCTCCTTCCCTCACTGAGCTTCTCTGAACACATCATACATATACATGATGACTATCTTAGTGGGCGTGTAGGCTATAAACACATGCACATACTGACAGTAGTTCTTTTTTCTTCTGTTTCGTGTGTTTTGATGCTAAAAAGTTGTAAAAGCCCACATGCATTTGTTTATGTGCTCAGTGCAAACACACTCTACTGGGCTCTGTAAATCAGCTTACCGAGGCAATGTGCTGGCTGGGCTGACTGTGGTGGGTGCCTGTGTCGCTGACACAGCATTTACTGTGTGTAGTGTAAAGCACCCAGGGCCACAACCGTGTGTGTGTGTGTGTGTGTGTGTGTGTGTGTGTGTGTGTGTGTGTGTGTGTGTGTGTGTGTGTGTGTGTGTGTGTGTGTGTGTGTGTGTGTGTGTGTGTGTGTGTGTGTGTGTGTGTGTGTGTGTGTGTGTGTGTGTGTGTGTGTGTGTGTGTGTGTGTGTGTGTGTCCTGTGACAAAGCTCACACGGTGGAAGGCACCCAACCTTCTGTCTGTCTTAACACCAGTAGGTTAAATTTCTCGCCTGCACAGGTTCTCTTGGTGTTCCCTCAGTACTGACATGACAGAATAAACTGCATTGCAGCCCTGTTATTGTGGATGGTAGCTGAGGCTCTGCAGTAGTTACAGCATATCCTTTTTGCATTGATTTATGGGATTATAGCTGCAGACCAGCCAAATCTAGACTGTCTAGACTGGATAGCTCATACAGTAGATGAAAGCCTGCCCTGTGTCCCTTTTTTGAGAGTGTATTTTAGCTGAGGGTGTGTGTACAGTAAAAAGGCTGAGCTCCTCTGCTGTTTATGCTATGAGAGGCACTTAACAGAGGCGACTTCTCTTGAGTTTTGTTTTCCAAGAAATTGTGGTCGTGAATTGCTGCCAGCCAACTAAATGTCGTGCTCCTTGTGATTCGCTGCTCCCCTTTTTAAAATGCAGTGCAGGATTCAAGTGAGAGATCTTTGAAACACTTGCCACTGGATTGTATTGCCTGGTCTTAATCAGCCCAATCTATGTTAGTGGGGGGAAAAGCATACCACTGAGTAATTTGTCCATAGTGACAGGTGCAGTAATAAACCAGGTGCCACTCGCTGAATAGGCTTGGTATCACTTACAAAGAAGTCTAAAGTCCTTTGACCCATTTTTTTGTATTTGAAGTACTTAGCCATGCAGTATCTTCTATGTTAGAAAATGTATTCTTATCTATTTCATGGGAATTTTTCTTTTAAAAGCTCCCCTAAGTTTTTTCTGGTGTTATGTTTGTTTTTTTTTGTGTTTTTTTTTATATTCTTGTGGCTTTTCTTTTCACAGACCAACCAACAGTACAGGTGGACGCAGCTCTCGTGGCATGACTACCACAAACAAGGGAAACAAGGCCTTGAAGGTAGATAACTTGTAGACACAGAACTAAGTTTGTCCAGATGTGAAGTATGCCATGTTCATATTTTATCCACACTAACTAACTCCACATCCGCAGGTGAAGCGGGAGCCAGGGGAAAATGGCACCAGCCTGACAGATGACGAGCTGGTGACCATGTCAGTGCGGGAGCTGAACCAGCATCTACGGGGCCTGACGAAGGAGGAAATCCTGCAGCTGAAGCAGCGACGGCGTACCCTGAAGAACCGGGGCTACGCTGCCAGCTGCCGGGTGAAGCGTGTCACCCAGAAAGAGGAGCTGGAGAAGCAAAAGGCTCAGCTGCAACAGGAAGTGGACAAGCTGGCCACAGAGAATGCCAGCATGAAGGTGGAGCTGGACGCTCTGCGTTCAAAGTACGAGGCCCTCCAGAGCTTTGCCAGGACTGTGGCCCGCAACCCTGTCACCTCATCCAGGGGACCTATGTCCTCCGTCATAGGGCCCCTCATCCCTGGTAAAGTAGCTGCCACCAGTGTCATCACCATCGTCAAATCCAAAACGGAGGCTAGGTCGTAGTAGCAGAGAGGATGGGATGACGATTTTCAAGACTAAACTAGTCAGTGCATTGTAACATGGCACAGGATTGGCCGTGTAAATTCTCAGTTTCACCCCATGGCACTAACACTAACAATACGCTTCCCCCAATTCACTCTTGAAGTACAACTCAGCAGTCTGTACCTGTCAACAGACATGTTGTGCTTCATGGTGGCACAGGTAATCGAATTGTGTGATTTAAAACATCACAGTTGGTTATCAAAGAATGGTGACACATTGGCAATACTGAAACATTTCATTTAAAAAGCCAGCTGTGGTAACAGATATTCAAGATGGCAATATTGGGTAGCTAAAATAGAATAGAATAAATGTTTTTTTTTCTAATTACTGAGACTAATGGTTCATGGCATCAAGTCAGACTGTTAATAGGTTGTTGGTTTCTGATAAGGTACTGTATGTGATGCGTCTGTTTTCTTTAAGACTAAGCTCTTAAGTATTTTCCGTCCTAAGAATTGGTTTGTTTGTAGTCTCACAACCAGTAAACTAACTATTAGATAATACACACGAGAACAAGAAAAGAAAGAGCCAGCACTTATCCCACATTGAACCCCTTTGCTTGTTATTATGCACTGACTGATATGAGGGTAAATAACACATGGTCACAAACTCTTGGCATGGATGCGACAGATGTCTTTAAAACAGCCTGACTAACCCAAAACTAGTAAATTAGTCCAATTTGTGATTTTGTTGGTCGCCTGTCAAGAATATAAGCATGAAATAATGCTCCCAAATCTAGCATTCATTTCTGTTTATGCATCTGTGACAGGCTTTAATGAACTTGTCATTATCAATATGACTGGTAGATGCAATAATATATGTATGCACTGAAAATACAAAGAGGTCTTGCATATTTATGGTAAGTGGAAATGTTTAAAAATGATCAGCTGTTCTTAATGATATTGTTCCAGAGCTGAGTGCCATTCCAATATGACAAGATTCTTCTACAATATCTGAAAACCTGAATGTTATTACAGTAATATCCTCGTGTTTTGAGGGGACAGTGTAATCCACAAACATTTTGAAACATAATTTTTGCTCATAGAGAAAAATATGTTGGAGTTGTTTTGTTTAAAAGATATATATTGCATTTTTTGTAATTACAGGGCCGTCAGATATTTCCAAAAGAAAATCTTTACACAAGCTTTACTGTTTGAATTGTTAAGGTGTAGAAAACTTTGTCTAATGTTGAGTTCTTGGTTTTTATTATTAGGTAGATTACCTTCCATTGTTTATAGAAATACAGAAAAAGAAAACAGAAAAAAAAATCCTGTGACATCTTTTTTGCAATTGTACCGAAAGTGGCTTACTATTGAAGTCTGATAGCTTTTTCTAGTGACTAGGCGCGTACTGTGGGGTAGCGCGTGATGTGATGTGTAAGTGACAAGTTGGCAGTGTCGTTCACTGTATAGATGTCAATGCTGTGCTATTTAAAACAAATCTGTAGAGCTAAACTAGGTGGTGTAAACAAGGTCAATTGTCTTTGTGCGTATTGGCATCTGTGATATCCTCCGCTTCCTTGGTGTTAGTTACAAATCATATTGTCATTAAGAGTTTACCACATTGAGCCATGTAAGACAGAATTGGGTGAAATGGCGTTTCGGTATTCAAAAAGCTGTGTTCTAGTGAACATGAATTTAAAAGACTTTTGCTTTTCCTTGAAGCTCAAAGTGATACTGTCATTGCAGAACCTGAATAATGGTTGCACCTGGTGCTGGATGCCCTCTAAATACATCCTTTGTAACCAGAAAGTAAATGACTTCATTATTGGGAAGATTTCATTATCATATTCATTCCAGACACTTAATTGGTGTGAATTAGATCACAGGAATAGAAATGAATAACCTCTCAAATGTCGCTTTTGACAGACTAATTGAAATTTGAGGTTAACAGAAAATTTTTAACGGTTTACATTTTTACGTGTTTTTTTTTGTTTTTTTCCTTCCCCAAAATCTTGCAGTTTTTCAACACTGTAAGTAAGATTGCATCAATGATCTTAAAGGGTAACCGCCAAATGATGCAGCATCACGTGTGTGAGTATACCAGCTGTCTCAAGATTGTCAGATTGAAAGCGGTAGGGTTCGGCTGAGGGTTTGTATGCACTAAGCTCCGGCTTGTTTTGCTCAGGACAAAACAGGTCACTCTAAAAATGAACAAACCATTCTAGATGAGAGGCATGGATGGCAGCTCTGTTCACTTTTTTTGGTTTTCTTTTTTATAATAAGCATGTCATAAAGGGCTTCAATCCACACTCGGAAAGAGATACAGCACGACCACGTAGAATTTACAATCAACGACGGCTGCCAGCAGCGCTTTCTCTGTGCCAAGTGTCGCATCATTCTCATGGTCCTCTAAAAGGAATTTAACAGTGAAGCAGTTTTACACTTCAAGGTGAAAGTAGTTGTGTGATGACATTAACAGAATGCACTTCATCCAGATCTCCTGCTGGTCAGAATGTCTTATAGTGTCGGCAAGGTGTTAATCAACAGTCACTCTTAAAACTACGCCTCAGCAAAACTCCACGCCAGAGACCTGGATGCTGGTTATACTGTCTGTGCGCAAGTATCCTATCCTCACTTCGTCAACATGCTTAGCTATCAACATTGACTGCTTAACTGTGGGAAAATATATATCTGACTCTTGACATAGCCCAGTATTGATGTTGGCGTCCTTATTGCTGTGGCAGTCTTGTGGAGTGAATCTTTTTTCGTGTCAAAGTGTCTTTAAGGTGTTCGAGTGGCACCGTCGACCAATCTCTCAATCTCCGCTAGAGATGATGACTCTCTTTCTCACATACAGGTGTATAGTATGTAGCTACAGTAGGTATTAATGACCATTGTGAAAAAGTGACCCTTAATATGCAACTCAGTGGAAAGGTGTGAAAGAGTAGATGTAAGAGTAATCAATATTGTCAAAGTGACTATGGTCTGTTATTTAATAATAATTGCTGTTTTTGTAGTTTTTTTTTTTCCTTTTGTAAAACATGTTTTCTTTCGCCCACATATTTTACATACCTAAATGGAAGAGCAATTGGCCCTTGTTTATAATAGCTGACATGTTAAAACTATAATAGTGTACAAGGTTGGGAAGGAGTCAAGAGACAGTTGCACTCAAGCCTTACTCACTAATTATTTTGTTCTTAAATTAGCTCAATTACCAGATCTATAAATGGGACTTTGATATCTTACAGAAAGATATTACTATTATATGAATATTAGCGTTTGTGCACTGAGCTGAGTGATGCTACAATAGATTCTGTCACAAGGGCCACTTGCAATATCTTTTTTTGTTTGTTTCTTTTTGGTATGTCTCTGTGTGTGTGTGTTTGTGTGTGTGTGTGTGGGAGTGTTTGTATGATTGAGGTTCCTCTGCTGCTACACCAGTCATTAATGCTCGTTGTTTGCTGTAGCATCATTCACAGCATTTCTGCTCTCATTATGTGTTGAGTGTGTATTTGAAATTGATCTTACACTGTAATTTGTTCTGCAGATTTAATTTTTAATTAGTTATAGCTTTTATTTCTCCCTTGTTTGTTGTTTTGTCATTTTTACAAGCAACATGTTAGAGAGGATGAATAACAGCACTTGTGTGGCAGTTGAATTTTAATAGCTCTCAAGACATTGGCTTTTTTCATGAAATTATGCTTTGTAAACAGTTGACTGTGCAGTTTTTTCCCTCTTTACTCCATGGAGTGGGTCTGTGTTTCAAAGGTATAAAAATCTGACTAAAGCGAGTAATACAAGCGAGGCACATCTGTTTTGTTATTTTTCTGTATGGGTTGTAATAAAATATTGCAGTACTTTGTATGAAAACAGACAATAGTTAATTATAACTATTTATAAATTAAATTATTGTACTTTTTGCAATCTGTAGATAAGTACTATGTATTCATATATACAGTAACAACTGTGGATTTAAACGTGATTCTCTGAGGTGTCTAAGTTATTGATGTATATATTGTATGTTTGTTGATACAGCTTACTTTATTTTCTATAAGACCAATAAAATGTTTTGAAAAAGGCTTATAAGCACTACTACTGTGTCATTAGAGGCTTTTAAACACTGTTGAAAAATTAGGTTTTGTCATATTCTGTGGCGTCATTGACCCAGTTTGATACTTGTAAAAATAAGCTGGCGGGGAAGGCTTTTCGCCATCCAGGGTGGGTTTGAGAAGACAGCGATCATTTAGATGGCACGATTTCTTTTTCTGTGATCCAAAAAAAGACGTTGGGCGACCCACTTTGGCTAACCTCAGTGGACATATTTTTGGCCCGACACGAGTAAAACATTAGAGTCATGAAGGATGTCTAGGTGTGCTTGTCCTAGATTAGGAGGAGTAGTGAGTTAGTCATCTCTGCTCCCTGTGGGGCTCCTAAACCCCCTCTGTCTCAGCACAGCTCATCAAACATCACCCTCCTCAGCAGCGTTTCAACCCCAGCACATTCAAAATACATCTCAGGAGAGAACATACGGAGACAAAGAGACAGATGGCTGAAAACAAGCTACATCTTACCACTCCATCCTGCAGGGCAAGTCTAAAACCCCAGTGCCTCAACACCATTCCAGCTTGGTATTCTTCTTTGCTCCCCTTTAATGGAAGAGGCTCCTACAGGTCTGTGTGACCTGTGCATTAAAACAGGCTCCTCTCCCTCCTCTGTTGCCTGCCCCAGACAACCGGGTGGCCTCTGAAGAGTTGATTAATTTGGCTGGTTGGGTTAAGGTGAGATGGTAGGCAATCTAGGACAGCATTCTTCATCTTCACCCACTTCTGCAGCAGGTGCCTGCCCCAGTTCTCAGACCACAGCTTGCTGTACAATTAATGTTGCCATCCCCATCAGCAAGGCTGTTCATTTACCACGTCTGCCCTGCCAAAGCTTGGCATGGGGCTCCGCTCTGCAAATGTCACCATGGCACCTGCTTACGAGAGACACAGTTCTACACTGGGCTATAGGTGTATTAGTTCTTGTTCACATCAGCAGTTATTTGAAATATATGATGTTGCATATAAGGGAGCAACTAACATTTTTATTCTCATATCAAAAATCAGGATTTATTCATCAGTGCTCTGCCAGCAATAAGGGCACATTGCACTCATGTCTAGATAAAAAGACTCCAGACAACTGGAGAGAAGACACAACACATAACAGGACATTCAATATCACTGCTTTGAAGAGTTTACCATGCACCAGTTTAGCAATATATGGGTCTGGGTTTCCCTCTGCTGGCACATAAGTGTAAAGGCTTGGTGTGATTTAGCAGGGCTTTTCCACAAGATGACGCTACACTGTGCTAACGGAAGGATTTCCCTTACAGTGCATACCTTTACACAGAAAAGTCATTCATTTCACTCCACATGGTTGAAATATTGGAATAACTTAATGCTGCAAAAGTAACATTCAGCAATTAAGAGTTGGCAATAATCATGTTGTCCTGTTTTTGACTGGCAAGAGTTACAAATTGTATTAGGCTACTATTAGTCCAGGGTCAATAATACGTCTCTGTTGACCTTGTAAATGGTATAACTTGTGTCTAATAGTAATTCTGCAGTAGCTATAGAGGACAAAACATTAGACTGTCAGTACAACACATTACTAAATAGCTTTAGAGTGGAATGAACACAGTGAACACTGATAAC
Source organism: Scomber scombrus (assembly GCF_963691925.1). Classification (NCBI taxonomy): domain Eukaryota; kingdom Metazoa; phylum Chordata; class Actinopteri; order Scombriformes; family Scombridae; genus Scomber; species Scomber scombrus. Next base: position 13,340,768 of record NC_084987.1, read on the forward strand.
GTGTAAGGATTTATTGCAGGGCCATCAGATTGCATAAATATTATCGATTGTTAAGGTGATGTCTAAAAATTGTGATCTTGGTATTCACCACAAATGTGCTGTGATCTTTTCATTGATGTTTTATAGCCAGTAGTACTCTGTGTTTAAGTCTGTATTATTGATTTATTTGATTAGTTTCCTTTTATTTCATTATTAATTATTAAAGATAAAATATAATAGCATAACATTTAATTATAGCCTGTCTATTATTTATTATTATACTAAATATTTTATTATTATCACTATGATTTACTTAAAGGAGTATCATTTTCAGTAAATCAAGGTTAATGTTCAGGCCGATCACAAACTGGCAGGTCATCAAAGACAGCTTTGGCGAATAGCCTGCTATTTCAGTGGGAATCCAGATATTGTCACATGACAGTGGGAAAACGTCGCTATTATGTAACAATATGTCGGCAGTGTGCACCGGCACAGCATCGTACGATTCAACCAATGTCAAGCTTGGCATTCGAGACACAGTACTTCACCGTGGCGGTTTAAAAAATAAAATCCACGTCTACAGAGATGCAATGGGTGTGCTTTTATTAATAGGGCTCTCTTCCTTCACGGTTTATCTGCTTGCTTCGGCCGACTTGACGCAGCGGGCGTCGTGCGTCGCTGCGTCGCCGGTAAAGGAGGCGTTGGTGCATCACTTCACTGCTGCTGCTGCTGCTGCTGCTGCTGACATAGAAACACAGCTGTTCTGCACTTGAAAAGGAGGCACATATCTGACAAAAGCACGCTCATCATCTCATTTGGAAGGAAGTCGCGCTGTGGCGATAGTTGCACTAGTAGAGCACCAGCTTCAAAATGATCAAAAATGGACATCACCACCACCAAGTGAACACACCAGCGGGGAAAGACGCAGGGACGACCCCCGGCACTGCAGCTTGCAGTCCCGAGAAGAGGAGGCGAAGAATCCGGGTGTGGTGCGATGGATGGTGAGTAACTTACCGGATGATTGATTTTTGTGATGTAGATGCTGCAACATTAGCGTTTGCATCGAGCACGTTTGAATGAATGTGTCAGCCAGAGTCACCTGTCAGCGGGACAGGCCTGCTGCAGGTAACGTGGCTTTCACAGGACTGCTACTCAATACTCCAGAGATATAGATACAACTTTTAATTTAATATTATGTAATGTATACTGTGAGCTTGAACCTAACCACTGCAATCCAGGATGCACATTTCAATTACACTGCATTATTTCATATTGCTAGGGCAGCCTCAGTTTTCCCTCAATGGACACATTATTACATAATAGCTTCATGACATTTATATTGATCTCTGTTGCTGTACTTCACCATCATTTCCTGTCATGTTATGGGAGCCTCCTAGCCATGACCAATCCTAAGTGTCTAAAGTAAACCTAATGACACAATATTATAAGCACTTTGGACTAAAGTGTCGATTAAATGAATGTATCATAATGTATACTGTATATGGGGCTTTACTAAAGATGGAGGCACCAAATAATTGTCCAGTATCAGCAGAGATGCTTTCAGCCTCTTTAATGCCATGCTATTTTCACAAAATTAAATCAGATGACCATTTTGTTAAGCAAAGCATAATATTACATTAAGTGCCCCGAGTTCTGCCCAAAATGATTGGATGCTGCAACCAACATTATAGTGATTCATTCATCTTCTAAACGTTGTAGTTGTATTTCTTTACTTCCTTTATTGATTGAAAGTTTTGTTTTATAGCATCTTGCTTGAAGTGTTATTTATATACTTGTATAAGAAATCATAACTTTGTCAAAGCAGCTTTAAAGAAAGAGAAAAAGACACTGAAGACTGTGCCTTGAGGCACAACCTAGAAGGTCATCCTGGCAGAAAGAAGTTAAGTAGATGATAATGATGATGTTTAAATGCAAAGTGATTTCCATGAGGCAGAAAAAAATCGTTTAAAATAGTGGTACTTGTGTGTCACCACATTCATTGTCTGTGTTTTCCAGTCCAAAAATACTTGAATTCTACAGTTGCTAAAATAAGATGAATATGATCGAACATCATTAAAAAAATAAAAAAATAAAATGATATATAGATAGATAGATAGATACACACATATATTTAATGGCATTTCTAAAAATAAAAAAGCAATATAATTACAAATACAATAAGCAACCACCTACTCTGTCTCTTTTTTATCTGCTGACACAACTTCCTCCACATTTGCCAATTATAGATATAAATACAAAAAATGACAGCTTTCATCCATCAGTGGTGTTCTCCCTTGTGTATCCTCTTGCAATAATCCCAATAAGAAAAACTGAAATTTTACCACAACCCAGCTCTGTCAAATCGTACATGTCACATCTATACCTCCAGAAAATGTTCAGCCACCGCAAAGTTGGCTGAAAATGTTTATTCATCACAGACAGAAACATGCAAGTGTGAATAATAATACTAATGATTGTCGAATATCATTTATGTTCTTTGATGTCAGGGTCCTGGTTTTGTGAATGCTGACCCAATTCCAGTTAGACATTAGAATAAGACAGAGCCATCGTTAATGTTGTTAGTATCACCTGTGCTTTTCCCACTGTGACAAGTCTAAATAGCCTATTAAAATTATTTACACAACACTACACGTTATGCACCATAGAACTCTCTGAACGTCCTCAATTTGGCTTGAGATTGGGATTCCTTTCATGTTTCCACAATGATACCTCTATTAACAAGGTGTCTTCTTTCAGTGTAATGTAATGGAATAAACAACAGTTATAATAAAGTTGTGCAATGGTGCTCTTATACTGTCAGGCGTGGTTTTTATTGCAGTGCAGGTGACTGATTCATATCCACGTGTAGCTTCACCCAAATTACTGCAAACATACACAGTTTTCACAGTTAGACATACTGGTATCTTGCCACGCAGACATCTTTGACATCTCCAGCACTAAGACTTTACTGTCACTCCAATACAAAACATGCAAATGGCAGAAACAATGGCAGAAACAATGTCCCGGTAACTCAGAATAATCCATAGAGCTCACTGTGAACAGTTTTTTTATTGGGAAGTATTTTCTGCTGAAGTTAGAAAATACTAAAAACGGCTGACAAGGAGGTCTTTGGCTTTTCAAGAGTAAATTGGACATTGCAGAAAACAAAATTCTCTTTGCCCTCATTTTATAGCAGTGGTGGCAGAATTTTCAGCACTAGATATCAAAATATGTTTTGTTATTTGGGTGAACTGACCCTTTAAGATGCCACTTTTGGGAGAAGCACCAAACTTTGCAGTGCAGAGTCTGGCTCCGCGGGGCAGCTGCAAAATAAATGTTTTGATTTTCTGCGTATGAAGGCCGGGATTATGGTGGCTTTCTCTTGTAAAATTCCTGCCATTTAGGTGTGGCTGCCTATCTGTGGTTTGATGGAATGTTGCAGAATATTTGGGATGCCAGAATATTAACCGGTGGGTTGAACATGCAAAGAGAGCCAATGTCAACAGAACTCATGCCATTAACCCCTCTAACCCCACCGGCCCACACCTGCTGTGGCCGCTGTAGCTCGAAGCAGCCGAGCCTGTCACTGAGCACATTGTTCTCCCGAAACCCTACTGGACATTGCCACGCTCTCACTGACATCCAGCGTTGTCAGCAGCGTGATAGGAAAATTCCAAGGAATAGAGCACAGTCACTTCATCTGTTGGGACATCTTTGACTCTGCTCTGTCTTCCCTGCACAAAGGGGATTTCTGTTCTTATTTGTTGTCCTGAAAAGAGGTGATAGGGGTTAAAGATCGGTTGTCAGAGAAGCATCATCAAGGAGGAGTGTAAAGTCCACTTCCACTGTGTATCTGCTGATGTTGTGTGTACATACACAAGACTATAAAGCTGTAGTGAAGTCCATTCTAGGCTTATCTGAGACTAATTGGTATCCTGAGAATTAACCATAAAGTATTCAGTAACAATAATGTTTTAAATTGGTTTCCAGGTATTTTAATTTAAATAACTCCTGTTTTATTCCATTACTGTGTATACATATGTCTGTCAGGTGTTGTTCTTGAGAAGCTTAGGTGCTGATTGGGTGTCTGCTGGCAGGCTGCACTAATTAATATTTCATCATCCCACATTGATACTGTCATGAGCCATCCCTGCTAAAAAATAAAACAGGAATATAGTCACATGTTGAGCACCTAGCTAGTATTCCTGTCTACCCAAGGGCAAATATCCCAAAGCAGCCTCCTGGTCTTATGTAACTCTGTCTGGGTCTCTGAGTTTTTCTTCTCTATTCATTCACCTACAAATGCCCCCCCCAAACCTTCTTCTTCGCATGCTTCTGGCCCTGCACTGTCGCCTCAGAGCCTGCACACGTGGTGGATCCCATTTCAACAGTGCAAGACACAGACAGACTATTGCTTTCTGATTAGTTTCCTCAAAAACACATTTTTTTGTGGTTCATACTTGTGCATTTTGATGAAGTGATAGAATCACATACAATTCCTGTAATCTTGTTGCATTTTATTTAAAAAAAGTTCTTTCAATACACTCAAGTGCAGTCCAGACTGTTTTCAGTCAGACTGTGTATAGTGACACTGCAGCAAGGCACAGATGCTGTCTCTCATTAACATAGCCTGAGCTGAAAACAACATGGGATTCTGTTACTGTTGTGGTGCTTACATGGGTCAGACAGTGCTCATCTGTTTTCTTATTGATTTTTCAGGATGCTATTCATAGTGTTGTTCCACACCTTACTCATAGATAAGGTGTGGAATAGCACTATTAGTGCTGATATGTGATATAGCATACTGAAGAGGACTGAGATGTGAATTTTAATGTTTTTTTATTCTACTGTTGCATCAATTGCCCAAATTGCATTTTTTCTCAATTGCTTAGACACATTTTCTGAAAGTATACCTTATGTTCTCAGAACTCTGCACATAAAAATTAAAACACACACACACACACACACACACACACGAAAGGCAAAAAACTAACAATGAAACTCTGCATTGAACATAATGCTGTCCTCTAAAAATGGTATTTTGTGTTCAAATGACACATACACACCACATCATAGTTGTGTTTTACATCAATGTAAAACACAACTATGAACACTGAACACGTTCAGTGTTACACTAACTACGTATGCACAGTAATCTGTTGTAAAATATTTTTGTATGTTTTTACACTCACATATGAAACACCAATACAATGTAATAATGAAAAATGTTTTGAGTTTTTGCTAAAATAATGTACACATCCCAACAACGCAAAGTTGTATGTGTAAATTGTTTTACATACAGAACAAATAATAGAAAAATAAACTGCATACAGTAAAAAAAGACTGCATCCTTTCTTCTGTTTCAGTCTGATGACAGCATCTCATCACAATCACAGGCAGTGTTTTCTTAGCATGGCAAATCCAGCTCTACAGTATATCTGCACAGGTATCTTCCATAGCTTGCAGTGAAAGTACTCAAGTATAGGGATTGCGGTCATAGACCTTCCACCTCCAGACAGAAAGATACTCCTCGATCAGTTTTTATAAATGGAGAATATGGTGGGAGATAAACTACTGAAAAGCACGGGTGGTCTATGGACCAGTTACGGCCCATAGCAGCCTGCTGGAAACTTGCGCTGTCCCAGACGACAACATACCTGAGCTGCTCTGGACCATCTGGTCTGGTGGAATGAGAATATTGTGTAGTGGTCCAGGAATGTGATGAGACGTGCAATGTTGTAGAGGCCAAAGGTGGCATGGTGATGGATGACACCATGGTAGTTAATGACTGCACACATAGTGATGTTCCCTCCATGCTGGCCGGGGACTTTGACAATGACACGCTGGCTGATGACATTCCTTCTCCTTCCTCGCCTTTTCACAAGGTTGAAACCAACTACATCCATGAAGATCAATTCATGCTCCACTGCAGCTGCATCTAGCTCAAGAACTCTCTTAAACAGGCAACATGACAATATCCAAAATACACCTAGAGCAGTTAATATTGTGAAGTACAAAACACTGGTTATAGCGCTAATATTTAACTCTTTCTCTGTCCCTTTCAAAAAGCACCCTGTAGACTTGTTTCAACCTCATCTGGTTTTGGCGCATGACACAGTCCACTGTTGATGAACTCACTCTTTCAATATTTGGGAAGTTGTCATTGTTATATATGATTTGACTTTGTATTTGACCATGACTATATTGATGATTTCAGTCTCTTGTGATAGTTTTCTTGCAGTTCTGCCAAGGATACAAATAAAGGAAAATACAGTTCCCAGTCTCATACATACATGAAACATACTTTCTGTTCTCAGTACTATGATCCACTTCCAATACTGCACAACAGTAATCATTAAGTAGAGTATTGATGTGCAATATTATAATACTGTAATGAGATTATATTTCTTACCTATTGTCATTTTATAAAATCTGAACGATGAATGCTACTGTGAACTTTCTCAAGTTTGGTTGTACTCTCTACCCAGCCTCCCTCATTGTTAGACCGTGGTCCACCAAAATGACCCAAATCTCATCAGAGATTATGACTGTCCTTGGTCTTGCTCATCCTTGCCCTCGTCCTTCCCATCGTCCTCCACCTCCTTCTTTTCCTCATCCTCATCCTCCTAATCTCACAGTCTTGCTATATTGGCCTTCATTGCTTTAAAATAGAAGAGCTCACCTGTTACCCTTTTATTGCTAAAGCTCAGACTGCTTATTGAACAATGGTTCAACATGTGTTTGCTCATGAGAAGAGTCAGAGTGGACAGTAGAAATTTTAAGTTTTGCATTCTGAATGGCAGTGTGTTTCATGTGAACACAGAGATGATTTTATTCATGAAGACTCTACTGTGTGTGGAGTTTTGAACAAAGTGTGGCTCAGAACTTCAACTAAAAGGAAAGCAGGAAATGAATGTGTATTTTAACAGAATTGGTTAAGAGGGTTGGTACATGAATTATAGGTTGTGGTTACTGTGTCCAGTGTTAATGTGTAAACAATTGACAAAAAACCCCAACTGTAATTACTTACAAAAGACTGCTGATGGTCCTATTAGCTAGTTTCACTAAGTGAATGAAACAATGTCTTTACCTGCTACTAAAGCCTACCAGTCTAAGCCTATTCAGCTCCTTTTTGAGCATATTAGACATAACTATCACGTTCAAAGTAGAGCAGAAAGAAAAATGATCAGGTTAATGTCAGCTGAAGTAATAGTGATGGAAAGCTAATGCCCATCTGTTCTCTATTACTATCCTAGATTACCATGTTAAAATCTCAGGCTCCAATCTGTGCTAATCTAATTATCTACAGATGGTATGATAGCCTGGGAAGAGGGAGGATGGAAGGGAAAAGACCCTGTCCAGTTGACTTCTTTTATGTTGAGATTTTGATCAGATATTTAGCAGATCATTCATGTGGATTACATCGGAGGGTTTGCGGATAATGTAAGGATCACAGTGAATATTAAAGGCTAAAGTTTTGCACATATCAGTCCATGAACTAAAAATATATCGATATACATTCCATGTAGTTATTGCTTGAGTGTTTTAACCATTTTTGGGGAACACTCAGACATCTAAGTGATACAAGTGTTTTTAACAGGCCAGTGTGAGGTTTATTGCAAGTCCATCAAAATTAAAACATTAAAACAAAACTTCAGCACACCTTGCTGTATTTACCAAATGCTTCCACCTTTCTTGCCTTCATCAGGAATAAATCATAGTGTACTGAACACAATTTGTGCTCTAATTTTAGTACAATAAATGTATATATTAGCCACTGCTAAACAGAAACCTCTCCTTTAATTCACGAAATGACCAAATTCACATGATCCTTCTTTACAATATTGTGTTCTTGAAAGTTGTCCCTTCCTGCCGCTACTGTACCACACTGATAATTCAACTTTTGTGAATATTCATAATTCGTTTTTTTCTCTTCTTCTCTTAGCTATGACATGGTCCATTATGGCCACTCTAACCAGCTGCGACAGGCCAAGGCCATGGGAGATTACCTCATCGTTGGAGTACATACAGACAGTAAGACGTAGAACTAATGACTGTCACAGTGCAAACACTGTGTCTTCTTATTGCATCTTAATGAAAAGAAGCTGACTGTTCAGGCCGCTCCATGGTACAGCTAGTCTTTCGCTTTCTTAATGGGTAATGGGTTAGTTTAATGAGTAACGGGTTATAAGTAGTATAGTAATTCTTTCATCCCCACTTCTGACATTTCTTCCTCCTTTTCCCTCCCTGATTCCGCCTGTACCTGCTAGGTGTGGGGAAGCTTGGGGCTAGCAGCCATCTGTTATTGTGATAGTAGTGCAGCAACTCAGCGATTATGCCACACCCTCCTTTGACACATTGGGGCATTCTGACATAATGATAATACAGAGTGACTTCACAGTCAGGGTCAACACAGATATCAGCAAGCTTTCCCTCTGCTGAAATGATAATCAATCAATCTCAATCTTTATTTGTACAGTGCCAAATCACAACAAAGTCATCTCAAGGCACTTTACACATAGAGCAGGTTCTAAACCGTACTCTTCAGGTTTTAATTTTAAAGAGACCCAACATTCTCACATGAGCAAGCACTTGGCGACAGTGGCAGAAAAAACTCCCTTTTAACAGGAAGAAACCTCAGGCAGAACCAGGCTCAAAGTGGGCGGCCATCTGCCTCGACCGGTTGGGGTAGAGAGGAGAGAGAGGAAGAATAGGAGAGAGAAGCACATTGAAAATCAACATTGAAGCTAGTAGGTCCGGGACTGGAATCTGTCATCCGGAATCCTACAGGCCCAGATTACCTGTGAGACGAGAAAGATAATAAAATATCTCAATGACAAAAACATTTTTTGCAAATGGAGAATTCTGTCTCTTCTGTTAATGTCAGTCTGCGATATTGTTTGAATGTATTCATTTGTTTTCAAGGTGAAATCGCAAAGCACAAGGGTCCGCCAGTCTTCACTCAGGAAGAGAGGTACAAGATGGTGCGTGCCATAAAGTGGGTGGATGAAGTCGTAGAAGGAGCCCCTTACGTCACCACCCTCGAGACCCTCGACAAGTACAACTGTGACTTCTGCGTGCATGGAGGTATCCGTCACCACAACATATAGTATCTGTTATAAGTGGATATGAAGAAGCTGAAGTGATTTTAAAATGTATGCTATCGTTTCAGATGACATCACACTTACGGTGGATGGGAAGGACACATATGAGGAAGTGAAGAAGTCAGGACGGTATAGGTGAGCTTTCCGCAGATGATGATAGCAGTTAGGGTGGACAGTGTGTTTTTCTTAGGTTGTTACATTGTGTAGCATGTTTTTACAGGGAGTGTAAGAGAACCCAAGGAGTTTCAACCACAGACCTGGTTGGCAGAATGCTGCTGATGACCAAAGCACACCACAGCAACATTGTGAGTACAGCCATATTCTCTCTATATGCTTTCAGATCAAAGTACTAGTAGTAATTTGCTCTCGTCTTCTCTTCAGGATAGTTCAGACTACCAGCAGCACACAGACAACTTTGGAAAGGTAGGTACCAAACATATTTTGAATATCATCATCTAGTTAATATCAAATCCTTTAAGAACCAAAACTCTTATGTGACATCAGTTTAAAACCAAATTAGCTGTTTCCTCTGCTTTCACTTTTTTGTCATTCAAGTAGCCAAAGTTGTTTGTGGGCCAGATGTCAACCATTACTAAACAAAGGCCTTTACTGTGTTCCCATTTTATAATCAAGTTGCGGGCTGTGCCAGAAAACGCTGAATACCACTTCTGTTCCGGTATGGGAAAAGTAATTTAGAGTCAACATGCTGTGGTTCTAAATAGTGTGAAAGCTTTAGAGGGTCTCTTCACATTTTGGCGCCTAAGACTGGAAGAATAACCCAGTGAATTTGGCGAGGCTTGAATAAATGTGCTGGAGATTTGTGGGCCAGCTTTGAGTTAGCCTTCAACCAAAGGTTGACATTACTCCTTAAACCACTTGGTGGTGCTCATGCAGAACAAGTATTAATCCTAGGCTTATCTGACAGGCATACTGTAGTGATTATACTAGCTATACTGATGTACATCTTGCTTATTGCTTCAATGCCACTTGTACTCACTCTGCCTGTTTCTGGATTATGGGGGTCACATGATCAGAAGGGCCATAGTCCCTGGACAGGGGTGTCTCAGTTCCTGCAGACTTCACAAAAGATCATCCAGTTTGCTTCAGGCCAGGAGCCTCAACCTGGAGATTCTATCATCTATGTGGCAGGAGCCTTTGACCTCTTCCGTATCTTTTAACGTCCTCACTAGAAAATAAGTTTGATTTTTGAAAACAGATTTTGCTTTTTAACCCTGTGCAATTTAATAAACTGAGAAATACTGTGATAGTGTCACTATCAGAATGGTATAAATAATTAATGATTTTGTTAATTGCTGCCATGAAATGACCCTTGACTAGTCTCCTGGCAGACATTGGCCATGTGGACTTTCTGGAAGCAGTGCATAAGCTTGCAGAAAAGCCATACATTATAGTGGGGTTGCACTTTGATCAGGTGAGTCTCATTCTGCTCTTTATCTTTCATCTCTCTGTGACAGTTACTGCCTCCCCAAGTAAAGCACTGGCATTTTCTCCTCACTTGTACATTTTTTTCATATTTTTCAGGAGGTGAATCGTTATAAAGGGAAAAACTACCCCATCATGAATGTCCATGAGAGAACACTCAGTGTCCTGGCTTGTCGAGTGTGTTCTTCTTCTGACTCTTTCTCCATCAATACAAAGCATTGCATGTATATCCTCTATATGTATAAGTAATTTGTGTGTTTTTTTTTATTACAGTATGTGTCGGAAGTGGTGATCGGTGCACCCTTTGCTGTCACAAAAGATTTGCTGGATCATTTCAAGGTATATATGGACAATACAATCACCTCTCGCCTTTAGCTAATAAAAACTAACAAATCAACTTACACATGGCTTTTTTTAAACCTAGGTGGATCTTGTATGCCATGGAAAGACAGAAATATACCCTGACAAGGATGGATCTGACCCTTATGCTGTGAGACTCTAAACATTGTGACGTACGACATTTACATGAAATAACCTTCACTGGTAATCGATAAATTGTTTTCTTTGTGTTCAGGAGCCGAGGAGGAAAGGAATCCTGCGTACTGTTGACAGTGGGAACAGCCTCACTACAGATGCTATTGTGCAGAGGATAATCAAAAACAGGTTAAAAAAAAACCTGTCAGCTCTAAGAATAATCTACAAAGACTTTGGGGCAGAAATGACCAAATTCATATTATATCCACTGTGCTTCACAGTATTTAAAAAAAAATGGACATGTTGACTCACTGCTGGAATGAGTAATGTTGTAGTAATGTCTTTCCTTTGTTTGATCCAGGCTACTATTTGAAGCAAGGAACCAGAAGAAAGAGGCCAAAGAGATTGCTGTGATCCAGGCCATGAAACGACAAGAGGAGGAAAAGACTAAAGAAAGAGCACAGGCTGTGTTGTAGGAAGGCCCCAAAATAAGCACCACCGATAAAGTGTCAACATTACACTTGGCAAATTCAATTAATCTAATCTCATGTACAGTAAAATCAGCCCTTTTATAATTGTTATGACACCCTCCACACATGATCTTGGCTAATTACAGCAGTCCCTACAGCAGCCTGTTTTTAACCAGGAAGACATAATCTGCTGTGGGATCATCAGGTATGCAGTATGTGTGGGGGGGATCACCCTGTGTATTAATATGTCCTGCATATGCAACTACTTGTTTATGTCAAATCACACATACAGACAGCTTACTATTTGTCCGGTCTATAACAGGCAGAACAATAGAGGATGTCTGGAGCATAGAAGATATCACACTGTTTGTGTATTTTATGTCCTCAGATATTTTGAATTCTTTAAGTACATTTATTTTTTTGCCTTCAGAATATAATTTTGAAGTATTTTATCATGGGATTTGGGCCCTTAAAGGGCAATTGTGGGGACCTGACTTGCTGGCTGAGGCATTGATCTATAACAAGAAAGTGACTTGATTAGTCATGTCTGTGGAGCTGTTGCTGTTTTCTGCCTAACATACAGTAGGTTCAGCCCTACAATCTGTCAATGTAATACTTTATGTACTGTATGTATGTATTATGAAGTGATTGCAGGTTCTCTGGAGGAAACCACTAGAGAAATGGGGGAGAACATTTCCCTCCTGCTTCTCTCCGTCTAACTTGGGTTGTTCGGAAGTGAGAAGGTGTTGAAAATGTGATGAACCATGAACCACCATGAGACCTCATACCAGATCCTGCTCCAGACTGCACTGACTGTTCTAAACTGTTCTGTTTTAATGGTAGAGCAGGTTTTTAAATAAAAAATGCACACTGTCAAGACCTGCACGCCTGGCCTTTTTGAGTGCATAAACCAGCACTCCTTAGATTTATCCTAAAGTAGAGAACACTACAGAGTTTTAATAGACTGCTTTTAACATTTTGTTTTCATAGAATAACTAGAGATCTATGACATATGCTCAGTGTTGTTGACTTGATCATGAACTAGACCTCTTACTGTCACTTTTGAGCACTGAACAATTTAACCTCTGTCTCAATATCAAATGGGATTAAATAATAATATATTTTTTGTAGATGTATATTTTACTCACCTCCTCTCCATTAACTACTGTATAGATGGTTTCATATTGTTTAAAAAGCATATTAATATGTCTGTATGTCGAGTTGGAATGTATTACGTGTAGGCTATAATCTATGTACTTGTTATTGGCAATTTCCAGTTGACAAATACTGTAGAAACTGATTGGACTACAGTATATTATTGCTGACAATAATAACAATTTAATCGGAAAAGACTGCTTGTGATCTTCTTTTCACTAACACAGAAAATGTCAGAATTGTCATGTCTTATTTATTTCAAGTAACTGAGGTTAATGGGCATGATGTGCATTATTCACATGATGAAAGGGTAAAGTCATATTTTGGACACAGAAAATGACCTTTGATCAAGAAAGATGATCTTAATTTTTCAACATATTAATGAGTCACACCTAGAGATCGTGAAATGTCAGGCTATTAAGATTAGATTATTTTAGGGGTGAAAAGATAACCAGCAAAGTTCTTCAAGCTTTTATGTTGTGGGGAAAGCCAATATATTTTGTGGCCTTATATGATTTGGGAAATCCTGTTTAATGGTAAATGACAGTAAATATTTAAGTATGAGTGAAACCAATGCTCATATTGGCCAGTATAATTGACTGAACAAATCATTAGTAATTCATGGAGACAGACCCATCTGAAGCCACATGCTGACACTAAAAAATACATTTGGAGTCATTCATACATTTCTTAACGATTTTCTGTAACCCATGCAAAGCATAAACAGATTAGCACAGCAGTTCCCACGTTCAAATTTCCACCATAAAAACCTCTATTTGTAGTTAAAAAAAAATAAAAATCTGGATATTCATAGACGTCACCACACATACTAGGTGAACATGAAGTTCTGTTTTGAAGGGAAAGCCTTTTCGAGTGCCTCTAAAAACTAGCTTCAAAGTAGCTCACAGTTTTAAAGACAATTAAGGTCGTGCGCACGTGCTCCTAATTGGTATAATTGGCTCTTCCGTGTCTTGCCAAAACTCTTCCTCGGACTTCTTTGCGGTTTGGACTGTGAGTCAAACGATACAGCGGCGTGCAGAGCAAAAGCAAAGTGATGTTTTGTTGTCTAACTATACTGCCAGCCTCACTGCAGGTATATGTTCACTCAACAGTTGAATTATTGTTTTAATCTCCTCAAAACACGATGAAATCTTGGCAGGGTTGTCTCGTTTGGTTTCAACATTGTGAGAGGTGACTGTTCATTCATGTTCATGTTCATTTTTTTGGCTGCAGTTTTGCTACAAAATATGAAACATTATCGTCATGTAGTGTTATTTGATTCAAAGAATACTAAAATGATAGTGAAAAGAAAACAATAACAAATTAATCGGTATGGTTTCTCAGATTTAAGGCGTCTTCGTGATTGAAATTGGTGTTGCGACTATTGCAATTTTAAAACATGATGGAAAAATAAGCCATATTATCGGTAGAATCTAAAAAATGTCCATTAGACTAAAATACACGTTTTTTTGAGTGTCAAACATGTTTTCTTAAAGTTTGGGGAAGTGTTTTTGTTTTTAATGTCCATCTGCAAATGCTTTCCCTGTCTATTTATTTATATATTTTTTGTATTTTAAACCATACATAGTCATTTGTTTATTGGGACTATGTACAATGTTAAACATAAATACAACCATTTGATGTAGTGTACCAGAGTTGGCCTATATCTAATTTTCATTTGTAATCCCTTCAGTAGGTCGATATTAAAACCTATAACAAACAGTACAAAGCAAGAAACATACGAAACACACAATAGCACATCACATAAAAGATAGAGTCAGTGGTTACAGAGCTGAGAAGCTTTTAGCAGACTCTTTAATTTGGTATATAAGTATAGTAAACTTTTCCATTGGTTATAGAAAAGTATTATCCTTAGTCATTTTACAGTTTGTTTTATAGGCCCAAAGTTGCATCCAGGTTGCGTGTGAAAACTGTGAATTCTGCCTTAGGTCTGCATGGGAATATGCCTCCACGGGGATATTACAGAGGAAGGCAAAAATGCAAAACTGCAGAATTCTAAAATAGACAAAGACCTTTGTGAACATGCCAGGGCTGAAATGAATGTGGTGAAGATCCTCATGCTCGGTAAGTTCAAGGCATTGGTTTATCTTAACAAAATGCTTTATTATTGTTTTATTTTAAGTATTTCTCCGGTTTGTGCGGCAGGAGCTGCAGAGAGTGGAAAGAGCACCCTGATAAGACAGATAAAGATAATCCACAGTCACGGCTTCTCCAAACAAGAGCTCATCAGTTTCAAGGTACAATACTGGGCAGATGTGAAGTACATTGAACATTAGCTATAATGTTTTCCTCTTACAATATTTAATTTGTCTGAGCCATAAGTAATTTGGCTTGCAAATCTCTTTCTTCACAGCCCGCAGTATTAGACAACCTCCTAACCTCTATGAAGTTTGTTCTTCGAGGAATGGGGATGCTGAGGATAAACCTTGCTAACAAGAACAACAAGGTGCAGAGAGGTCATATCATATTTCTGTGGAAATATAGTTTTAGATCAAGTTTGCTATCATATAAGCGGCTCAGTTTTATCTTTGTTCACTTATTTTCTATTGCAGCCCCTCTTTATCACACTAGATGTCAGTCTTTATCTTACATACTCAGCAATTCAGCAATCATTCAGTAGAGATGATAAATATAAACTGGTGATCATCACTATTTGTGATGTTGAAAGGGACAACATGTTTGTTAATTACTACCTCCAGGTAGCACAATCTTCAATGCATACTTTTATTTAAAATAAGTGAATTTTATCTTTAGTATAGTCCTAAATCACAAATGTTTCTCTTTCATTTACTTACAGGCTCTTGTAAATGATCTGACATCGTGCTAACTTTATTTTATGCTGATTAGATGCATGCCCGCTCTGTCCTGTCCTGCAGCCAGTGTTTGGGGGATGACCAGGAGCTGCTTCCATTCTTGGCTCACGCTCTCTGTGCACTCTGGGCGGACCAAGGGGTGCGAGCAGCTGCAGCCAGAGGTTACGACTTTGAGCTGAACGACTCTGCACTATAGTAAGTAGAATGACCTTAAGTGATCTATGTTGCACAACGGCACCCAATTATGTCTGACGATGGAAATGTCAAGGGAAATTGCTCACTAAGGAGTATGTCATCACATCTTGTCAATACAGAGCAACAGTAAAGCAAGTGCTGAGGATAACTCCTCTTCAGGAAATGATCCCCTGTGACATTTGTGGGACAGGAGGCTTAATTGGGAGCAAATTAAAAAGCACTGTTTGCAGATATCCTGTAAAATGGGAATGAGGGTGGAGCCAATGAAAAGGACATGATTAAAGAGTCAGTTTTCTTTGATGAGTAAAAAAAAATCAAACCGCATCATATGGACTGTATGTTGGGGGATGCGTTATGTGGAGAGCTGAACTTTAAATTAATCTTATCCACAATAAAATTAACTGCAAATGATGTCCATATGTTATGAAACAGAAGTTATTGAAATATATAGGGAATGTTTGGTTTTTATCCCACATCCTTGTGTGGGACATATCATACAATATTTATGTTAGCAGAACTGTATTTCCTCAATTGCTGTCCTTCAGCCAATGTTGCCCTTTAAATCTTTCGTAAACAGTCCGTCTGTACAGTGTCATGAGATCCTAATTCATTACTCTGCAGGGATCGTTTGCTGAGAGTGAGTTGCATCATCAGCTGAAGTGTGTATTACAAACTGAAGTGTGGAATACATTTTAGTAAATGGCAATATTGTTTTGCACCCGTAGTTATGCTGTTTGAAGCAACTACTGTGGACATTGTATTTTGTTGCCTAGTGAATATGTTGTATCTCTGTGGACAGCTTGCAAAATTAATCTCAATGTTAGATCATGTTGAGACATCAAAACATACTGTCCGCAATTAATTTGAATTAAGATCCCCCAGAACTAGTGAAGCAAGACTACTTTTTGTTTCCTCTCAAATTAAAAATATGTATGCAGGGAAAAACCATTGCAGTGGATGACATTTGGGTTGCTTAGTATTGTTTATATAGCAGCACACAACCAAAATGATGTAGAGGTTTTGTTGTTCTGGAATACAAAGCTGTGCAATATCTTCAGGCAACGGTCCCTGGCCCTTTTTTTTTTAATGACAGGCAGTCTGGGAAATGTAGAAAATAAGAAGTAGAGGAAATTGAGGGGAAAATAACAATTACTGAAGACATTATATTCACAATTAAGGAAGCAACCGTGTGCTCTGTTTACATTTAACTGCCTTATGTTGTAAAAATTGTAACTGTCAGACCTCTCTTAATGCTGGCATCTACTGCTAATTGAATTGATTGTATGACTCTCTTGCATAGCTCATATTACAATGCCTTTGGTACTTAGTCGCTTCCTGAATTTCTTTTACTGGTACTTTTTTCTGGTACTGTACTTGGAATACACAGATGACGTACTGCAGAAGCCCTTATCACAAAAGCAACAAGGAGGACATCTGCCAAGTTCAAATGTACTCCAGCCGGTCTGACCGAGAAAGATGAAGATGTGACAGTTTAATTATTGGAACTCAATAAGGTTGGGAGCTGGAGGATGACATGAAACTCAACAAGCTCTCTTTTGCTGTTCTTATCCGTTTGGACCCCACATTGATTTATCCTTCCAGAAATATTGGATTAGACTGTGTCGTGACACACTTGACTTGCCAACATGACCTGAAGGTATTCCAATGTGTAAAACGACTTCTCGGACATTAGCTGTGGCATGAACTGAACTGTTAATACTGCTGAATAGAAATTTTCCGATTCAGGAAGTAACTATTGATGCAACCTGTCTTTGCTTTAATTCACTGCTGTAGGTACATCTGGAAAGGCTTTGTAATGTGATAGATCCATCTTTTGTTTCAAAGTGAATATAACAGTGTTTTAAAATAATTTTACATATTTATGGAATAGCTGAATTGTTCACTTACCCATTTACAAACAATATAAAACCATTGTTTAAAAGATTGTTTACTTGTACAGCAACATGGCTCACATGTCAGACCTTTTCTCCACTGTGCTTTTGTCATCTGGTGTGCCTCTAGTAGCAACTTTCACTACAAGTTCTGAGTGAGCCAGGTCCTGTAATGTGCTGCTGACAGTCCACAAAAAATGTGGTCATTGTGATGGGATTCATATCAGTGAGGGTAGATTAAATGAATCACAACCCAGTATAATAAAATAGCAGCACAAACTGCAGCCTCCAAAAGGACCTTCAGGTTTAGTCAACACATCTCTAAATCACCTTCAACAAGCTGATTTTACAGTTGTAACCATTTATGAAAGTGAAGATTCATTGCTTTGTTGTTGAATTTGAATGCATTATTAATTATGAAATGGCAGCTGAGTGTGTATGTTAATTCCCCGAATGAAACAAGAACTGCCATTGCCATTAAAAAGATAAAATTACATTAAAGTTGGTGAGAAATATAATTGATTTCTATAACCCAAATAAAATCTGACTAAAACAGCAAGATGTTTGTCTGTTCAAGAGCTGAAATAATGCTTAGCAATGTTTCTTGTCTCTTTCCCCCTCCAGTTTCTTTGAGAATATGAGTCGAGTCATCGCTCCCAACTACATTCCCACTGAGACAGATGTTCTGAGAGTGAGATTGAGGACCTGTGGCATCATTGAGACACAGTTTCAAGTTAATGACACAATCTTTCGGTAAGACACTTAAGACTTACTCATACTCATCAGTGATTGAAACATCATGCTGCACACATAACTCTAACCTGCACAACAATGCAAACATTATGGAAAAATGAGCATCATATGTTAGGTTTATTGTTAGGGGGGCAATTGCATTCCTGAATATACGTGCCTATTAAAACAATATTTCACCACCTTTTACTTTCAAGAGACAATTGAACTATAAGCTTCTACCTTCACACAAACAAACTATTGATGTGTCTGTTATGGCACAGTGAAGCTTAAGTCATATGTTTTTGAAACAATTCTAATTTAGAAACCTTGATTATAAACTTTATATAAAAGCTGAAAGCATAATTGAATGTGACGAGGAGGATATAGATATAACTGCATACACACTACTACACGAACAAATACAAACACACACACACACACACACACACACACACACGTCTTAGCCGCCTTGTACCTGGGATGTATTGCCAACAGGAATGTATATTTTTATTTTATTTTTTGAGTGGAACTATTGAGCAATGTTTTGATGAGTTATAAATTGCTGCTATCACATGTTCTACTAGCATGTGCATAAGTGCGCCATGAATCTGGTGGTGATGTTTAGATGGGTTGGTGATTAGCTTAATGTGTGAGAATACAATGGCTTTAGGGTTGTTAAAAACTGTAATCTATGAGCTTTATGTGTATGACTGTTGATTTACAGATTCTTTAGAGGTATAGTACTTTATTAATCCCAAAGAGAAATTATGGTTTTACAGCAGCCACTGAACATACATCACACAATACATAAAAGGCAAAAGTATATGCAATAACTAAATAGACTAACTCATATACTGAAGTAAATAAAATACAAAAGTATGGAGACAACTCAGCTATCAGAATGTAAGTCTGATTAAAATGTTTGCTGTGATTGATTTGAATATAATAATATCAGTATATTATAGTTATTATCATCGTCAGTGGGTTAAACGAGCAAATCAAGATGTATGGTCTTTGAAAGATTCATCTGTCATCAGTCTTCTTGATTGATGGACTTGTTAAATACACTTTAGAATGTTGGTGCCTGAAAGCAGCTCAATGAGGCTCTGCAGATCCTGCCTCACCTTCATCTCATGAAGTGTTCCTGACAAATGCTGAATTCTTCTGAGCTGAGGGAGGCGGCTGTATGGGCAGCATGACTCAGACATGAAATATTGATGGCTTCACTCTGCCTGGTTATTCCAGGAATAATAACAAATGCAAAGGATGCATAGTAATGATATGAAATCCCAGCCCACACATCCTCCTTTTCCCCTTTGAACATTCGTTCATTCGTGTTAATGATGCTCCCTGCGACCTGTCCCTCTCAACTGACAGCATAGTGTGCGGGTCGTCACGAGGAACAAGATCAATACAGACTACAACTTCATAAATATTGCACAACTTGTAGCTTCTTAAAGGTTAGAATTGCAACAATATGCTGCAGCTTGCAAAATGTTAGGTTTTACAGCTTGGCATCACTTTTAAAAATATTTTTGTTAGCACCTCTGTAGCTCTGACGTGTTTGCCCTAGTGTGTTCGTGACAAATTATCATCTTACACTATAACATTTCAATGCCAATTCTAACATCCAAGGTGCAGATAAAGGCAACACAAAAAAAACTGTGCAGGAATATTCGATTTATTGTACTGAGCCAAAGTATAAAGTTGTAGTCAGTTTTCTTCACTTTTCCCCTGAAAAGTTTCTGTTGAAAACTACAATCAGTCTGAGGTGGTGCAAGGCTGAGCAAGATTTCCATGCACGTCCCACAGACAACGACAAATCGACAATGAGTCAACTAAAGTCGTGTAACACTTAAGACCATGTAAATAATAACTCATAGCTGTCATGATGTTTGCTGCATTGCGTAACATTATCTTTCTGCCTATGTGTAAAGTTTCTATGGTTGTTGTTCAGACCGTCTGGCCTTTGGTGGTCATAAGTGTTGATCTTTTGCTCTGAGCCACAGAAACTACTGCTGTCAAATGCTACAGTTAAGGCTTATTGTCCCCCAGCTTGTTACAGCTGACTTCTTGACCCAGAGGATAAATGCTTCATTACCTCTGACATGAGTACTGCAATCATGCACCTGGGGGCTTTTTGGCCCAAATGGGAACTCATTACCTGTGTCACAGAGACCCTTGACTTCACAAAGTGCCCAATCATATTTTGAAATAGACTGCCCCAATATTTGTCATCTCTCGAAACCGGTTTAAATGTGCCAGTGTAATGCTATTTCCTATTATTGGTGACATTGCCATATTTTGCATGAACAAGTCAGTAACGGACATCAATAAAGCTATTGGTGGAATATATTTTGAATTGTTCACTCCTAAAGAATATTTGTACTCAAACCACTTACATTATTTCTTTCTATTTTTTTTAACTTAATTGTAACAAATCTCCAGAGAAAGAACACTTATCTTGTTATACTGTAGATTGATTAGTGATTTAAGCGAATTGCATGCCCTGTTAATCCTATTTTTCTCTTCTTACTGTCTATGTGCACAGTTTATTAGCACCTCGTTGGTTGAGTGAAGCACAAATCTGTTGTTGTTCTGCCTTTCGATAGGTTGTATGATGTCGGGGGCCAGCGGAGTGAGAGGAGGAAGTGGCTCAGTTGTTTCGACTGTATTCAGGCTGTGTGGTTTGTCGTGGACCTCAGCAGCTACGATATGTCACTAATGGAAGACCCCTCAGTGGTATGTGGTCATAAAGACTGATTGTAATCACACACAGTCAATCAAATGTGATGCCATTTTTCCTGACATGGCAGAATAGACACTGTTTTGCTGAATTTGGTGCAAATTTCATACATATTCTCTTTTGTATCATATTTTGCTTCAATAGAATCGGCTGCAGGAAAGTCTTCAACTTTTTACATCGATCTGCACCAACACAGTTTTCAAAAGGACCTCACCGGTAAGCTTTGCATCAAATGGATCTTTTAATGACCAGTGCAAATGTGCTTAACATTGTAGAATACAAAGAGTATAAATTTATAGTATTGTTTTTTTATGGCATCTGTCTGCCGTGTCTATTTAAAGCTCATCTTAATACATGTGTGTGTGGTGGGGGACTAAAGTGCCTTTTTGGTAATCATTCATGCCAGGCCTATTGGGCAAAGCCTTGCTATGATTGTGTCTGACATACATAATTGGCATACAAATTACATCTAATTAATATGTGGAGCCAGGGATTTCTGTTTCCGTGCGTCCGCTGGAAGCACTGATCAACCCCTAGTGTGATGAGTTTTCTTTTGATTTCTTTCACAATGAAATTTGTTGGATTATTTATATGAGCATGAATGACTCATTTGTTCACAAGCGTTCACATCTGTACTTGATTAAGTCATGTATGCTGTGCCGTGTGACAGGAGAGATGTTTAATGTCTTTATTACTAGCTCTGGACAGGATCACTGCCATTATAGATTTTATACAGGTGTAGTGAGAAGACCCCATATTCCAGGGTGAAATTGTTTGGCTTCTGATAGATGAAGCACTTACTCTAGTACAGAGTTTTGTGTGTTTTTCTAAAGTGTTGAGGACTGGATGCATTTTGAGTGATTCGATAAACTACCACTGAAAAGTATCAACTAGAGGGTCATTTGAATAATGTCCCTGTTGTATCTATTTTAGTTTTTTTTATTCTCATGCCATCCTTCTCCTACAGATTCTGTTCATGAACAAAACTGACCTCTTCCGGGAAAAGATCCTTCACTCTGGAAGACATTTGAGATTTTATCTTTCTACTTATGAAGGTATGCTTGTACATTCAATTTTACTTGAAGGTGTTCATTTGAGTAAAGCAAAAGTATGCGTGTGTTTTTTCTTTTGTTTTTCTTTTGAGAGATGGACTTCCAAATACACAATAAAGCAAGGATCATACATTTCTAACTATTTAGTTAATCTATAATTAAAAATGCATAAAATATCAATCTGACAGTTTTGAGACTCTCCCTTGACCCTATATACAGACCATAGTTAAGTGCCCAATGTTACATCCTGACCCCAAAACTGAGAAAATATGACATAAAATTTATACTGCTGACGTAGGAGAGTTGACACTTAACTTGAACTTGGATTTCGTCAATTCTGCACAGAATTGTTTGTCTTTTTTGTTTTTGCATCCTCTCAGTCCACAGGGTAATCAGAATTCCTCCTCTGCAGAGCTTGTCACAATATTCACATACAGTCTATCTATGTGTATATCATTCACTCTGCCTGAATCATTGTCATACATATTTAAGCTCATTCTTAGCACCTGAGAAGCATCTCAAAATGTCAATACATCATGTTCATATGTGTGTGATTGGGAAATCATATTAGCCGATTCAATCTGGAAGCCAGTGCTTGGTTTTATTCATATTTAATGAATTGTAGTTTGAACTGTTGTTGAACAGGCACCCTGCCAATGTCCCTGAATGTGTCTTTTTCTGTCTACTTTCATTGATATACAGGTGCAGATGGTGATGTGGATGCTGCGGCTCACTTCATCACCACCATGTTTTCAGCATGTAACAGCAGGCTGGACTACCCTGTGTTCCACCACTTCACTACTGCCACAGACACCACCAATATACAGGTGGTCTTCCAGATGGTCATTGATCAGATTATCAAGGAGAACCTAGCATCTGTCCAGCTGCTGTAAAGGTTCTCTGATAAGTCTGAGCACGAACATTTTAATTTTATCACTGATTTCCTCATTTTAAAGTAACTTATTTAAGTGGCTAATAAGGTAAAGATAATGTTATTGGTGCTGCACTTTTCTCATTTTATTTTAAAACATTTTAAATAAAATATGTATGGATTTGCATGCCTGGTGTTTTTAATATGGTGAATTGATTTCTGTAGCTTTCCTTCCTGTTTAAAGAACAGCTGCTTATGCAGGATATGTTTTTTTCCCGCATTTACACAGCATGCAATTATAACTTTGGACCATTGTAACTTGGGTAAATACAACAATTTTTACTCAGTGTTTCCCCTGGTTAAGTTGTTTTGTCATGTTTTAATGTCTCTAAACCACCAATAACTGCATTTATTACAAAGTTTGTCATAAAAAAAAACTTGCACAAATTCACATTTGCTTGTGTGAAAAGGTTGTTCCTCCCCCTTTTCACCAGGCCCCAGTTCCCAATATTACTAGTGCTTTTGTGTTCAATCACTTTTTTCAGTCTGTTTCTATTAATTTATGTTACACAAATAGTAGACAGGTATTTTGTTTCACACTGTTGTTTTATTCAAGGGCCTCAGGGATTCTTTTTTTTAAGAGTTATGGTAGAGCAGATCGTCTGCTTAATTAGTGATGATGACAACAGGTGTGCATCATTAGCTGCACTAAGCAGTGAGTCATTAGACTTTCAAGTTGATGTTGAAAGGAATAAAATGCTCCGTAGTAAATTACATTTTATATAATTTGGTGCACTCACGGCTGAGTGTGACTGTCATGATTGTCAGCAGTAACAGGGAAATCCTACATCAGTGTTCTGTATGCTTTGAAAGCTTTTTATCAGTCTAGTTCATCCTGTGGATGCTACATTCCAGTTAGGTGAGGCTGAGAAGGTAAAAGGACAGTCACTGGTTAATTGAATGGAGTAGGGAGAAGAGTAAGTGGCAGCTTTCTGTTAGGCTGCAGATGTTATTATTTCTGCTTCATTCATATTTTTTGTTAAAATAAAACTGTTGCATACATTATATACATGTATGGATTAATATATATAGGTTAGCTCATTAAGACAGGTGCAGATGATTAGTCCAAACTAGTTTTGACCCAGTCTATCAATCATTCAGTGTCATGGAGAAGCAATAATCACCACAAAATGTTTCCAGTGCCAAATACCATCTTCTGCCTTTTATATGGGGTGGCAGCAGTACAGCTGGAAAACAAAATACTGCAAGTGATTTGGTCATCTCCAGTGTAGAAGAAAAGCTTACTGTAGTGTGTTTTGTATTCAGTAATCTTAACAAGGCACTGCAATATGATTCATTTATTAATGAAAACTCATATGTACATTAATACATTGAAATGTTAAATGAAAAGTAGCATAACTTCAGTCTATTACAACACCTGTGTTCAGCTTGAAGTTAAATAAATGTACAGTTTTTAAATGCCAAGCCTCCAAGAAGTAGGCTTCATCATCGAGTGCAGCTGTCGGCTTTGCTGCTCAGTCTCCTGCACAGTCTGAAGGGTCCACAGAAAGGAATACGTCTGCTTTGCACTTAAATGAACCCTTGATTTCCTGGAAGAGTTCACAGCTCTGCAGATCTGGTGTTATGTCTTTGATACAAATATGCTGTTTGGAGAGAAACAAACATTGTGTCATTACATTAGAGGTTGCTTAAAAAAAAATTGACATTTAAAATTCTGTACACTTGAGTCAGGAAAACAGGAGTATAGTTCTTTATCTCCTATAACATCACGGTTGGGATGTATCTAAATACATTTCACTGTAATTCTTAGATACTTTAGTGTTTCCATTTTATGCTACTCAAGGAAATATACTTATACTCCAATACAACTATTTAATTTAGAGAATTATTTTACAAACAATGTCAATATTTAAATGCTTATTATACGTTGATGTATCCCTAATAGTAATACAGTAATATACATTTTAACTGACAGGAGGCACCCTGCTGTATGGCGGCTTTTACATTGTAATATTAATAGAATTCAGGATTTTACATGACATTGTACACCTATAAAGTGTCTGCATAGATACATTATTAAAGTGAAAAAAAACTATTTTAAGACCTTTGCTGTTACAAGTCCATATTTCCTTACAATGTCATCTACTTTTAAACAACACATCTTTCTTGCGTTATTGGCCACAAGTCCGGGAATAACAACAATAAACAAAAATGCTGTTCATATTGTTTTCTTTGTAAAATTAAGATAAACAGAAACTTAACTTGCATTGTCCGAAAATTAGATAAACTAACCATGGGATCACCCATTCTTAAGCTGGAGCTCATAATAAGTAAAAGTCTCTACAATGCAAAAACTGCCAAAAGTTTAACATTTTTAAATGATTTTCCTCGTGTTTCCAGTAATCTGTTATTTTAAGGATAGTTATATTGTACCTAAAGGACAATTCGATTTTCAGTTTTTGCGCCTGAGCGCCGGGCGTAATGCGTAATGGCGATCCCATCCAACCCAAAATGCATTGATAAAAACGATAACCACTGACCATCGTCTTCAGGAGAAAACTCTGCGGAGTTATTTCAGGCAACACGCTGTTGGATGGGTCCGACTCGGCTCTTCTGACGTACGGTGACCTCCGGATACCGGACAGCAAGCCAGACGCCCTGCCCACGGAGTAGTAGCTTGGACCGGACACCTGCTTATACCATGCCTCCGTGGGACTGCAAGCGACCAGCACGGATATCACCACGATGGTTAACTTGAGTTTAGCAGGTATCTCCATGTCGAGTACTGAGGCTTTGGTCCCGCGCAGCTGTAACTTAAGCGACTGGTCGTCTTTGCTGTCACTGCTCACTACTTTTACCCTCGTTTCTAGAGTCTACTTATAGGGACCCCGTCATCATCTCCGCAGTTTCGTCAACAAAAACTGCCCTGGACTGGGTGATTCACACACACCTCAGAGAAATCATGTTTACAACTTTGTTTGAAATATCTTATTATAACGTTTGAGTCAAAACGCTGAACATATTGACGACAAATTATGTCCCCTCTAAAAAACAGTTGTGGAAAATAACCAGTGAAGCTTTAGTAAGTCTAAAGACATTGTCCTGGATTTACTTAAGGTAAATAACTTAGAATTAATGTTACACTAATTTTAATCTAAAATATGACCCTGAAAAAATGTGTTCAGACATCACCCACATATGTTATGGAAAAAATGAATAGCATGTCGTACAACGTCAATGTTGCAGTATTGTTGAGAGGGAAGTGACATAATGAAAAGAACAAGCTCTCAGCCATTTATTTAAATTCAATAAATTATCTTTGATGCATTTGCACATGAAACATGCAGGTTTCCTCCATAGACAAAGTGACTTCACACATCTCACTTGTACAGTGTGACTTGATTTTAGAGGCTGAGTGCTCTTTTTTCATTACAGGAAGTTGTGTCTACAGTAAATCAAGACGCAGATATAAGAAGGACCCTCTTTCATCTTGAGTAGAAAAGAACCGATGTGCCTTGCAGAGCCTTTTCTTCTTCTACAGTGACTTTAAATTCGATTACGATCATGATTTGACTGGAAAAAAATTAAAAATGCTCATTAAACACAAAATCCTGCCATGGACACTAATGCTACTGCTTCTGCCTGGTAAGTACAATACCTAACTCTAATTTAAGGTCATATTAAAAGGATAAAATCTGGCAAGTGATGCATGAATCTATGTCTTTCAGATATTCTCTGCAACATTTTGAAAGTGGAATATCAACAGCAACACATTTGCGCAGTGAAAGGCTCGTCTGCTGTCATACAATGTTCATTTCACCACACTGACAACCTAGTGAAGAAAGTCCAGTGGGGTCATGAAACGAATAATAGTTCTAAGGGTCATTCAAATTTTAACATCAAGTACATTAATACCTCATCAAGATTTCTGTATATTGGTGACAAAAATCGCAATTGTTCTTTAAAAATACACCAAGTGAACCATGATGACAAAGGATTATACGCCACCAGATTCATCACTAGCAATAAACGGGGCACATGGCCTGTTCGTATTGGCCCAATGTTAAAGGTTGTTGGTACGTTTTTTCCCCTCTATTATAAACATTAACAATAATTCACAATCTGCAAAGTTTAAAATTGAAGCTGTACTTTGCTCCTCCAGATTTAAACATTTTGATGACAAATCCTCACGGAAATGAAGCAGTGAAAGAAGGCGAGTCTGCAAATCTGACCTGCATAAACAGCTGTGATGGCTTGAATGTTACATCGGCTTTCACCTGGTTTAAGAATGGAGAACCAATAAAAGAAGGACCTGTACTTAACTTGAGAAACATGTCCTCTTCAAGCTCTGGAAACTACACTTGCTCGCTAAAGACACACACAGGAACAACTTCAGGAGTTAAAAATATTGATGTTGAATGTGAGTACCAGACTCCAGGTCAATACTTCAAATTAAATAATTTTCTCATCATGTTTCTGAATGAACTAAACCTTCGAATCAGAAAAGTGTTAAAGTCTTTGAATATCAAGTTTTCTTCTTGACAACTAAAAACTTCAGCTGTGTTTCAGACAGCCCAAAGAACACATCAGTGTCTGTCAGCCCATCGCTGGAAGTGGACCCTGACAGCAACGTCACCCTCATCTGCAGCAGTCATGCAAAACCCCCAGTGGAGAATTATACATGGTTTAAAATACATGACAATTATGCTCATATGACGGCTGTTGGTCATAAGCCTGTGTTCTTTCCCAGTAATGTTGGCCAGTATTTATGCAGTGTCACCAACACACATGGAAGTCAAAACTCCTCTGTTGTGACGTTAAAGATGAAAGGTAAGCAGGACACAGCTAGCAGCCAAACACATTAACAAAGTATTTGAATCTAGATTCAATAGGCCAAGATTATGCACATTTAAACTGGCATCAAAAGAGTGTGTGACTCTGATGCTCTCACAAAGCTAACTCACTGCTTTTGTTTCACAGTATATTGGGCAACAGCTACCAGAGACATACTTATTATTGCTGTTGCTGTGATTCTCGTTGTGACCACTGTTATTGCCATTACGAGGTAAGATGCGTTTCCACTGATCTTGCATCAGTCCTGCATGTTGATTTTACAGGCTTTGTCTATCTGTTTCAGGCTCAATAATAATAATACGCGGGCACCAACTACTGACTGTGGGGAGAACATACAGGTGGCACCAACAACTCTGGTTTGTTAGTAATTCAGAAAATTACAATTGCTGTAAATGACAGTTAGGCTGTCATTTACAGCAAGTATGTCTCTAACTGGGTTAAGCAGTTGAAAAGTGAGTCGAAACCCACATCCTTCTGTAATTCTCTGTGAGCTGATACATAAAAGGACACGCCTTAGAAAGGTTGTTTTCGTTGTGTGGGTGTAGGTAAAAGGGTCACACTGTAGCTCAAAATATGAAGAAAAAATTAAATGTAAGAGGAGAACATTGTTCTAAAGTCATTCATCTTGTGGTATTTATTTATTTATCCAGAATACAGAGAGCGTAAACTGGCTCATCTGTGATGATCACCAACAGGAAGCAAATCAGTGTGAAGGGAGAACAACAGAGCTCATCTATGGTACTGTTGTTTTCAAACCCAACAGAGAGTCAAACATGTAAGATTTCTTTTGCAGTTGTTTCAACCGTTTTTGAAACACCGATTGTTGCAGCAGAAGTACATGTACAAACTGATCGTATCATTTGCAGGCAGCAGACAATTCACACCTATAATGATGATGATGAAGGTGTGATTTACAGCACAGTATGCAGGTAAAGCGCAACGAACACTTACACATTTCATAAATAGAAGATTTTACTCAAGATAGCTCAAGTGCATTTTTTTGTCTTTTTCAGGAGCCAACAGTTGAACCCTTCATGTTTCACATCCTAAATTTAACAATCCAAATTTCTTGTTTTTATCTCCTTCTCCGTCACCACATAGAGGCACAAATAAAAGAGGGGTACAATAGAACATTTTAAAAAATGGCTTTTGAAACCTGAAATTAAGTGTGCCATTAGCTGCAACTCTTTATATTATGTTATTTTATTTAGATCTATAAATGTGAGGGACATGCTGGTATCAAAATGTTAAGTAATGGGGGAATTTAATTAAACTTGCTGCTAAGGGAATAACTCTTTTGTCATGCATAATTTCTAAAGTTGAAAATGTTTTGTTGACAGCTTGTGTTGTTTGAAAAATTAATAAAATTCTTCAGTGCAATGTGTTTCCATTTCATTGTCTCCTCATGCTTGAGGATTACAAATGAATAATTGTGAGTCTCAGGCCTCACTTACACACTCACATCTCTTTTCTTCCTCTGACGACAACCAATGTCATTGTCAAAATAATAAAACAATATGTTAGAATATGTATTTTTTTAATACCTCATGGGCTAAATGTGGATGTATGTTCATGCACTAAGTGGTTGTAAGTTGCTTTGGGGTGCTCAGTGTCTTTACAAATCATAAATGTTCTTGTTCTGTGTGTTTGGGATTATAAAAGTTAATTTGCTTTTTGTAGTCCTCGGGTTCTGTATTTCTCAAGAGTGTACCTTACCAAAATTATACTCGTATGTAAACTTGTGCTACTGACATGGAGACATTGACAGTATGTGAGGATCAAAATAAATGAAAGCAATAGAAAAACATTGCACAGCAAACCAGTCAAATGAATTTGCTCATAGCTGTCATTAAGGTCGAGTAGTCTTTCTTTTTATTGATGCAACAGTGTGTCATCACACTGAAACTCTGAAGCTTTTCTTTTGTGTGGTTATTCTCCAGGGCTTCAGTGATGACATACAGGTGAGTAATACACCTGCACACTGAATATACATCTATCGTTATAAGAGAAGTTTCTTTTTGGAAACTCTTGATATCACTGCCATGTAAAAATAAGAACCCCTAAAACTCCATTAAGAATGTTATAGTGCCGCTTTTTCACAAATTATTGTATTGGGAAACATCCCAGTGGTGCTGATTGAGCTCCTTTTTGGCTGAAGTAATCGGAGAATCTGAGAATTTCTGTTTTCAAAATTGAAAAACCTAAAGTAGAATTTAAGGTATAGCTGTAAAGTACAACATATTCTTACAATCCCAAATAAGATAAACTCACCAGGTCCACCCAGACCTCTTTGCTCTTTTAAACTCACTAGATGCATACATATACTACATGTCTTAACATTGTAATTAGCTCCATTGTTTACTTGATAAATAATGTCTGATGTATTTCATCAACAGATCACAGTTTGCATGTGGATATTTTTCCTTTTAGCACAAAGTCATTAAAAGTAAACATGAAAAATTAAAACAAACACTGGTCATGTTTGTCTTGTGATTAAAAAAAAAATCTGACTGTGCTTTATCCTAAATCTATTTACTCTGCACACGACCTGGTTTCACTGCTCATGTTCACATTTAAGCGATGACCTTATTTTCAGGGACTTGACTTTTTGTTACAGGATGCTTTGTAGAAGAGGAAGGAAGACAACACAGAAAGCAAGCAATGTGGCATGCAGAGCTGCTTGTTAATACTTTAAGATAGATTATGAGCTTTCTGATTACTTGAGTGTAATGAGAAAAAATGTTTTTCTGTCTAGTAAGTACAACACTTAAATCTCATTTAAGGTCATACTAAAAGGATGAAATCACAGAACTTATTCATGAATCTATCTTTTTGAGCTATTCTTTTCAATAAATGGCATGTGGAATGTCAACAGCAAAACATCTGCACAATGAAAGGCTCATCTATTGGCATTCCTTGTTCATTTTCCTCTCCTGGCCAACACAAAACAAAAAGTGTCATATGGGGTCATGAAAGGTATAATATTTTTAAGGACCCTTTCATATTTGGCAGCCAGCAATAATCAAGATTCCAGTATATTGGTGACAAACATTACAACTGTTCTTTAAAAATACACCATGTGGAGTGAATGATACAGGAAAATATACCTTCAGATTTACAACTGGGCCTTGGGCTCATGGACTGGGCAAAGTGGCTCAACATTAAAAGTTGTTGGTAAGTTTTCTTTTATTTTTTAATGAACAAAATACAGCTTGTCACAGTTTGTATTTTGCTGATAGATTTGAATGTTTCTGTGACAAAAACCTCATGGAAATGACATGACGAAAGAAGGCAAGTCTGTGAATCTGACCAGCATGAACAGCTGTGAAGGACCTGTAATTTACTTCAGCAACATGTCCTTCACAAGCTCTGGAAACTGCACTTGCTCGCTAAAGACACACACAGGAACAATTTCAGGATTCATAAATATTGATGTCGAATGTGAGTACCGAACTCAAAGTCAGTACTCTAAAGAACAACAGATAAGAAAAGTAATAAAAATGAAATCTGAATTATGTGTTTTTTCTGAATGAACTAAACCATTAAATCAAATCATGAAAACATGAAAGTGTGTGAACGTTATATATTACCCTTTTAATTTGCACAATGCACACACAAAACTTAAATGCCAAAACAAACATGGACTGACAACTAACAACTTTAGTTCTCTTTCAGACGGCCCTAAGAACACATCTGTGTCTATCACACCATCAGCAGAGGTTGACACTGGAAGCAACGTCACCCTGATCTGCAGCAGTCATGCAAACCCACCAGTGGAGAATTATACATGGTTTAAAATAACTGTTGATGATGATACTATTGCTGTTGGACACCGACCTGAACTTCTCTTTAGGGAGTTTTATCCCAGTGATTGTGGCCAGTACCTATGTGGTGCCACAAACAAACATGGAAGTCAAAGCTCCTCACTTGTGATGTTAAAAATGAAAGGTAAGCATGGCACAGCTAACAGCCAAAATACAGTATAGGACTAGTTTATTCTAGACCCTAAAAACTAACATGCTCCCTTTGTTACACAGTGTATGGCTCCACAATTAACAGAGACCTGCTTGTGATTGCTACTGTTGCTGTGCTTCTGATTTCTGCCACTGTTATTGCCATCATCAGGTAAGCTGTATTTACATGTTATCATTATTATATCTCATATGCAACAATAATATGATGATTTTACAAATCCTGTTCATCTGTTTCAGACTGAACAGAAAAGGGAAAGCAGCACCAAAGACTGAGTGTTAGGAGGACATACAGTTTGTAATATCATTAATGAAGGGTCTTTTAGCCAAAGTTTAGGTTAGTTAATTGGTGCTGGATGATATACAGGAGGTACACAGCACATAGAGGTTGTTTTTGATATGTGGAGGAAAAATAGTTACGCAGAATAGAAATAGAAAGGTATACTTTAATGTAATAGGAACCCATTGTTCCACACTAATTCATCATATTTTTTAACAAAAAAAACAAAAATTTGTTAAAACTGGCTCATGTTTGACAACAACCAATTGCAAGAGGGAAACCGATCTGAGGGAGGAACACTAGAGCTCATGTACGCAGCCATTGACTTCAAGACCAAAAGAAAATCCAAACATGTGAGATGTTTTTACAACTCTTATCCATCCATTTTAAATAGTAATAATTGGTAATTATGTATGCATCTAATCATACAATGACATCATCGTGTCATCACTTGCAGGGAGCTGATCAAGGTGTGATTTACAGCACGGTGTGCAGGTAATTCTCAGTAAACACTTACACATGAATAGTGATTGTGCAAGACAGCGTACACATTTTCTTTTTTTTTGTCAGGGACCAACTCTTGAATCCATCATATTTGGAACGTCAACAAGCACATTTGGTTTTGCTGTAATAGACACAACGTTGAAGCAACTGATCACTGAAAGATGTGAAATAATGTCATTAACCTCATTTATCTGCTATTCTGTAAATGTGATGCACATCTTGGCAGTAAAGTGTAAACTAATGAGAAATGTGGTTAAACATGCTGGTCAGGGAATACATATTTTGATATGCATCATTTCTAGAGTTTTGTTAGCTGCACTTGGAGAATTCACAATATCTCTCCAGTGTAACAGTCCCATTTCATTTTCTCTTTGTTCCTGAATCAATACAAATAAACTAATGAGGCTTAGAAGTCTATGGGCATCCAAATGTAATCTTAAAATGATAACAAGATGTTTTAATATGTCATTGCCGTGATCATAACTGTGGGTGAAATGAGCATGGATGTGCACGCACTGACTGGCTGTTAAGTTTATGTTTATGGTTTTGGCACTGTGTAAAAGCTTAATTTGCTTTGTGTAGTATGTGGTTCCTGAGGTACTCAAGCCTATTGAAATTATATACCCAACTGTTAACTTACTGCACAGACCATAACTGTGTGTGTGTGAGATATAAACTGTTAATCAGTAAATAATAACTTTTTTGCTCTTAGAATGAAACAAATGTAACCATTATAATCATTATGCAACACTGCATTATCATGATGAAACTGTGAATAATTTATTTTTACTACATGTGTAAAATAATACACTTGCACATTTAATATGCAAACATTCATCATTAACATCTTTGTAAGCTACCTGCTTTTATTATAGAAGCCCTTACTTGCAGCTCAGTGGGAAAAAATGGCTTTTGTATGCTTTTTGTATGCAGTATCTGAGACAATTACACCCATGGAAAACATTGTGATTCTGCGAGTCTCGAAACATCCTGCAAACAGCTCTGCTCAATAGTCTCCTTTTTTATGTTTAACTTGACTCATGCATGCAGTTTTGACAATATTCTTTTTATTTTTTACACAATTTGTAAGGTGAAGAAAGGTTAAACTTTTAAGAAACATCTTTCCCCTGCTTTCCTATGTGCGAAATCCCTTGCTGCAGCCTCTGTTTGAAATATAACAAATATCATAGCACATGTCATGCACTCACAGTAACGGAAACATGTTCAAATAAAAGGTTATTCTGCCCTCTCCTGAAAATGTAAGAGCATAGCATCCTGAGGGGTGTTAAATGCTGAGCCTCTTTTGATTTACTACATGCAACACACAACCTTCTTTTAATACATCCATGCACACAACTCTCTTCAGTGGGTGTCATGTAAGAGCTTTGGAGAGGCATTTATTGTATAACAGGATGAAAGGTCATTCCTCAGGCATCAGATGACGCTCAGTAGTAACAATAAACATCTGCGGGGTGAGCATTTTACCCTTTACTGGGATTTTACAGGACAACAGACAGACAACACAGCACTCAGTGTTGTCATGCAAGAGTTGCAATCATGTTTATGGACCAGATCCATGTCTTCACTTCTTGTAGATTTTGAAGGTGTGACTTTTCTTGGGGCTGTTAAATTGTGTGTGCCCTTCAGCAAGGCATAGTGTTTGACCTGTTTCATAGTCACACACCCAAATGTGTTATGCAGGTTTTTCCACCAAAGTAACTGCTCTGTCTGCTGCTCTGCTAACCTCGTGGATGTGTCCTTGCTCAAAATAAAAGTGAATGCAACCACCGACACTTCCTTCTCTGTGGGCCTATGCTACACACTTAATGAATGCATTGATCAATAAATGAAAATTAAATCTCTGCATGCATAATTGTGTAATCTAATACTTTGAGATTACTTTACACTTACTGTCCTGTAACCTCAGTTTAAAGAGAGAGGAAGCTATAGCTGACATATTGGAATTGCATCCTAAAGTTTCATGATTTTCTCTGGAGGAAACAAACTATCAGCCTAGACCATAGCTAGTAACACTCACCTAACAATCATTTGGGTCAAGATCTCTCTCTACTAGCCAATTAATGTCCAATATGCTTGGACTGTGCCATAAACCGCCACTACACAGTAGTTTTCGTGTTTTTAAAGTTGCTTACACATCATCAAAACACACTTTGGCAAATATAGGCAAGTTGACCAGTTTATGAATGCCATATTGTTTAAGCTACAGTAGTGAGAGTCTTAACTCTGCACTCTGGAGGAAAAATACTAATGTGAGTCACTGAATAAAATAATTAGATGACGCACTTTTCTGATAAAACGAAACTTTGGAAGATATGCGGAAATGAAATGAACAGGCATCGGCTGTAACTCTCCACCGGCACATTGCAGGCGCTGCAGAGATGACATATGGGCTTTTCTTTCTGCAGGACAGAAGAAAAGGTCGTGACGCTGTCAGCTCAGGTAAGACAGCTAAAATGTTAAAAAGCACATAACATCAGTTTACCTTGTGACACACAAGGTAATAAACTTAATCCTATTAGCCGGAGTAGCTATCAGACCGAGCTGTCACAGGACACTTCAGAGTAAGTTTGGCTTAAATGGGGTTTGAATGCCATTTCATTTTGGTTGACAACTGTCATGGCTCTTGAACATTATTATTGTCGCTATTTGTTTTTCGCTAGAAAGTGGAGTAAACAAGCCTAGCTCATGTTTGCTGCGCAGCTCAACCGACTGGCTGTTACGGGTTAGATAGCTAAGCTAACTCGCTGCCAAAATTTGGTTAGTGTGTCGTGATAACGTTACTCGAAACACTGATGCAAACTAGTTATTGTGTGTCTCCTTAGTTGACATGTTCAGATTTACTGTTGTGAAATGAGACTGAAGGTTAGAATCAAAACAGGAAGTGTTTTACAGGCGATTTTGCGCCCTGAATATGTGATTGGATGATCTCTGAAATCAAAGATGCTTTACTTAAGAAGAGGAATCTCTCCGTAGTTGGAAAAACTGTCCCACCTTTTAGGCTGTAAATATGAGTACGCTGTCCTTCTAATTTTGTTTTGTTTTGGTATATTTTTACTGTAGAGATGCGGATGTGTAAATCATTCTGTGGCTTTTCATGAGAAAGAAAATACTCTCAATAAGTAGTGAGTCACAATTTGAGTCGAAGTTGAGACTTAAAGCATAAAGTAAACCAAATAGATTTCCAGCATCTGTGAATACAATGAAATTAAATGGGCTTGTCTCCTTTTTCCATTGACTCTGATGGTGAAAATGTATTTCCTATGCGTGCCAGAAAATCCTAAGAAATTGATGTGTTAATTTTAGACTTGAATGCACCAGTTACGTCACACACACACACACAAAATGTTTGGACAAAGTGCAACATTACTCAATCCAACACTGCTCTCTGCAGGTTTAAACTTTCAAGCTCACATGCCTCAGGGTGTATCAGAAGTCCTAATGGCTTCAGCAGAGAGAGAGCATTGCAGCAGTACAGCTGAATCATCTTAACAAATATACATTCAGTGATAGACCACTGATATAATTTAATCTTTCTTTAGTTATATTCATCAGTGATTCTCACCAAAAAATATAATACTGAGTGTTGATACACTCTTCATCCATATTCATCAAAACTAATTACCTAAATTTCAACTTTTTAATAGTGACCGCAGAACAGGGAGTGTCTACCATCTACTGTAAACAGGCACTACTTCTCCTATATACTGCCCTTTGTACCCTGAGAGGGGTAATTTAGTGCACAACATGTGTCAAGTTTTATGGATTTTATGGTTTACATTTTTCCTACACGAGCAACTGAAAAAAACTTCTTTTCTTCTTATAGTTTTGATAAGTTGTGTTTTTTAAACCTTCATGGCAGTGTATTATATCTCCAGGTTTATTCTAGTGTGCAGTGAGACCTCTTCTTATTTTTTCCCTCTCTGGCTGAAGTCGGAAAAAAAAACCTGAACAGAGCTGTAGGTGGGTGTGTAGAACTATTGACTGTCACATAATTCTTTCCTTTTCAATCACTTAAAATGTTACCAGGTCAGTTTCTTTAGAAAGACTTAAAGTTAAAAGAAACAGCTGTGCTCTGTGCTGTTGATTTGCAGAGCTGAACACAGTCTCATGATAAGGCCTCATGATAAGGCAAAATTGAAAGCGAAAGAAATTCACTACTTCGCGCTACATTTCCAGTTAAACCTGTTTCTCTTTTGCAGAAATCACCAAAGCCTGATGATGAAGTGCCCATGTTGTGGCCACAATATTTTGGAGAAGAAAGCCAAATTTTGCAGTGAGTGTGGTGGGAAGCTGTCTGTCCAACCTGCAAACACACAGGGTAAGTACAAAATAAATTTGGTTTAGTCTCTTCTGCTAACTTACATAATTCAGTTAATGAGCTCCACACACTGTCATTGTAAACTGATACAGTTTATTAAAATCATATCCAGAATATAATGTTGGGCATTATGTAAGGTGTTCAGTTTGCCATAGAGAGCTTGAGTGAATGGAGGTTATTTTGGATGTGACTACCCTATTACCCCCTAAATTCTGGTGAGATTGCTAAATTGCCCAAACATAATTAAATGGCATGTTCACAAAATGTAGAAAAAGCATGTAAAAAGATGATGTTCAACTGCTCAAAATCTATATTCTGGACATTGTCATGACATTTGACATTTATGTTACATTGCATTACTTTTATAGCACTCATCAAAGCAAAAATACAGACTGATTCATACAGAAACCACACAATAAGTGGTCATCAAGTGAGTCAAGCAGTCAGTAGGACGAATTAGGGTTGAACAGACATTATATATTATTACACAGAGTAACATGTTCTTTGAGAGCAAGCTCAGTGTTATGAGCTATGTTATTATCTACGTACTACACACCAAGAAAATGCTCATTCATTCTAACTGGCCTTGGTTCAAACTTTCCCTAAATAAAGTTTCCAGGAAATTAGTAGGAAAGTAAGAGATCTGTAAAACGTGTTAAGAACATTGTTGATAGGCAAGGCAAGGCAAGGGAAGGCAGTTTTATTTATATAGCGCATTTCATACACAGTGGCAACTCAATGTGCTTTACATAAAAGAAACATTTAACAGAAAGTTACCATAAGTAACAAAAAAACATGGAATTTGAGAAATAAAAATAAAACCCAATCATCCAACACATACATACCCCCCCCCCCCCCCCCCACACACACACACTAATAATAAAAACAAAGTACAGAAACATAGAAAGAGAGAGAAATAAAATACTATAATAGAGCATTAAAAATAAGATTGCAGCATAAAATAATGATTTGCTTTAAAATCATTAAAAGGACAGAGTGCAAATGAAAGATTAAAATTTAAAGTGCTTTGAATGAGCTCAATCATAAGCACAGGAGAAGAGAAGTGTTTTTAACCTGGATTTAAAAATATTCACAGTTGGGGCTGATTTCAGTTCTGCTGGTAGTTTGTTCCAGTTGTGTGCAGCATAACAGCTAAAAGCTGCTTCACCATGTTTAGTCTGAACTCTGGGCTCCACTATCTGACCTGAGTCAGTATATCTCAGAGCTCTACTGGGTTTATATTCTACTAACATGTCATTCATGTATTCTGGACCTAAACCATTCAGTGATTTGTAGACCAGTAGCAGAACTTTAAAATCTATTCTATAGCTGACTGGGAGCCAGTGTAAAGACTTTAGAACTGGAGTAATGTGCTCTGATCTCTTTGTTCTGGTTAAAACTTGAGCTGCAGCGTTGTGAATGAGCTGCAGTTGTTTAATGCTTTTTTGTGGGAGTCCAGTCAGAAGACCGTTACAGTAGTCAAGTCTACTGGAGATGAAAGCATGAATCAACTTCTCCTGGTCTGTTTGAGACATAAAACCCTTCACTCTGGATATGTTCTTAAGCTGATAGAAGGCTGTTTTGGTGATTGATTTGATATGACTGCTGAAGGTCAGATCTGAGTCTATCAGCACGCCAAGGTTTCGGACTTGGTCGCTAGTTTTTAGAGAGAGTGACTCGAGATGTTTACTGACAGCAATCCTCTTCTCTTTATTGCCAAAAACAATTACCTCAGTTTTGTCCTGATTTAATTGAAGGAAATTTTGGTTCATCCAATTTGTTACTTGCTCTAAACAGTGACACAATGACTGTATTGGACTGTAGTCATCCGGGGACAGTGCTAGGTATATCTGCGTGTCATCTGCATCTGATAGACACTTACTTATTTCAGTCTTTCTTAAAAAACAACCCAGTAGTTTGACACATAAAACTACACACTGAAAAATGTTTTCTTTTTTTATGTCAGTCAAAAGGTCTGAAATATTAAAAAAAAAAAAAAAAACACTTTGAAAATGAACAACTACATATGAACCCAAATATAAAGAGTAGGCACTTACCAGCCAAACCAACTTTTTCCCCCCCCAATAATTTGTACCAATTTTGACCCTTTTCTTTAAATGTCCTAAAAATGAACCATTAAGTACCTGCAAATTGCTTAGATCATTTGCAGTACATTAATATAAAATTGAAAGACTTGTAAAACTAAATATTATTGAACTGTGTTGTAAAACCTTTATTATATGTGAGATTTTAATGCAGAATGCCTCTTCATTCAAATCTTCCACTGGCTACATGATGTGATTTGGATTTGACTTCAATGCAAACTAGTCTGTGGCAATAAACTACACATGATAACTCCCAGAGCAAACGTTGCAGTCTGATTTGCATAACACCTGCCTTTTAATCCAGGTACCGAAAATCAGCCGCAGTCCTTGGTATCAGACTGTGAAGGCACAAGTGATAAATCTGTGAAAAATGCCCCACCAGTGGACAGCAAAGATTCTAATAGATCCCCTAAAAGACCAAATGAGGAGACCATCAACCCAAAGAAAAAGGTGAGTAACTTCAAATGAGTTTGTATTCAGTTACCAACTTCTGTACTTTTGGGAACTATGTTCTCTGGGGATTCTATGATTGTTGATCTCTCAGCTCTAACACATATTTATTTAATTTAAGGTGAAAAAAAATCTAATTTCAGTTTTATATTATATTTTCCTTGTAGAAACAGTTGCAATCTTTCATCAGTTGTTGCACAATTATATTAAGGTTTTTCAACCTTCAATTAGTTACCATTATTTAACATATTACATATAGATTTTTTATAAATATATAAAGTTGCATATTTTTATTTTAATAGCAAAAGTTGTTTTTACAATTGATGTTATTCTCTCTGGTCTTATTAGAAAAAAAAGAGAAAGAAAAACAAAAAGAAGAAAGATGGGCACTTGTCATCAGACCAAGATCAAAGCCTCTCTGAAGTGTCCCACGTCTCTCTTGGAGAGAACCAGGGGAAGAGGACGCAGGGCGAAAGAGTCTCCTCTGACAGTGAAAGCTCTGCAATGGATGAAACACCGGACTTACTCCAAGATGGGGTCTCCTCACTCGAGTGCCAGTCTAGTTCCTCAGCTGCAGCTGACATAGCTGCTGCACCATCTGAGAATGCCAATAGTCAGAATGAGAAGACAGTGAAGCAGTCTGAGGTAGCCCCGGGTAATCATATAGAGGGAGAGAGCAATGCACAGAAATCAACTCAGGCCCAGACAGTCAAGACAGAACCAGCTGACACTCCGAATAATCCCAAATCAGAGGACGGCAAGAGCAAGACTCAGTCAGGGTCAGGGTCAGGTAAAGGGACAAAGTCCACTAACCACCAAGAGCCCCAAAAGACTGAAAATAAAAACTCAAAAGCCAAGAAAGACACAGCCACCACTAAACAACCCATTACTGACCAGAATGCCAATGTGGATCCAAATGTGAAGCAGGCTGGACAAACCAAACAGAAGGGAAATAATCAACAGGAGCAGAAACAGAAGCAAACTGTGGCAGTTGAACCAAAGATGGTCTTTGGTTCTCAGACTCCATCAAAGGTAATGATGGAAAATAGTTAATCAAAAATAATAATTGACAGAAATGTGAGCAAAATTTGATTTGAGGGAATTCATTTTCATATTTTTTATATGTGTATCATGCGCAGAATTTAAACTGTATATACGGTTCATAAAGTATAGATTTATCCAACTTTTACAGGCTGAAAGCACAGGCTCCAGTGTGGACCCACAGGGGCCAGTAGAGCACATGGACACTGAACCCTCTGGGAGCGGAAAGGACTCAAGTGCAGGACAAACCTCAGAGGCTGACAAAGGAAGTAAAGACATCAGTAAGGATAATTCAGCATCTAGCAAGGGACCTGGCCCTCCACCCAAAAGGTAAAGTTCTCTCAAATGGTATTGCTTTTGATCACCTTTGCCAGTTTAAATTCTGTGTATAATATGTAGTATTTCTAAATTGGCTCATTTCTTGTCTTTTAGGCCAGCCAGCAACAAGACCATTGCTGTTCGTGACAGACTCACAATTTACTTTCATGCAGTTCTTTCAAAGGATTTCAAATTTGATCCAAAAGAAGATCGTATCTTCATCAAGGCTGGGTCTCACATCGGGAAATGGGACGAAAATACACTTGAGCTGTCCGTAACCAGGTACTTTGTCAATTAATCATTTTAGTGGCTTTATGTCTTGGCTCATCAATCAGTAAAACTTTACATTACTGAAACGTACACTTTTCCCCTCACAGTCATTGTTGTGCTTAATAAACACTGATGGATGACTTCATTAGGAACACCTGTGCAGACTAATGCAATCTGATATAACAGCTCTGCTATAAATTCTACTTTTACATGCGTAACATTTTACTGTTTGTACATTTCTAGTTTTTGCTGACATTGTTAGAAAGGTGATATTTGGCTTCAGCTTTTGATGTGTGCATGAACAAACTAGGCTGCTCTTAATTTACTCTCTCAATGATACTCCTACAGGAATCTTGGAGAGCATGGGTTTCTGGTTGAGGGCAGTCTGATGACAACCAAAACTAAGGCTCTATCTGTGTCGATACCATACAAATATACTGTCTATAAGTCTAAAAAAGACAAATATGAGTATGAGTACATATACAAACTGGATTCTACACACCACACTACCAACAGATGCTTGTTTGTGAAACCCCTCCTTGTCAATGACGATGGTAAATGTAACTTTCAATTGGTCCAGCTGTAATTACGTTTGTCTGCATGCTAATATAGTTGAATATTATGACATATTATGATTATGCATTACACACAGTTACATGTTGTATCTTTTTGTAACAGGGGACTGGCATCAATATGATGACATCATCTGCGCAGAGCCATCAAAGAACGTGTTGAAGCGCATTAAAGATACCATCTGGCCTGAACAAAGGAAGACTCTGATTCAAGGCAGAGAGATTGCAGGGAATGTAATGCTGGAGAGCATATTTGACTTACTCAGGAGCTGGAATGATACCAACTTGAAGAGTTTTCTGATCCAGTTGAATCAGTTCTTTCAGACTTATGGGAACCCCTTTGTTTATGAGGAGACTCAAAGGAAATGGCACTCCTTAGACTATGGAGAAGATGATGTAAGTTTACAGCTGTTGTGTACAAAGTCTAGATGCACCCAGGTACGATCAACTCATCTTACCTTCTCTGTCTTTCTGGATTGATTTCCTAGGTACGGCGGATGCTGAAGCAATTCATGCTGACAAACGTTATTCCTCAGTTGCTGAAGGACGGAGATGGAAAGAGTTTCTACATTGAGGATCCCATGAGAGCGGCTGTGATCATGCTTTGTGTATGTAGACAGCATAACTTCAAACTCGAGAATGCTGAGCTCCATCGACTCTGCACTTCGCTTTGTTTACCCCAACTAAACAAAGATGACTTCCTCAAGTACTGGACAGATTTTTCTAAGGATGTGGCCATTTTAAAAAAGTAAGTACCCAGTTTTTTTTATTTAATCCTATAATCATTAATTTAATACTACAGTCATGAACTACTGACTACAGAGTAATAATATACTGTCTGTATCTATTTACTCTAATATTTAATTTTCCTTCAGATGCTCATAAAATTATCTTTGTTGTAGTCTGCCAGATCACTTGGTTTCTCTGATAAAGACTGTGAAATCAACGGGAATGCCCCGTTGGGTTCTGGTACTGCCGCTCCTCCACCTCCTCAAAGACAACACAAAGCCCTTTGAAGTACCACGATCAGGAAATTTAAAGTATGGGCTGTACTGGGCAGGTTTGCAAGGCCTTGATGTGGGTACATCACCACACTACACCATGAACAGTCAAGATAGGAAGTAAGAGCCTCCCTACCTTTGCCAAAGTATTGCTTACGCTATCATGTTCCAGTGCATTTATTTGAAAATGAATGAATGTAACCTTCTCTGGTTCCTCTCTTGTCATCAGGGCACTGTTGAATCTGACTAAAAGCCACAGTTACTTGATGAAGGTGGATGCACTTGCGGTGCGATCCTGCTTGTACTTGTTGACAATTGAAGAACTGGTGGAGTGTAGTATCAACGTTAACTGTGAGCTGCTGGACATCCTTCATTTTTTCATGAATAAGGTTCCTCAGGATATTACCTACAGTGTCTTCCAGGTTGGTGGAAACAGACATTTCCAGGTTATATAACATATACTGCACTAAGTCATTTAAGTTATTGCCTTCACTAATTCACTAAGTTAAAACTGCCAACAAACAAGCTGCGTCATATGTGTCCACTTGTACTGTCTATTCCACACCTATCATCCAATGAGAACTGAGAATTTTCAATAATGATGGTGTAAAGTACATTAATTAATGTTCTTGTTTTTCTATTTTCTAGACAGCGTCTGACATTCTATCTCATATCCAAAGCCAGCTCATTGAGAACAAATACAGGTGATTTGCTCTCACTATTTTAGATGATTTTTAATATAGTAGTATAGGCATGAAGTCTCTTTACAGAAACTATTTAAATTGTCAGTTTTCAGACCATTTTATATTTTGCATGGGTCTAGTTTTATTATTTATCCCCTAATCTTTCACTCTTATTTTTGTTTATGAAAGAACTTTTACAGAACATTACAGAAAAGAGTGCCTGGCAACTGCAGTGAAACTATTAGAGAAGATCTGCAAAGGAGTCAAACCGGGCATACATACCCAGAACTACCCTGATATTCCTGTTGCTTGCATGAATCTGGTTGCATCAGTGTCAGACTTTGTTCAATGTAACAAGCAACAGGTAAGTAAAGTGACTCCTATGAAGTAAGCTGTTAACATTTCAGACTAGATTAAGGTTTTTAATCTCCAATACTATTATTTCACATTTAGGAGACTGAAGAAGGGGACACAGAGCAGCAGTATGCAAAAGACATGGTGATCGGCCATGCGATGGTCATCATGAGAGGCTGGATCAGTCAGTCTTTCAGAAAGGATTTGCTCATCAGGGGTTTTTCCTCCTTGTATCTCAAGGTCGAGGCTACAGCA
Organism: Scomber scombrus; assembly: GCF_963691925.1. Lineage (NCBI taxonomy): Eukaryota > Metazoa > Chordata > Actinopteri > Scombriformes > Scombridae > Scomber > Scomber scombrus. The sequence goes on from NC_084987.1 coordinate 13,384,733, forward strand.
GAGATTGAAGTGAGCCGTGTCATTATATTTCATGAATCAAATACAAAATACACAGATGGATATTCACAACCCATCACTGGTACAGAAAACTGAAAACTTGTTCTTTTGTTGGTTGTATTTTACAGACATGGAACAACATAATCTCTATCCAGTTCAAAGATGAGGATTGCACGAAAGAGTGGAGACAGATGTTTACCATGGATTTTGAGGGCAAGTACAAACAGGTATGTCATACATCCTTTTCAAATTTTGGTTAAATAATTTTTTAAACTATGAAATATGTATTACATTGTGTGACTGTGTGGTTTTAGGGATCTGCTTTGGATCAAATTGAATTTTACTGTGCAAAGATAGAGGACCTCAGTTCTTCCCATCCACATGTTGCTGCCAGTATTGAGAGATGTGCTCTTGAGGCTGTAACATCGTTGTGCCAGGTATGAAGTCAAATTACAGAAAAATGACAGCTTTATTAAACAGACAAAAATCCTAGATTAAACCTCCTAAACATGCAGTTTAGAGAATGTTCTTATTTAGAAATAAAGAGAACTGTGTGATTCACAGATTTTATGCATACATTTAAAAAATACACAGTCATGTTTATTGCTCTTTTACCTCATATACAGAACAAGTCTGAGGGCAAACTGTTTGAGAGGATCAACATAACTTGGAAGTTTGGGAATCTTATCTCAGCCATTATCCAGAAATCCTGGCCAAAAGATCATCAAGGGAAGTATCAGGAAGATGAAGAAGTTGTACTTAAGCATCTCCTCTCCTGGACTGCTGCCAAAGACATTTTCCAACTACACGGTATGTCCTCAGAACAATATTGATCATTGAAAGCATGCACACCCCAAACAGAACAATTCTATAGGGGAGGGAGTAGAAAATAGTGGTAAAAAAAGGTAGACTTCTCTCACTAATTCATAAGAGCAAACTGAGCCTTAGTTTATGACTTTGTGGCAGAAGTCAAGCATTGTAATATTTGCTAATGTAATTTTTGTCATTGCAGGCACAGACGAAAAGTTGATTGAGAAGCTCTCTCAAGATACCAGAGACAGAATTGCTATAGCCATCTCGTCATTCACAGCCATCAACAATCAAGTTATTCATGGAGACATTAAGATCAGCCTTCTCAAAATCGTTTTGGAGAGGAAAGATGCCTTCTTAGAACTGCTGAAGATCGGTAACAACAATCATCAGATCTCTCAACATTTAACGATTAATAATTTCAGAACATGTCTTATTTATACAACATGATGCCTTGTAACAGACTAATACAATAGACATATTAAGATGTACGTGGGATTTGTCATTAACAGATTGCCTTGCTGAGAATGAACTTTACAAGGATAATGCCAAAATGAGGAGGCTGTTACAATGCAGACAAGATGAAGTTAAAGCTGTGTACTATGAGAAGGAGCTGATGGATGTCCTCTTAACAATGAGCCACAAACTTGAGGAACATATGACAGGTATGGAGATCATGCAAGGAGAATGAGCCAGTTTGGTTTGATCATGCAGCTGCAGCAAATTTAACATAATCTTATTTGATTTCAATGACAGTTGATGTTGCCGACATGGAAGAGAGACATCGTGTCAACATTGAGGACATGCCCCTGAACCAGTTTATGGAGGTCCACCCACTTGACAAACTGCCCCCTCCAATGGCTGGTGTTGTCACCTACTTCCGCCTGGAGGAAGAAATCAGAGAAATGGCAGAGTACCTGTACACATTCAGAGACAGTTACATTTTCAAAGTCTGTTGGGAGAAACAAGCCAGACAACTGGTCAATGAGGAAATGGAAGATGGGGATCTTGATAACCATGAATTAGCAGACATTATGGCAACACCCGAAATGATAAATGATGACATTTTTGTCCCTTGCTTTGCTAATTACAAAGACATCTACACTTGTCTGAAGAATGGCAGTATAAGGCTTGAGGAGGTCAACCAGCTCTTCAAAGCGTACAAGGACAAGTATGAAGAGCTTGCACAGGACCTGGACATCATGTGCAGAATTGATAAGTCGACTGACAAACAATGGATCAACACCAGGGTTCAACAGATCGAGCAGTATCATGAGCTCCATCTAGCTGTGGCATCAGCGCAAATTATCATGAAAGTCAAAGACACACTTTGTCTTCAAGGGGACTTCAGGGTTCTGGAGACACTCACAGAAGTTGTAAGTAGCCATAGTTTTGAGCTAAATATATTACTCCCAAAAGTATTATGCCTTGTGCGTTACTTCATCAGGCAAAAAGTCACCCTCTTCACACCACATTTGTAGGAAGATTCTGTGTTTGAAGCTATTCAGAAGTTGTAAAAGCAATGTTAACTTTTGACTTTCCTTTCCCTTCAGGGTCATGCAGACTTTCAGCAAGAGCATCTCAATCGGATCGACAATGATTTGATGCAGGCAAAGATGGTTCTGGTGGACATCACTGAACCCCGCAGACTTTGTTTGCATGAGCTGGGACTCAGAGGGCATTTTGTGAGATGGGTAAAGGATGCACTTGAAGGTAAAAATTATTATTCTCTACTCTAGCTGTGCCAAGTAACACTTATGTATTTAAATGCTCTTCCAGGCAAATCACATAATAAATGTCAATTATTTTCAGACATCAATGAGCTAAAGGTGTTCGTTGACCTGGCTTCCATCTCTGCGGGAGAGAATGACATGGATGTTGACCGTGTGGCATGCTTCCATGACGCTGTCCTGGGCTACTCTTCCATGCTGTATGAGCTCAAACCAGACTCAGGTTTTCATGCCTTCAAAGATGTGCTGAAGAAGCTCTGGAGAGCTTTGGAGAATGACAGCAACCTACCAAAAAAACTGGTAAAAGAACACCTTTGCTAATACTTCTGCTAAAAATATTGCTCCATGATTGATCACAATTCAGCCCTGGATCTGAAGATGATCCCCAGTATTTTCACTTACAGTGAGGGCGACTAATTGATATGTTGATGCCACCTTGATGGCACAGACAGTTGGTGATACTTAATGGACATTAAAACACTGTGGTAGATGATTTTGGGTTCTCTTCCTCTCTACAACATTTGTCTTGGTATTTTGTTCAATGTTAAACTAGAGAAGACTCCAGTAATTGTGGGACTGTTTTATAGTTATACAAACAGAAGTTACTTAACTGTAAACTCTAAATGCTCACATAAACATTACTGTCACACAGTTAGGGTACTTGGGTTAAACCAAATCCTAATTCCCATGAACCAAAAAAATGAATATTGAACAGCACAGAAATTGAGAATGCTGTCTTCTTTTCTAGCGGGACAGTGCACGCCATTTGGAATGGCTGAAGACTGTGAAGGAAAGTCACGGGTCAGTGGAGCTGTCATCTCTCTCGTTAGCATCAGCCATCAACAACAAGGGTATCTACATAATCAGTGCACAAAATGTAAAAAAGGTAAATAAGATCAAAGATGATTGCAATACGAGAATACTGGCTTTAAATGTTCCTACAATGTTATGTATGAGAGTGTATTTTTTGTTTTTCAATCTAGTTGAGTCTTGACACCATCCTGAAGCTGCAGATTCCAGAGGAGCATGATGAGGGCCAGCAGATGCGCTGGTATTCTCTTGAAGATCTTCGGGAGTTGCAGAACAAACTCATGCTCATGTCTGGGAAAGGGGATCAGGGGCAGAATGAAGTTGATCACTTTGCAGAGGTATTTCTAAAATTATCCTTTTTATTCTGTTAACATATTAATTCTCATAATACTGCTACTACTACTTATATATACTACTAATAGTAATTATCATTGCACAATGTTTGCAATCATTAAAGGTGCATCAAATTGTATAAAAGATTAACAGACACAATAGTAAAAATAAAAAATAAGAATTATTATAAAAGAATAAATAGCTTGATCCTTTCCCAGCATGTTTTTGGAAGAAACCTAGGACAACATCACTAAGTAATTTGGTTGTTGAAGAATATATTATTTACGAATTAGTTGTGGTGTATAGTTAAAGTGAGCTGCAATAAGATAAACTGCACAGAGGTTACAAATGATGTCCGTGGATATAAAATAAAGATCTTGTGGATTTGAACAGCAGGTAAAGCTGAGTTTAAATGATTTAAGGATCTTCATCAGATTTGAAAAGGACAGAGCGAATAATATGTATTAACATGGTCAACAGTGAGGACTTGTACCTGCTAATGTGCTGAATGCTTCCTAAATATACTGTACATACAAAAATGTATGAACAGTTGCATCCGACTGTTTCTTTTTGTATTTTCAGGTTTTTGCCAGTGTTCAAAGACTAGCTGAAGCATTCATTGCTCTCTACACTGCTGGGAATCCTCTGTTCAGACACTGGGAAGCTCGTATCAACCATGGTATTATGATGGACTTGGTAGGGTTCGGAAGTGTTCTTGTGGAGGGCAGCATAGAGGAGCAGCTTCCTGAACTTTGCCGGAAGATGGAAAAATGTCTGGACTACTGGATGGATTATGTTGACAAACAGAGATCCCAACATTACTATTTGAACTACTATACAGCTGAACAGATTGTCTACTTATGCAGCAAGCTGACCCAGCAAAATGTCACCAATGTCGAGGACCAAGTTCTCATGATGCTTTCCTTTGTCAAGCCAAATTGCACCGCCTCAGACTTGAGGCAAGTCTGGCATGCACTCCAGTATGAAATCCTCACCAAACCACAAGAGCAAAATATGGACATTGAGTTTCAGACCTTTGTTGTGGTGGAAACAACTGAGCTGGAAGATCAAGACTTCACTAGTGAAATGGATCCTACGCCAAGTCTAGTGGAACGAGCAAACGGCATAAAAAGATTAGATCTGATGTGGAACGCTTATATGAAGGACATGAAGAATTTTCTTCCACACATTCTCGACATAAGAAGTCTTGGACAACTTTTGGAAATACTGGCCAATAAAGGAGATGAGAGTGAAGAAAGTGAGAGTGAAGAAGACATCTCTGATGAGAACACTGGGAAGTTCATAATGAGGCAGCTACCAAAAGGCCTGGTCACCGGAAATCCAAACCTCATTGTTTGTCCAAATGATGAGGTCTTGACATCCTGCATCTCCACCTACATGAGTAGCGAAGATGAGACACTTCCCACCTATGATGAAGTCCTCCTGTGCAACTCCTCAACACCTTACGAACAGGTGGAGCTATTCCTCAGACGTTGTCTCAGCAGAGGCTACAGAGGACAGAAAATATACTCTCTACTGTACGGAGATCTGCTTACTTATGAAGTGAGCTCTAAAGTTGAAAACTTTTTTCAGCGGATGAAAATGCAGAGCAGGAAGGACTACAGCCTTGTTATCATCTGTAGCTCAGAAAGAGAGCATGCCTACCTTCCATCAGCATTCAGCCAATACAGATTGCACATGGTTCCCCAAGAACCATTGGTGAGGATCCAGGGATACCTCCACAAACACTATGTGGTCCCAGGTGATCAATGCAGTGCTGCAGCTGCATTCAAAGACCGACTGTGTGTTGGAGTTGTCTCATCCAAAAGGGCTGGTGTTGGTGCGTATATATGTACCTGGCTATTTGAAATTGTTAAATTGCGCTGATGGTGAATATATCACGTTACACAGTTGTTTATACTTATCAAGACATTTTTTTCCCAATTTTAGGTAAATCTCTCTACATCGAGAGGCTCTATGAAAAACTGAAGCAGTCAACCAAAAAGCCCTCGATGATGAAACGTATTCGCTTGATTGAACCTAATGTTGATGAGGATGCCATTCTGCAGTCTCTGTTAAACACCCCCAGAAAGGGGAAACTCACAATGTTCCATTTTGATGTTACATCATCGGTAATAATGAATCTCAATTTAAAGTTAATGCTTTTCAATATGGCATATCTCAACACCTTACAAACAGTGTTAATGGATTGTATTTTGTGTGTTTAAAAAGGTGCAGAAAGGCCTCCATGAGTTTCTTTTCAAATTGTTGATTTTGCACTATCTGATGGACTCTGAGGGAAAGATGTGGAAGTGCAGTGACAGGCAGCTGTACGTCATAGAGATTTTAGAGCCAACTGTCAAGCCAACCAGAAATGCTCCACGGCAGGTAAGAGTTTGGCACTAACACTTATCACGTAATTTAATATTTAAACCTTTGCTTACCCTAGCTTGTGTTTTCATCTGTTTTGTGCATAGGCTCAAACAATGACCAGCTCATTCACAGATGTGTTTCCAAATATTTTCTGCCGACCACCCAAAGAGGTGCTGATGCTAGAAATGAGGAAGCAAGAAGATCCCACCATTGTGAGCAGTGAAGACCCACTCATGGATGATGAAGAATTCAGAAGTGCAGCCTTTCAACGACCTTACCAGTATCTCACGCGGTTTCATAACCACAGTGATCTTGATGTTTTCACATATCAGGGTGTTGAAGGGTCACACGTGGAATGTCTTCAGATGCTTCTCATGTACTGTGGTATTATGGACCCATCATGGGCAGAACTGAGAAACTTTGCATGGTTCCTCAACCTGCAGCTGCAAGATTGTGAGACATCTGTTTTTTGTGATGCCACTTTCACCGGGGACACACTAACTGGATTCAAAACCTTTGTGGTGGACTTCATGATTCTCATGGCAAAGGACTTTGCCACTCCATCACTCAGTATCTCTGACCAGAGTCCTGGCAGACTGCAGATGGACCTGATGGGTGTCCGAGATGAAGACTTGGCTCCTTTCCTGATTAGGAAGAGATGGGAAACAGAACCACATCCATACATCTTCTTTAATGATGACCATGTGTCCATGACCTTCATTGGTTTTCATCTTCAGCCCAATGAACAGAACTCTGTCGATGCCATTGATCCCACCTCTGGAAGGGTGATAAAAAAGAATGTCATGACAAGGGCATTGTATGAAGGCTTAATGCTACAGAGAGTCCCTTTCAACATTGACTTTGATCGCCTTCCCAGAGGGGAGAAAATAGAGCGAATCTGCAATGTTCTTGGTATCCAGTGGCCTCTTGACCCTGATGAAACATATGAGCTTACAACTGACAACATACTCAAGATGCTGGCAATCCATATGCGTTTCAGGTGTGGCATCCCTGTCATCATCATGGGAGAGACAGGGTGTGGTAAGACACGGCTCATCAAGTTTCTTTGTGAGTTGCGGAGGAGTGGAGTGGCCACTGAGAACATGAAACTGGTCAAGGTACATGGAGGGACAACTTCAGAGATGATTTACACCAAAGTCAGAGAAGCAGAAGACATTGCTTCTATCAACAAACTAGACTATGGATTTGATTCTGTTCTGTTCTTTGATGAAGCTAACACTACAGAGGCCATTAGCAGTATTAAAGAGGTCCTCTGTGACAAGACAGTCAAGGGGGAAAGTTTGACACCCAATTCAGGATTGCAGATCATTGCAGCATGCAATCCTTACCGAAAGCACACAGACGAGATGATTAAGAGGTTAGAAGCAGCTGGCCTTGGGTACCGTGTTCGAGCAGAGGAGACAGATGAAAAGCTAGGGTCCATCCCTCTCCGGCAGTTAGTGTATAGAGTTCAAGCTTTGCCACCAAGCATGATCCCTCTGGTGTGGGACTTTGGACAGTTAAATGATCACACAGAGAAAATATACATCCAGCAGATTGTGCAAAGAGTGGTTGAAAACAAAGATATTGATAAAAGTTACATCAAATGGATCACTGATGTCCTTTCAGCCTCCCAGAAGTATATGCGGACCAGAAAAGATGAATGTAGCTTTGTCAGCCTGAGAGATGTGGAGCGCTGCATGCAGGCTTTTGTTTGGTTCTGTGACAACCATGGCATGTTTTTTGCAGAGCTTGAAGAATTTGAGAGTAATCAAAATGCTGAGAAAAATGAAAGGCATCAGAGACAGCCTGAGGTCAGAGACCCTGTGCTGTGGTCTCTAGTCATGGCCATAGGAGTGTGCTACCATGCGTGCCTGGAAAATAAGGATAAATACAGACAGAAAATCAGCAGAAGCCTACCAGCAGCATACAGCCCAGCAAAGGTAATGCAGGAAATCTCACTCATGCAGGATTTACTCTTGAGTGGTGTGCCAATGGGGGATACTATTGCAAGAAACGGTGCCCTCAAGGAGAATGTCTTCATGATGGTTCTCTGCATTGAGTTAAGAATCCCTCTCTTCTTAGTTGGAAAACCTGGAAGTTCAAAATCTCTATCTAAAACACTGGTGGCAGATGCAATGCAGGGCCAAGCTGCTCATTCTGACCTCTACAAAATGCTTAAACAGATCCATTTGGTGTCCTTCCAGTGCAGCCCTCACTCAACACCAGAAGGCATCATTAACACATTCAAGCAATGCGGACGCTTCCAGGAAGGAAAGAACTTGGATGAGTACATTTCAGTTGTGGTCCTTGATGAGATTGGGCTTGCTGAGGACTCCCCAAAGATGCCACTGAAAACCCTTCACCCACTGCTAGAGGAGGGATGCATTGATGATGAGCCACTGCCACACAAAAAGGTTGGATTCATTGGCATCTCCAATTGGGCTTTAGATCCTGCAAAGATGAACAGAGGCATCTTTGTCTCCCGTGGTGACCCTGATGAGAGGGAACTCATTGAGAGTGCCAAAGGCATATGCTCATCTGATGCAATGGTTTTGGAGAGGGTCAGCGATTTCTTCCAACCCTTTGCAAGGGCCTACTTGAACGTCTGCCGCAAGCAAGGCAAAGGCTTCTTTGGTCTACGTGACTATTATAGCTTGATTAAGATGATTTTTGCAGTGGCCAAAGCTTCTCAACGGAAACCCACAGCAGAGGAGATTGTGAAGGCAGTGTTGAGAAATTTCAGTGGCAGGGATGATGTGGATGTAGTCAGTGTCTTTACTCACAGGCTGCAGATTGCACCCAACCTGGAGAACATCAATGCCATTGAGTTTGTGAGAGAAAACATTCAGGCAGTTGGGCAAGAAGAAGAATGTCGCTACCTGCTGGTGCTTACAAAAAACTATGCAGCCTTACAGATCCTGCAGCAAACCTTCTTTTCAGAAAGTGGTCAGCCAGAAATAATCTTTGGCTCCAGCTTCCCAAAAGACCAAGAGTATACCCAAATCTGCCGCAACATCAACAGAGTGAAGATCTGTATGGAGACAGGTGAAACAGTTGTGCTCCTTAACTTGCAGAACCTCTATGAAAGTCTCTACGACGCTCTAAACCAATATTATGTCTATTTGGGAGGACAGAAATATGTGGATCTTGGACTGGGAACCCACCGTGTCAAATGTAGGGTGCACAAAGACTTTCGGCTTATTGTCATTGAGGAAAAAGAGGTGGTCTACAAGCAATTCCCAATACCTCTCATCAACAGACTGGAGAAACATTACCTGGACATTCACACTGTCCTTAAAACTGAGCAGAAGAGGATGGTGGATGAATTGAAGATATGGGTCACAGTCTTTGTGTCTCTCAACAGTCAACACACAGCAGTAGCTCAAACATACAAGTACCGACCACCAGATGTTTTTGTTGGCTACCACTCTGACACATGTGCCTCTGTGGTTCTTCAAGTAATAGAGAGGCAGAAGGACAGTTTGGAAATCTCAGATCCTGATAGGAGAGTACTTGATGAGGCAAAACTCATGCTCCTTAAATGTGCTACACCAGACTCAGTGGTGCGGTTGGACTGTACACGCCTCCCCAAAGTGGAGAGTGAATATCTGGCCAAGGTCTACTTTGAAGAGCAGAATAGCAGCTGTTTAGCTGACCTTATTCTTGCTCACACAAGGCAGGACATACATTGCTGCTCCGCCTTCACAGAGGTAACTCTAAAACTATACAATACAATTTTCAAATATATCCTGTAGTCTTAAGTCCGTATTAATTATAATTTCATACAATTTCATAGGTCACAACATTCTCCAGACTTTTGACAGCATCTGACTTGGAACCACTGGGGCAAATGTTGCAAAGCATTGAGCTTCTCTCACTGCAGCAATTTGACACAGAGCACTCCTTCCTGAAGAAGATCAGGTTTGTTGATATAATGGGGAATGTATAATTTAACTTTTTAAGTTACACTTTGTAACAGTTATTGTTTATTGAGCTCAATCTTGGTGGCATTCACACACAAATACCAGCAAGACAAACAATGGAAATATATAGTCGACGAATCAATGCTGAGATCTGTGTTTTTAGACACCAGAAGAGAGAAGAAAATATACTATGTCAATGTAATTCACATTTTAATTAGACCACTTAAAGCAATTCTGATAGTTTGACATTTATGTTAAAGTATATTTTAAGGATATACTGTATGTCTAGAAAACCACTGAAGATTCTGTTTTCTCATAGGAACTTCCTCATAGCTGGAAATGGAAGCAGGAGTGCTGGACCCTGCAACAAGATCCTTCTCATTCAGTGTGATTTTGATGAAGCCACTCATAGTGCCAATCTCATTGCATCTGCAAAGTAGGTAGAGCATTTCCTGTGTTAGGTATGCATTAGTGTGTGATTTTGCCATACTGAATTTTTCTGTTCACTTTTAGGTATTCCTCCATAAATGAAATCAACAAGATAACTCAGGAGAGCACTGGAAGCAAGGTGTTTGTCTACTTTATCACCAGACTGCCAAGAATGGAAGGAGGGACTTCCTATGTTGGCTTTCATGGAGGTAAGATTACTATAACTTGTGCAATCAGTTTTTTATCACAATGTTTGAAGAGTAATCTTGATGACATTTTAACATTTGCAGGCCCCTGGAGATCAGTTCACATCGATGACCTCAGACGGTCAAAAGATATTGTTTCAGACATTAAAGCCTTGCAAAACATGACAATCAGTCAAATGTTTGAAACGAAGATGAGTCAGCCTGAAGGTAACTAATTGATAGTAACTAATTGACAGCAAATTATAATTTAATCAGTGTACATGTATGTCTTTACACTGAAATCTTTCTTGGCACTGAATTATAAAATTCTTTTGTACAGCCATGGAGGTGGATGATATGTACACTGGTGATGAACAGGAGGAAGCGGAGTCAGAGGAAAATGTGAGTATATGCAGCATATATTGAAAACATTAGCTGTTGTTGGAAAACCAAAAACTTACACTAGTTTTTGACCAGTGTGTTCTCTTGCTGCAGGGCTGGGATAATGTTCTGGACACTACAGCACTGGTTCGGAGCTGTGTGCAGAGTGCAGTAGGCATGCTGAGGGACCAGGTGGAAAGTGGTTTCCGAAGTACTCGGAGAGTTGAGATTTTACTGACACTTCTCAGTGACAATGACGAAATAAAAGGTACTAACAACAGCTTTTTTTCAATAGTTTATTATTACAACAGTTGCAGTGCTCATCGTGTAATCTAACTCCTGGCAGGTGAATTTCTGCAAACTGTGAAAAGACACCTTCACTCATTGCTGGCAGGTCATGATGGCAACACCTTCTCATCTATCAAAAGCAACTGGGTCATTAAGGAGGCCTCTAACATTGATGCCTTGCAAGAAGGCGGTACATTCAGGTTAGCGCTATAGCTTCAGAACAAAACATTTCTGTGTTTGCTAGTAGATTCCTATTTTTTAAACAGCCATTTTTTTGGGCCATGACAGGCACACCTTATGGAAGCGTATTCAGGCTGTGGTAGTCCCCATCTTGGCACAACTGGTTTCAGTCGTCGACCGTGACCAAAACTTGGACATCTTGCTTGATAATAACTGCAATCAATCTGTTAAGAGGCTGTGGTTAGACATCTTTGGCAATGAGAAGTTGCTGGAAATCCCACACTTAACAGTGGACCACAGGTAAGTGTTGGTAATAATGCAAATAATTGTTGGACTGCAAATAATTGTTCTCAGTAATACCTCCCAGTCCTTGAAACTGTTTTTAAAAATTTAAACTTACATTTTTGTATTCAATCTAACATTTAATTTATTGTAAATGTGTGTTTTTTTTTTTAACAAAACACACTGAACCGTTCAGGAATTCCACTATGCATGTACCCTGTACCTGTGCATATGGCAATAACGTCTCTTGAATCTTGAATCTTATATTGCACTTTGAACACCATAAAGGATCCCAGTTTCCTTCATTTTTATAACTATTTATTTTCTTCCCATTTATCTCTGTGTATTTTTTCACAGCTCTGAGACAAGAACAATCCTTGTACAGAACTACATTGCCCAAGACAGGAACATAACCTGCAGCATGCCTTTCAGCTGGAGGATCAAGGACTACCTAGAGGAGCTCTGGGTCTATGCGCTTCAACATGAAGGTGATACATGGGTCAATGACGTGCCTATGACATTTTCAGTCTAACTGCATTTTTTTCAGTTAGAAAAAGGTTTAAATTGATTTTAAAAAATAACATATATATGTAGTACCTTTCCTTTATATGAAATCACTTTAACTTTTCAAAAACCACAAGTTATTAGTAATTGTTCTGTTATTTAAAGTGACAAAATATCATGTGGTGCGACCAATAAAACCAATAACTGTATTAAATTCAGAGTAAAATATCACTTTTAATATTAATCACTGATACAGTACGCTGAACTGAATTGTATTTTTACATTTTTTCAATCATTCTTATGCAATTTACAGGAAAAAGAAGTCTTACATACATTTAAGAAGGCAACTGTGACATAATAGAACATAAATATGAGATTATTATTTACAAAAACTTAAAGGACATGCAAATAATTTGTTTCGAAACACTTAAATTAATTTATTTTAAGATAGATCATGGTCGCACCACATGACTTTTTTAAGGTCAGATCTAATTCATCGAGATGGAAAAACACATAAAACACCTAATTTACTATTTTAATATGTATTTATGTGTACTCAACCTTTCTTGATGTTTGAATTACTGCAATAGATATTCCCATATTTATTATTTTTAAATAAATCCTTATACGTCATTGACCCACATGCCTGTCAGTAGGCTCTGTCACTGCTGTGATGTTGCTCTGCTTTTGTACTTTTACATTAACCCAATATGTTTGTTGACAGACCATACTCAGAAAGAGTTTGATGAGATCTTTTGGAAGACACCGCTGGGGCGATACATTGCGAAAGCAGACCCAGAGATGCAGACAGAGTTTTTTCTCCGCTACCTACAGGATTTTGTCTCCATGACAATGAACGTGACTTGTCAACAAGATCTGGAGGTTGATATTCTGCAACATTTGAAGCCACTGAATTTAAAGACATACTTAGTTTTCTTGTGTGTGTGTGTGCTAATTCACATTATCTGTTTTTATAGCTCCTGTCCAGTGCTTTGAACTGTTGTGTCAATGAGCTGCGATTACAGCTCAGTGCCACGGACACAGTGACGTCTCTTCCATGGATTCATGCTGCTTATCATGAGTTCAAGAACCGCCTGCAGAACCTCTCCAGAATGATCTGCATTGAGCCCCAGGCGACTCAGGACCTCTTGGGGAATCCTAATGCCAGAGATGGAGTGGAACTGGTGAGCCTCTAAACATTAGTAGTTAACTATGCTTTTCTTTTTCCGCTTTTTTCAAGTGGAAAGTTAATTTGGAATGCATGATATTGACGTTAAGATAAGGTGAAGTTTGGTAATATTTAAAATGATCAATATTGCCCATTGCCTGTAATGTGTAATGATTGTTTACTCCCTGCATCCAAGGTTCTCGATGTGTATGCTGCTTTTGCTTGCGTGGAGTACCTGGAGCCCAGAGTCCTGGACACAGATGCCCAAAGACAAGCCTGGCTCAGGCAGGTCAAAAAACTTCAGGTTCCCATTGAGTTGATCTGCTCAGAGGACAGTGTGAGATGCTATGGAGAGAGGAGCAAGACATTTGTCTGCAGAGTCCAGTAAGTCAAGCTAAAGATGTACAAAGTCAAGTAAAGATGTTCAAATTGTCCAACATTTGTATATGCTGGGGTTTTTAGGTAGACTTTACGCTCTACATTGACTTGTTTGCATTTCTTTTTTATAGAGCTGGATGGAATCGGATATTCTCTCTCTCTCTATTTGTGGAGCACATGTTGATGGGCATCGAGGACATAGAGAGGAAGTTGAAGCCCTTAGTTTTAGAGCATACACGAACCCTCAACCAGGTTTGTCTGGGTTGTGTACTATCCTTATTTTTAAGGGATGTTCAGTGAATTACCATAAAACTGCATCCACAATAACATCAATAACTCCTTCATCCATCATAAAATGTATTACCTCTGCTCTCCCATCAAGGTACTGGAAAGAAATTCTGACCTCAAAACTCAGCAGTCATTTGAAGCAGTAATTGGTTTACTCAAAACCTGCAAAGATGGAGCCGTTGAATGCATCTTCAGGTATAAATTCATCTTTCTGTCTTTTGCATCTCTCCTACTGAACTCTCTACTGGGTCTTCACTTCCCATTTATGTTTTGTCCAGGTTTGGTCTTAATCAGTGCCCAGTGTGTATGGGGGACCCGCAAGATCCGCTCTGTCTGCCATGTGGACACATCTTTTGTGTAGCCTGTATCAAACAGTGGTTGCTCCCTGGTCAGATGTACTGTCCCCTCTGCATGCAGCCCGTTGAAGACAACTTTTCCATGGTTTCTTCTGAGGACATAAGGTTGGTAACTGTTTATGGAACAAAAGGAGATCATTTTGATGTGTTTTGTTTCCAGTAAAATGACGGTGGTTATTTACACGCACGCATCTCATTCTGTTCTGTCCCTGTAACAAAATTGACTATTAACTTTTGTTACTCTTGTTTTGTGTAGGATTCTAATCAACCAACATGCTCAGTTCAGGAAGCAGTGCAATGCTTTCTTCATAGATTTGGTGTCTACTGTGTGCTTCAAGGACAACACTCCCCCCTGTTCAGCTGTCATTCATCACTTGCTGTCCTTTCTCCTGGTGAAGGCCAACACTGTTCCCATTCTTTCCCAGAGCAGAGGTAGGACACTCCTCTAACTCTGTTACTTGTGTGAATACACACATCCATGTCTCTGCTAATATATATTTTATTTTTATTTTTTTCCAGGTGATCGACAAGTTCGGACAAAGGTGCTCTCACCGTTTGATGAGTCAATGGATAAAAATCCAGTGGTTCGGTCAGTTGTGCTCAAACTCTTGCTTAAGTACAGGTAAGGTGTTAGAAATGCTAAAGGCTTACTTAATACTGATCTACCATTTTATATGTGTTTCTCATTTGTTTTTGAATTCCTCTATTTTTGAAGCTTCGATGAAGTTAAAGTTTACCTGCAGCACCATCTTGCGGCAGTTGAGCAGAGCAACATCTTGGACAGGACAGACAAAACCGAACTCTACTCCTTGTATATTAACTGCCTGGAGGTAAACATGAACTCAAACCATACTATTTTACGTAAGGTGTATCCGTCATTAATTTAATAAGGTGTATTGAATGCAAATATGTAAATCCTGCATGACATTGTGATTTTTGTGAATGCACTTTTTACCTTTTCATTTCTCTAGGATTCCATGTTTGAGAGGCTGCAGTTCAGGTCTGAGGCAGAGCAGAAATTGTGTCTGCAGGAAGAAAGCACCTTCCTGACTGACTACCTGCAATCACATGGACAGTCTACTGAAACAGCCACTGTGGAGTATCTCCAGCAGGTGGCAAGAATGCGTTTGGACCTGGATATGGCTGCTATCTTCATTGTAGAAAAACTGAAAACTACGGGTGTGTAATTTTGATAAAAAGCAGTATTATTTGCTCATATACTGTAAACTGTGATTGAAAATGCCTTGACATTTGTAATTGAAGTGTGTTTAAAAAATGTTTTTTGTTTTTTTTTAATCAAAATGCAGTCCGCTTTAATCTCATGCCAGAAACCCAAGATGGTGGTCAAAATGGAACCACAGCCTTCCTGACCAGTGTGGTAAACTTGTGTAGAGGCAGCCGGAATGACTGGTATCGTGTCTACTTGATCCGAAAGATTTGCAGCCGACTTGGAGTTGAGTCTGTCCTGAAACTCCTCAAAATGGATGAAATGCGCTGGCTCTTCCCTGAAGAAGTTCTGCAAAAGGTTCAATTATCCATATTTTCCAAATATCAACTGACAGTTTGGTTGTTTTCTAAATGTAATGGCAGCAGTAATATGTGAATATGTTTTAATTAAACCCAGACTGAAGAAGCTGCTCCAATTGACCAGTACCTTGTTTGTGGGGAAGACTACAAGACCATTAGAAATGCTGTTGCGAAGGGAATTATGGGCGGCAAAGTTGAGGGACTGGATGAGATCTGTGAGGTAATGTTGCATACATTTTTTGTTTTGACTCCATATCAGATCAGGACTGTGTGTTCATATACATGTTAACACAGGAATCCTAATTTCTGGTTTGTTCTTTTTCTTTTTCTTCACAGGGATGCAAGCGTTTACCTCAGTGTAGAAAAGTTTACCTCTTGTTGGCACTGTACAGAGAAGTCACCAATCTCTACCGAGAAGCCAATGCTAACTTCCATCCTAAGCCTGAGGTACATCTTTAAATCTAAACTGTACACACAGAACTGTGTGAGTGCTGTTTGCTCCTTTTAGTTGTAGTGTTGTCTGGCAAAGCAATACAGTTTGAACATCTGTGTGCGAGTATGTATGTGTTTGAAATTAACCACATAAAAACTGTTGAAGAAAACATGCTGTAGTTTCTTAATTGACAACCCTGATAATACAAACAAGCATAAAATATGAGTTACCATCTGAGCAGACTTCTGTAAGTCCAATTAACTGTTAATATCATTTATCAAATACAACAATGCAGTGTCTTTCTCGTCTGTTTTCTGTGTCAGTTATTGTCACTCTTTTTTGGATCTTTTTGCCTTCAGCAATTACAATCTCTGGAGACCTACATCCAGACCTCCAGAGTGCTTGACAGCCCCGAGGTGAAGGCATTTGCCCGGGCTTTGGTGAACAATCAACTTGGGCAATTGGCCGTTAATCACAGGACCTCTGGGGCTCAGTGTGTGTCTGTGGAGCTTACTATTCACCTGGCTGCTGTCTTGCTCTGTGGGAACCAGGGGATTTTGGCTCCTCTGCAGCAGCTGGCAATGGCACCTGCCAACATGCAGGTATATACTGTACATTGTGAGCTACTTTCAGTGCTGCCAACCTGCCCACCCCTTCTTTGGAGTGAATTGAATGTTTTCTTCTGTTAATGTAGGCAGCATTCTTGCCTACCATGCCAGAGGACATGTTAGCAGTGGCTCAACAAGCTATGGGACAATTACAGTGGTACTGTAAGTGACAAGCAGAAAAAAATTGTACTCTCAAATTTGGAATATATCAGTTAAAGATTCTGTACAGCCATGCAAAACACTTTTTCTATTAATTTTTGATTTGCTCTACTCATAGATTGTCCAAATGGTCACCCCTGCACCATTGGAGAGGTATGTTAAGTTCACTTTGACCAAAATGAGCTTTATCTATTAGCAGAAATCTTTGTATTATAAATTATTTTTCTTTCCTCCTGTTTCCTTTGCTATAGTGTGGACAGCCCATGCAAACAAGTCGTTGTTTGGACTGCAATGCACTGATTGGAGGAGACAACCACTTGCCTGTGCCAGGGTTTCGTGTTGCTCAGCTGCAGTAAGTGGCGTATAGGTTAACAATTATAGAAGAATACAAAAGAAAATTATTCACCACATATTTATTTATTTATTTATAAAATGTTGTCATCTGACAGGGGTGACCGCACTCAGTCAGGCCACATCCTTGGCAACCCCGGTCGTAGAGACAATCCAGACATGCTGGACACAAAGAGCCTTTCTCCTGTTCCCTTTACCATTGTTCGCATGCTCACCCACATGGCCATGATGCTTGGTGCCTCCAACCAACCACAGGTAGCGTCATTTTGGACAAAATAATCAGTTCTAACAGAGCAACAACAGCAAATACACCAAGTGATTTCTGTAATGCACACCAAATCACCTAAGTAAAAGCAGTGGGAGTCTGGTCAATAATCCTGTGTATTTGTGTTTTCAGCATATTTCTTCCATCATCAAGCCTACAGTCCCTGACCCAGGAGCATTTCTACTCGCTCATCTGAAAAAGGACATGGCGCATTTTATCAGATCACTGGGCAAGGGGGCAGACGACACGATCAGCGCTGTTCACTTGGTCATCAGCAGCCTCCTCGAACCCCACCAGCCCCAAAAATGTAAGAAATCAACCTTCAACAAATCCGAACCTCAAAACCCTAAAAATACACTTAAAAAATATGATGTGCTGTTTGAATATGTAGAGAGATATCTTCTTTCTTTTTTTTTTTAAAGGTAGTGTTTTATGTGTTTTATGTGTTTTATGTATTATGTATTGAGGACTGAGACAGTAGAGGGGAAAAAAAGAAAAGGTGCCCTCTAGTGGTCGGGAATTGTATGGCAGCACATTGCAATGGATGTTATCAAGGTGTTAAGTTGTATATTGTAATTTTAAATCACTCAAGTCGACAAATGGAGGAACATGGATCAGTATTGCCCCTTTGCAGTGTTATTCCCAGCTTTCCAATTGGTCCAGGAGGATATTTTTATTTTACCTTTTGGCCCAAAGAAGATTACCTTGAGTTCCACTGATTTCCTTTCAGGGCCTGTTCCTTATGACAATCAACTCTCCACCAAAGAGGCTAGAAATGAATGGGAGATTGAAGTGAGCAACTCCATCATCACACCTCAGCTGAAGGTAGAAAATGCTTTTGATTATGTTCTGATAGGGAACAAATGGTTCAGTTCTAAGAACTAATGCTGGCTGATCGTACTGTAAGAGATCAACAAGTTTCCTTTTTTGTCATCTTCTTCTCCACAGCACTTGGATAGACAGCTAAAGGAAGTGAACACGTTCATCCGGGCCGACTCTCGCATCTCTGCCAGTCCAATCATGAAGCTCATCTTTGGGGATCCTTCTTTATTCTTGGCTTCACTTCCCCAAAATTCTCTGATCCATGGTTCTGCTGTGTGGAGCTGCAGGGAGAAAGTGTCTCTGCTGAGCCTCACCCACATTGTAGAGCAGAATGATGGAAAAGACACCCTGCCTGTGCTATGGAGATTTCTACATAGGGTAAGAAAAAAGTGACAGAACATTTAAGGCCCACTTTCAAAAGAAAAAAATAATCTCATTTTAGGCCTTCTTGTACATAGACTGCCTTGTATATATTCTTGTAGAGAGCTACATTTTGGTCCCGTCTGAATTTCCCTCACAGTCAGTTAATTCAGTTGATTGATTTGTTGCAACACACAGTTTAAGCCAAAAAACAAACATATTATTGAGCTATGTAAAGGAGACATAATTATGTATCTAGCTCAAAGTCTTAAGTACAGAAGATGCCTAGAAATTAAATTCAGACAATACTTTAGTTTTGATTTAATAATCAATCAATTGAAAAACTATACATTTCAAAAATGCCTCACTAAGAAGCTAGCTGATGACAAAACACATACAACCTGAATAATATTTTACCAGCAATTGGTTAAGCTGTTATTAATATTTGTATCAGGAAGCAGAGCTGCGACTGGTGAGGCACCTTCCGGATATCCTCACACTTCAGAGAGATCTGGTCAAGAAGTTCCAAAACGTCACAGAGCTTACTTTTGGCACCATCACCGAATTCCTCCACAGTCAGAAAGCAGGTACTGAAACTGATTGTCTACACCAGTGGTTCTCTTTTTTAGTTGTATGACTCACTTGCACGAGATATATAAAGTTCCACAGAACTCCTAATTACCACTTTCTTGAAAATGTCATATTAAAAGGGCTGTCAACATACAGTTTAAAGACTTTCCTGCCAAGGAATTATTTATTTTTTTAACCTGGAAGGAGACAATGATTGAGTGTTCTCAAAAGAGCAAAGCCCTTTTCGACACATGAGCCACTGATGTGAACAATAATGTCTTAATGTGCAACAGTTAGTGTTTCAAATATTTTGTATGTATGTCATGTCTCTGGATCTGACGTGTGTACACTTTGGATGACATGTTCGGTTTCCTCATTTGTACAGTTTCGTTGAGAGCCTGGTATGAGAAACACATTGAAATCTTCTTGACAACCTGGAATCAGCTCAGAGTGTCTTTAGCAACTAATGGTAAATACAAACTAACTAACTGTCCATTATACGCTCTTCATACACTTAACACTGGCTGTGTAAATCAAACTCTGTGATCTAACTTTACCTGAAATTCTGTCATTCAGGTGAAATTAAGATCCCAGCTGAGTTCTGTCAGAAGGACCTGGACCTCAACAGTGACTTAAAGGTGCTGTTACCACGGCGACAAGGCCCAGGCCTGTGCTCTACAGCCCTTGTCAGCTACCTCATTGCTCTGCACAATGACCTGGTGTACTGTGTGGATAAACACACTGGAGAAGAGACCAGGTGGGGGCACTCTTACCACATTTTTCTGACTTGCACATGCTTTGCTCTAATCACATGAAGAAAAAAGTGTGTTTACAGCGATACTCCCATACACTGTTCTTCACTGTTCCTTTTCAACTTGTCTGTTTATCCTTCTCCCAGCTACAAAGTGAGCCCTGCAGATCTGACTGACCTGCATGTGATCCGGTATGAGCTGGAGAGGGACCTGATGCCTCTTGTTCTGGCCAACACCCAGTACAGCATTGAGAGAGGCCAGGAGACTGTTCATGAGTTTGATTTGCCCAAGATCCAGCAGCAGATCCTCTCCCGCTTCCTGCTGGGCAAACCTCTCATCACCCTTAATGTGAGCTAATGAAAACCATAAGCAAAGTGGCTTTGTCCTTAAAATTACTTCCTTTTGAGTGTAAGATATGCCGTAATACTCATGCCTTTGTCTCTTCACCACAGGGCATTCCAACACTAGTGAACAGACATGACCGCAACTATGAGATTATCCTGAAGGATGTAAAAGAGAAAGTCGAGCAAGTAAGTTGTCATATACAGTAGGTAGCCCACTCTCATTCTGCTCTTCTGCTCTACAAACATTTATGTATCACATATAGTATATGAAACATGTCACTGTACTGTAGACATCACCCCATGAGTGTATATGACGTATATATGTGTGTGCCAACAGGAGCCTCTTCAGACTCTCACCCTGTTTGCTGTGGCTGGAGAGCTGCAGTCCTACAGCGAGGTGTGCGAGGCCTTGTCCACATTGGAAGTGGCCCTTGGTTTCCTTGCCATGACTGGGGGAGAGCCTCACATGCAGCTGTCCTGCTACCTGGAGGAGGTGCTGCAAATGGGAAACCAGATGGCGCCGCATATCCTCAAGGTCAGCCTATCTGAGACACTGGTTATGTTATCTCTCACTTCCACTGAAAAACTAATCCAGACAGTTTTGTTACTTTGTATGGAAACAGTTTTTGATTTTTGATTTTGAGTACTATCACTTTGTACTTTAACTCCCTGAGTAGAGTATTTGTTTGTGCATGTGTGTATTTTTCTAATGTGCCAAACTGGAGATGATGATGATGATGATGATGATGATGATGATGATGTTCTCCCTTTCTGACACATAGACCCTGAGCATGTGTTGCCTAAAGCACAGTGTGGAACTGTGGCAGCTGTTGGCCTCACTCAAATCAGAAAATATGCTGCGGCTCAAGCGGGTAAGGCATTGCACTGTTCTAATGGTTTACCAGTAGTGGTAATGTAATGTCAAATAAAATCCTTGTTGACTAAAATATGATCAGTTTAGAAAACAAACACCACAGTATAATTATTATAATTACTGAGCATGTTGTCTGCACTTCTTATGCACCTCAGGATCCATTTGTTGGAGTCTCAGAGAAGTACAAGCAGCCGCTGAGTGAGGACGAGCAAAGGCTGCTGACTGCTTTCTTTACTAAGAGCAGCGCCGACACGTTCCTGCTGGAGATGCACGAGTTCCTGGTCTTGGTGCTCAAAAAGCCCAATGCACTTGATACCTACAGGCCTGACTGGAGGTACATCAAAATTCTATTTATTTCATTAATTGTGATTTGCTTGTCCCTACAATAGGTTTGTAAAATCTTAAAAATGTGATAAAGTCTGAAAAAGTAGAAATAGAAATACTAGAAAGGATTTTGAAACTGATTTAAATGTGAGATCACTGATTTAAAGCATGTGGTTTGTCTCTTAAAAGATTGAAAGAAACACTGGTGTCTTATATGGAGCGCAAGGACCTTGACATTCCCCTTGATGTGGAGGAGCTCTTCCCAGATGACATCTTCCTTTCCCATTATGTTGAAACCTGGAAGTTCATTGTTGCCTTCAAGCAAGATCGCAATCAGAGACAATAAGGATGAGGTGGAGAGGGTTTATTTGCCTGTCTTCTTTATTTTACATCATTAAATCTTTCAGATGATGTTTACAATCATGATTCATTAACAGTATTGAAGTAGTAAAGATGTGTATTCTGTATTTAACATATGCAGAAATGTGCCTTTTTAAGAGCACTCATTTTGACCTTCATAGTGCTGCAGAATAAGTGCAGTTCACGTGCAGTGAAGATTTTTTTTTGGGATTATCTTTTCTTGTTTTGTATTATTTTCTATTTTCTTAAGCATCAACATGTGCAGACTATTTGTACAGTTGAAAAATCTTTTTGCTTGCACTTTACTTGTAATGTGAATTTGCCTGGTGCAAACAGGCAGAAAAAAAAACTGCATTCTGCTCAGGTACAAATGTTATAAGTCTGGGGACTTAAAATCAAACTGATCTAAATGACCATATCATAAATAATGTGTCTTTTCATTCATGTTATTTGTATCACTGTTTAGATTGTATTATGTGTTGGTGTCCTATGTAAAATTTGCACTTGCCTTTATTTCATCTTTAAAAATCCACTGTCTTAAAATAATTTGATGTTCATTACCTTAAATCACAATTTCTTTCACATTCCAGTTGCTGGACTTTTTTTTCTCCATTGAATTGTCCTCGGCACATTCATGGAAAACGTTGTATTTCATGCTATATTTTCACTTGCCTGGTTACTTCTTTTTTTGTGTGCTTGGTAATAGATACTGTTTCCAATCAAGAATATGCTTGTTTGTGTGAGTGTTTTGAGTCATGGAATTATTATGAGTTCAATATAAAACATAGCAATTCACACATGTTTCAAATGCATGTTCATGTTCACTTCATGCAAGTGTGCCTGCCAATGGACTCAGTGCTGCCCCCTTCCCCTCTGGCTTAACCACTGAGACATATTAGTCTGATTATTGTTTGATATGATACAGCAATATTGATATATTGAGGTGCGTTGTAAAAGTTTCCAGGTTCCATTGTAGACAATCTGGATCATTTCACCAGTCAATTATAAATTGGACTCTCATAAGTCCTAAATCCTGTTATCTGGAGTGTCACAGTACAGTATTTTCCTCAGCAGGGGTTTTGGTAAGAAGTGTTAAAAATGCCATGCACTTAAAATCAAACCATCTGACACTCAAGTCTTTATGGGCATAACAAAGCACCATTGAGCCCATTGTCTTTGAAACTACTGTCTAATCCAATAAATTGTTTAGCATGATTTGGTAAGTCTAAATGAGGTTGTACTTGACGCCTATTAATACCCTTTATGTATGTACAGTTATAAAGAGAGTATGAAAGTAGATATACTCAACAGCATTATTACTAAAGGGCACAAATCATTTCCCCCCTCATTGACTTGTTACATCACTGCCAAAAGCAAGATGGGGCTATCCATGATGGAGTGCTCAGGAAATGGCTGCCTGCCTAAGGTTACGTGACTTTATGACCCTCTGTTGGTGGGAGCTCAATGTGTTTCTGATCAGGCTGATGGAAATGATAAGGACAAGACTGCTGCTGGACGGCTCCTTAATTCAATTTCCTCTATACCAAAGCAGTGTTTAGCATAACAATGACAAATGGAAGCATGCGCCTGTGAAAGTAAACCATGCCAGCGACCACCCTCTGGGAGTCTGCAGTCAGAATAAATGATGTCCACAAGAGAAGCCAAAGACATCAGTTTTTACTCGAAGAGAAAATGAACTTTATCTCAGTAACATATTGATCCATCTGTTACGTGAGGAATCTGATCAATTTTTCTGATAAAAGAGATAGGGCCACTGTTGCAGTAATGCAGCATTTCATTTCAAGACAGGCTGAAAATGAAGGCAGTCATTCCGCCGATATCATCAGGCTTAAAGGTAATGCTGACACCCTGTGCTATGTAACTAAGTTCTTGCTCCTCATTAGCAAACCCAAACTTGGATGTACTGTACATGGGGTTAATAAACACCCACAAATGGGTCACGAGGCGTGATTTGCGCAACTCAGTCCTGTGGAACAAGCCTCATTGAGCAAGTTCAATCACTTTCACTTCCACTTCTGTCGGCTTCAAAGCCACCATGCCAATATTACAAAGAGGGAACAAAGGGCCAAATTATTTTCCCTGTTCTGTTTGGAGATTTTTTTTTCTTTGTCTTTGTCTCTTGATGAGGAGGAATCGGGGGCAACATTACTCTGCATCATAGCCCGCATTTAATGATATTCATGGTCGATGGACAGTTAGGACCACGTTTCGGGCATTAGGGCGTGAAGATGAACAAATCTGTATAATACCAAACAGAAATAAGGCTTCATTTACACCTACAGTATGGTTTAGGATTTGACTGTCATGGGTGATTTTAGAAGTTTCTTGGCTGTTTTTTGTTGTTCTGTTCTTTCTTTCACTTCATTTATGAAAAAAAACCCAAAACAAATGGAAGTATGGAAAAAATCCACATGAAGCAATACATGTGTACGCCAGTTACAGGTTACATTATGTGTCCTTCTCCTTTCTATAACCTTTTATACAAGAGTCTCCAAATTAATTACTGCTAATCAGCACTTTAGTCAAAACTGTTTTATTTTCCTTTAAACTTTGGCTTAAATGAGTATTAAAGTCTGTATTTTTGCTTT
Organism: Scomber scombrus; assembly: GCF_963691925.1. Taxonomy (NCBI): domain Eukaryota; kingdom Metazoa; phylum Chordata; class Actinopteri; order Scombriformes; family Scombridae; genus Scomber; species Scomber scombrus. The sequence goes on from NC_084987.1 coordinate 13,409,509, forward strand.
CTTAATATCAAAGGCCTCTATCGAAATTGATCTGGTTTTAATTTTATAACTGTATTTAAAACAAAATCACTTTTCCTGGTGGTCCAGTGGTTGAGGATGTCCTTGGTTTGAATGTGGCCAGCAGGCTGCATTGTTTGTAATCTCACACTCTAGCTCCACATGGTCGCTGTTGCTCTCTGCAAAAAAAATACAGTCACAAAATAATCATTCACATTAGGTTTTTCTTCTTTCAGACTGGTAAATCTAGGTCAGCAATCTGAGGTAATCCCTATATTTGTCTTAAATCACCCCTATCTACTATATTTACCTTGACGAGATACCATGTGAACTTTAAAATCCAGTTAGAATAATATGAAGTTCAACTTTTAATCATCACTGTGCCTTGATCTGTGGTGGAGCTTCAAACTTGACCTTTTGCAAAACAACCTCAGATATTCATCGAGTTTACACCTTGGGGATCCAATGTCATTCACAGCCACCGTCGCCAGTCAGACGCTCTCAGCCAAAAGGGAGCTAAGATTTTAATGATTGTGGTATGAAATCAGTACCCTGAAATACCCCTGAGACCTCACAAAGCACACCAGCAGGCTACTGTATTTTCTATGGGGCATTACATATGCTTTACTGGCGGTCTGGGAAAATGTTTTCTTTGAATTAGCCCTTCAGGGTGCTGCTGTTATTGCATTATTATCAAATTAGTGTATTTTAATTACTACGTCATCTGAAATGTATGTGCCAGTAGGTCACGATGGGGTGAGAGCAAAGACCGTATCGACACGCTCAGGTTGCCCAGCCTGCTGTGCAATAGAGAAAGAGAGAGAAAAAAAATCTCAGCGCACACATCTGTGAATTATATTAGCTAATTGTGTGCACTTCTCCTTGCACTCAACACTTGGGTTGTCCTCCAAGCACAAGGAAGAAATTAAGAGCAGCGCTGCCATGTTGTTCTACTAAATACGTGAAGAGAAAATACAATTACTAGTTAAGTGGGAACATACCACATGGGATTATGAGAGGCACAGCGTTTCAAGTTTTCAGGGTGAGTTAATTTTTTGCTGTGTGCATGGACAGGTTTCCCAGCAACACCATTTTGAAATGTGCACCCAAACGGAGGGGAGAAACAGACAACCGTGTTTCAGAGAGCATTTAATAAACTCAAAAGCAACATGGCTGACTGCAGATTTTGGTTTCTCTGTATTTAAATACAAGTGCATACTGTTAAAGTGTATGTCTTTGGAAAACAGCAGACACATGCAAAATCAAGAACTTCCCTTTATTAAACAGTGTTTTTGCACAGAGCTGAAAAGTCCAGGAAAGTTGGGCTTGCTGCAAAACTCACCTTAGGCTGAGCAATCTTAACTGTACCAATTCTTTACTTGCAGCTTGAATTTCAATACCAAACTGTCTGCTAGAGGTAGACAACTCTGCCTTTGCGTTCCATAACAATAATACCACATATTGAATCAGCTTGTTATGGTAAGATGAGAGGCTGTTTGAGAAGCCCAGAAATATGTCTAGCATTTCCCAAATAATAGGAAGAAGCTAAGCAAGATAGGGTTATGTTTCAGGTACTGTGTTAAATTTACATTGTAAGAAGCTCCTGCTGCTCTCAATGACTTTTGTTTTGGGAAAAAGGCACAATGGTAAAGGCACTGGATACAAGCCAAAATTGCTCATCTTTGCATTTTCTTTCAAGAAAAAAAACTTGGAACACTGTCACTAGGCTGGGAGACAAATACTCTCATAATGAACTGCCACACAATGGTGGCTCTGCTGTGTTGTTCTCTTCCAGGTGGTCATGTTTGCTATAAGGTTATTCAGTTGAATGACAGCTAATGTTTTTAGCATTGCTTTGGATACCTGTGTGCGTTTAGTTTTTCCTAGAGCTATTATGTATAAATGTGACCTCATTCAGACATGTGGCTGCTCCTTAAAGGCAGTCATGCTAAGAGGAATGTTTCACATACAGTATACCAGTCAAAAGTTTGGACACCCTTGAAGGTACGCACACTTGAAAGATGTTCTCGACTTGTTTGGGCACACAAGAAAGTGGAGTACATCCCTAGAGAGCAGATGTCTTTGAGCTTCCTGTGCAACCTATCAATCAATTAAAAACCAACAGCAAACATGAAGAATTAGCATTTCAGTTCTACTGCTATGGAGTTAAGCCGTTGCTCCACACACACAACAAACAGTGAGATTAAAGGTAGTGCTTAGATCCACCTACCTTTGTGGGCTTTGGCAAACATGTCCAAATTTGACTGAAGAGGACTCAAAAGACCTGTCAGGTCCCCACTCAGGCCTTCCTTTGTCTCTCCACTCTTGTCCCTAAAAATCCTAATGCTGTTTATCTTTCTACCCAGTGATGGATGGCTACTTTTTAAAAAGATTGAAGCACTTGCCACCTTTATACTTGTAGGTTTAGTCATAAATGTCACTAAATTGTTATGATGTAAAGTTTCCAGAAATTTGACAGTGTATAGTATTCATTCTTGGAGAGGTTCAGAATCTTGTTGCATAAATCAAACAACAGAGTATTGGTTTACATCAAGGCTGAGAAATGCCTGGAGCCTTTACAACAGAAAACTCTCCCTTGAAAGAGAGAAAACAGTTGCTGCCTGGCACATAGCAAAGAGTGTTATATAATACAATTAAATACTGTTCTCTCTCTCCCCCCTCTTTGTCTCCTTGTCTCTTTTCCTTTTTTGCTTCCTCTTGTATTTTTCTTTCTTTTCTTCTCTCTAGCTTTCTTGCATCTATCCCCCTTCATTCACCCTCTTCTCCCTGATGTGCTTTGTTATCAGAAGACCTTTGGCTGAGAATAGATAATGACTGTGCGAGAGGTTTTGTTTACCATGGATACCAAAGGATTAGAGTGATTACTACTGGTGCCAGTGTTGTAACAAGCCAGGAAAGGCTTCCACAGTGTATGGAGGTGCTGACAGTTATCCTGTAAAAGATTAGAGAACTTGGATTATGGCTTGTTTTTCTCCACCTGGCGATGAGAGACTAGAAGAAAAAGCTTGATGTCACAAGACCAATACTCAGAAGAACAGGGCTGCCCTGGGTGAACGTAATCCACAGCCTCCATTTGGAACGTTTGGCAACATTTGCTTGTTCATTCTTCAGAGTTGTGTTAGCTGTAACCCATGATATGCAGTCTTAGCTGTGGAAATGACGTCACTTTCAACCTTGATCTTTCACCCCTGTATTCCCTAATGCCTGTGGCGGCCCTCAGATAGAGATGGTTCCTCTGCCTCCGACTAAGCTCTCATGTGGTCAGGGCCCAGGTTGGTGTTCAGTTTCATAGTGCCTCTCTTCTTAGCCCCAGCACAAATACACAACACCATCTCGGATTGCACTTGATAATATTTGTCCTCAATTACAATTCCACAGATATGGATTCTTGAGTGGAGTACAGTGGCAGCAGACAAAGCACGGTGGCCTTGAGCCCCCAGCTGGGCTTTGCTGAGGTGGGTTCCTGCATGAACCCTAGATAATTCATGTTCTCTTCAGCAGTGGGGCAAAATAAGCAATGTCGCCATTAAGAGCTCAAATGCAATGGAGAAACACTTAGCTGTATATTTGTCCTTGGGATGAGTGCATGCATTTCTGTAGGGACATGTGAAACCAGCTACAATACACACTAAGTGTTGCATGTTATTGGTGGTAACAGTTTAAATAAATGAATTCTGATTCTTGTGAGCCGCAGCCTCGTCTGCTTAAGTCCCCAAAACGAGGCAATGTCAAAGATGAGTGTATTAATGACTTCACCTGAAACCATGAAACCATACATTGGTTAAACACACATCTAGAGGTATGAGAAATAATGACATTAAAGTAGAGACTTTGGTAAAGGGTCTCCTGACCAGATGCATTAAAGTCATTTTAAGGGCTAATGTGGTTTAAGGAATTTCTCTTGAAATAGGCTAACTGTGCCAAATTAAACTCATTGACCCAAAATATAATTTTAGCTTGCAGCTCCTTACTACATGATGTCAGGATAATGTGTGATTGTGAAGGAGACTCATAACATTGCATGTATTTTTGGTAAGGGTCCAATCTCTGTTGTACCCAAAGAGTCATATTTTACCTAGCCAATCAGAGAGCACATGCATCCCATTACCAATGGACCTCATTTCTTCAAAATTTAGCACACCATATGTCTTGAGATCATCTGTCTCATTTCTGGTCAGCCAGTATCCAGTATAAGCTGGAGCTCTTATTGAGGATCAGCCTGTGATTTGTTGGTTGTCTTGGCTATTAGAGATGGCATCAGAGGATTGAGGATTTTCTAGCAGGGGAAGTAGATGGAAATAATGAGGGGAAGGAACGGTTGCCAGTCTCTGCTTTTTTAACCTGCACACACATAGAGAGATCTGTGTGTAATATTGTTGTTACTGGCAGGACCTATTTTGGGCAAGTCAACACTACCCTGTGATGCCCAGGAACGACATGCGTGTCATTTCCTGCCAGGGGCAGTCATTTGGTTATTACTGCTGCTCACTGGCAGCTCACTCATGTTCTGTCTCTGATTTCCAAAATGAAACATGTATATTTTTCTTTTGTCAACAGCAGCAATATTTCCAGGCAAATCAAGGTTTGGGGTCTTAGAAAACGTTAGTTTATAATGAAATGTATGAAATATCTGAATCAGACCATTTATAAATATGCTCAAGAAGTACTCTTGGCTTTGAAAAATAGCCTGTTTACTCTACCTTGTAAAGCCGCATAGGATGGATTTCCAAACTGTATACACAAAGCTTGCACAAACAATACAGACTAATTACAAAGTATCTAGAATTACATGATATTTAGATGGTGATAACAGGAAGGTCACATGCAATTAAATGTTATTAATGAGTGTACTGACTAAAATGAATGTTGTTTGAATGTTCAGTATCTAAAGTAAATCTGCTCCACCCTTCTCTCTGAATGTGATCTGTAGAATTTATTGATGGGACCACTGTCTGCTTGTATTATGCTCAACCTTTAGAGGGACAAAAAAATGATTCACATGAAGTCGGAGACTCAGTCTCACTGAGTTTATCAACACACTTAACAAATCATTTGACTGGAAATTTAACTTAAAACAGTTTATTGTTAATTTGTGAATATATATTTGAACAAGGCTATACATTTGTGTAAATGATTCATTGATAATTAAACAGTTTTGATGGTTATGAAGCTTTTGATTAAATTGATTAAAATTAATTAGACAAAGGTTTTGTGAAAAGCCGCGTAACTAAACTTTGTCTGAGCCTCAATTCATTACACCCAGTTTACCGGTGACTTACTTAATTTCACATTGCCTCCTATTTAAAAAATGGGAATAAAACATTAAAAAAGAAACGCATTGGCACAAAAAAGAGCCTTGAACTTTTTAAGAGGAGAGAGGTTCACCCTCACAGGGCCCCACAGCTGAGCATCAGTATTCCACAGCCATCAGATAGTTGGCTTGGTCAATAGCACAGCCGGTGATGTGGGCTGTTAGCCAACAAAGGACTGATGGCTGAATTATTGGCCACAGGCAGCTGGGCCCATCGACCAATACACACAGTTGCATGAGGGTACATTTCTTAGCACTTTATACACTTGATTGAGTAAGTGAGTTGGTCAAATTTTCTGTAGCTGCTGCTTATGTGATGTAGTGTGAAAGGAGACACTGGAAACTCTCCTGGTGCTGTGATACACCCTGAGAACAGCCCTGAGATGTCAGAATACACTCTTAAGTGCTCGCAGAGGGGAGGAAGGATCATGCTAGCCTCTTGACCTCAGGGTCTCTCTATAACCACTTTCTCTCCTCCTCCCAGGCTCAGCTGAGGGGTTCTGCGGTGGATAATAGTAATGAGCTCATGACAACAGCAGATACCATGAAGCAAATAGTGTATGGCCTTTTACAGTAATACTGTCTGTAGTGTTGAAGTTTTTAAAGTAAAAATTCTGCGTTTTTGATTTGATTTTGATTCTGATTTTCAGTTTTTCATTGGCAATTTAAAAACAACTACATCTTGTGTTTGTGACACACTAAGCACACATCAGAACTGTGGATTATCCCCAAGCAGACGGAAATGTGGGCATATTGTACTTTGTGTCCAACTAATTGAATGGACCTTATCAGCAGTGATGGGGTTCCCCGGCAAAAGGTTACACATCTCCGGGCTGGGAGGAGGAGGTACAGGTGATAAACTAGGATGGCCTCCAGCCCACGCAGATAGCACATAGCACATAGCTGTCTCCTAACTGGTGGGCACTGAGAGATAACCAAGGTCAGCTCAGCTTGTGGAAGACAATTTGTTGTGCTTAATTTCAGATTTTTACGAATGAGCAAAAGTAGCAACTTCAAATGGGTATTAAATGGGGATCCTAACACTTTGATGTTTTTTCAAGTGCATGTGCACATATGAATGCCCCGCCCCCTTATTTGCCTTTGAAATTGCACCAATATATGCAACAATATAGTAATTGCTTTTGTACATTGTTTAATCCACACTGCATTATAATCTACAGGTCATGACCATGACCCCTCCCTGAGCTACTACCTTATCGTGGTGGAGGGGTTTGCGTGTCCCAATGACCCCAGGAGCTCTATTGTCGGGGGCTTTATGCCCCTGGTAGGGTCACCCAAGGCAAACAGGTCCGGGGGGAGGGACCAGACAAAGCGTAGGTCACAAAACCCAAATGACGAATACAATACATGGTCCTTGGTTTCCCTTGCCCGGACGCGGGTCACCGGGGCCCCCCCCTGGAGCCAGGCCTGGGGGTGGGGCTCGATGGCGAGCGCCTGGTGGCCGGGCCTGCACCCATGGGGCCCGGCCGGACACAGCCCGAAGAGGAAACATGGGACCCCCTTCCAGCGGACCCACCACCCGCAGGAGGGGCCAAAGGGGAAGGGTGCGATGTGAGCTGGGCAGCAGCCGAAGCCGGGGACCTTGGCGGTCCGATCCTCGGCTGCAGAAGCTGGCTCTAGGGACGTGGAATGTCACCTCTCTGGCGGGGAAGGAGCCTGAGCTGGTGCGCGAGGTTGAGAAGTTCCGGCTAGATATAGTCGGCCTCACCTCGACGCATAGCAAGGGAGGGGTTGGACTCTCGTCCACTCTGGAGTTGCCGTTGGTGAAAGGCGCCGGGCGGGGGTGGCAATACTTATTGCCCCTTGGCTTGGCGCCTGTATGTTGGAGTTTACCCCAGTGGATGAAAGGGTAGCCTCCCTCCGCCTTCGGGTGGGGGGACGGATCCTGACTGTTGTTTGTGCCTATGGCCCAAACAGCAGCTCAGAGTATCCACCCTTTCTGGACTCCTTGGAGGGGGTGCTGGAAAGTGCTCCCTCTGGGGATTCCATCATTCTGCTGGGGGACTTCAACGCTCACGTCGGCAGCGACAGTGAGACCTGGAAGGGTGTGATTGGGAGGAACGGCCCCCCCAATCTGAACCCGAGCGGTGTTCTGTTATTGGACTTCTGTGCTCGTCACAGATTGTCCATAACGAACACCATGTTCAAGCATAAGGGTGTCCGTATGTGCACTTGGCACCAGGACACCCTAGGCCGCAGTTCGATGATTGACTTTGTAGTCGTGTCGTCGGACTTGCGGCCGCATGTCTTGGAAACTCGGGCGAAGAGAGGGGCGGAGCTGTCAACTGATCACCACCTGGTGGTGAGTTGGCTCCGATGGTGGGGGAGGATGCCGGTCAGACCTGGCAGACCTAAACGCATTGTGAGGGTCTGCTGGTAACGTCTGGCAGAGTCTCCTGTCAGAGATAGCTTCAATTCCCACCTCCGGGAGAACTTTGACCATGTACCGGGGGAGGCGAGGGACATTGAGCCCGAGTGGGCCATGTTCCGCGCCTCCATTGTCGAGGCGGCCGACCGGTCCTGTGGCCGCAAGGTGGTCGGTGCCTGTCGTGGCGGCAATACCCGAACCCGCTGGTGGACACCGGCGGTGAGGGATGCCGCCACGCTGAAGAAGGAGTTCTATAGGGCCTTTTTGGCCTGTGGGACTCCGGAGGCAGCAGGCAGGTACCGGCAGGCCAAGCGGGGGGCGGCTGCGGCGGTCGCTGAGGCAAAAACCCGGACATGGGAGGAGTTCGGTGAGGCCATGGAGAACGACTTCCGGACTGCTTCGAAGAGGTTCTGGACCACCATCCGGCGTCTCAGGAGGGGGAAGCAGTGCACCGTCAATACTGTGTATGGGGCTGACGGTGCCCTGCTGACCTCGACTCGGGACGTCGTGGATCGGTGGAAGGAATACTTCGAAGACCTCCTCAATCCCACCGACACGCCTTCCGGTAAGGAAGCAGGGCCTGGGGACCCGGGTGTGGGCTCTCCTATCTCTGGGGCTGAGGTTGCCGAGGTGGTCAAGAAGCTCCTCGGTGGCAAGGCCCCGGGGGTGGATGAGATCCGCCCGGAGTTCCTCAAGGCCCTGGATGTTGTGGGGCTGTCATGGTTGACACCACTCTGCAACATCGCGTGGACATCGGGGGCAGTGCCTCTGGATTGGCAAACTGGGGTGGTGGTCCCTCTTTTTAAGAAGGGGGACCGGAGGGTGTGTTCCACCTATAGGGGGATCACACTCCTCCGCCTCCCTGGTAAGGTCTATTCGGGGGTACTGGAGAGGAGGGTCCGTCGGATAGTCGAACCTCGGATTCAGGAGGAGCAATGTGGTTTTCGTCCGGGTCGTGGAACTGTGGACCAGCTCTACACCCTCTGCAGGATCCTTGAGGGTGCATGGGAGTTTGCCCAACCAGTCCACATGTCCTTTGTGGACTTGGAAAAGGCATTCGACCGTGTCCCTCGGGGGGTCCTGTGGGGGGTTCTCCGGGAGTACGGGGTATCGGACCCCCTGATACAGGCCGTCCGTTCCCTGTACGACCGGTGTCAGAGCTTGGTCCGCATAGCTGGTAGTAAGTCGGACTCGTTTCCGGTGGGGGTTGGACTCCGCCAGGGCTGCCCTTTGTCACCGATCCTGTTCATAATTTTTATGGACAGGATTTCTAGGCGCAGCCAGGGCGTTGAGGGGTTCCGGTTTGGTGACCTCAGGATTGGGTCACTGCTTTTTGCAGATGATGTGGTCCTGTTGGCTTCATCAGACCGTGACCTCCAACTGTCACTGGATCGGTTCGCCGCCGAGTGTGAAGCAGCCGGGATGAGAATCAGCACCTCCAAATCCGAGTCTATGGTCCTCAGCCGGAAAAGGGTAGAGTGCACCCTTCGGGTCGGGGATGAGATCCTGCCCTAAGTGGAGGAGTTCAAGTACCTCGGGATCTTGTTCACGAGTGAGGGAAGGATGGAGCGGGAGATCGACAGGCGGATCGGTGCGGCGTCTGCAGTAATGCGGGCTCTGCACAGATCCGTCGTGGTGAAGAGAGAGCTGAGCCGAAAGGCGAAGCTCTCGATTTACCAGTCGATCTTCGTTCCTACCCTCACCTATGGTCATGAGCTTTGGGTAGTGACTGAAAGAACGAGATCGCGGGTACAAGCGGCCGAAATGAGCAACCTCCGTAGGGTGGCTGGGCTCTCCCTTAGAGATAGGGTGAGAAGCTCGGTCATCCGGGAGGAGCTCGGAGTAGACCCGCTGCTCCTCCGCGTTGAGAAGAGCCAGATGAGGTGGCTCGGGCATCTAGTTAGGATGCCTCCCGGACGCCTCGCGGGTGAGGTGTTCAGGGCACGTCCCACCGGTAGGAGACCCCGGGGAAGACCCAGGACACGCTGGAGAGACTATGTCTATCGGCTGGCCTGGGAATGCCTCGGGATCCCCCGGGAAGAGCTGGACGAAGTGGCTGGGGAGAGGGAAGTCTGGGCTTCCCTGCTTAGGCTGCTGCCCCCGCGACCCGACCCCGGATAAGCGGTAGAAGATGGATGGATGGATGGAGGTCATGACCAAAGAGCAAACAGATGATACACTGTTTTGTACAGGCTTTAATGTGCTTCAACCTCTAAACTCACTTCATCCACATCCACAAGCGATGGTAAGCCATACCATCAAATTTATAATTTAATGATAATGGATAATGGACTGTGAAACATGTTGGATTATTTAAAAAGTCACTTTAAAACAACATATTTGTTATTTGAGTGTTTTTTCACTGCAGAAAGTAAATATTGGTTTATGATCATGCAGACATTACATCATGCAATTGCTATTTGCAATTTGGAAATGCACTTTGAGGATAATAATTTGCAAGGACAAAGGCCACTTTAAATTCACACCTCCATCAGTTACAGAATTCAATGTTAGTCAAAAATACATTTTCTGTGATCACATATATTGGTTTTCATGTCTGAGAGGAAATACAATATCCATACAAATTTTCATATCATCAAGTTTATCTGTGGATGACATATCGGCCTTCAATCTATCATGTCCCCCTACTTTTAAAACAAGTTTAGGATTCCAGAGGAGACAAGCAATTTGTCATTATAAGGACATTTAGACACACCAGTAGATCCTACTCAATCCTCTGGGTCAAGCTAAGGACTAAGCAGCTCTCTGAGTCAGGCTTACTATGTCAGACTTTGACACTGAACCAAAATCTGGTCAACCATGTAAATCTCTGACATATATTATGCAGACAATGTTAAGAATAACATGAATAAATCTGGTAATGGGCAGGATGGAAGAGAAGGAGGCTGCTTGAGGGAGGAAAAAAAGCTAAACAAAAATCAAATAAGTATTTCATTTCCTTTTGAACTTGTGGAGAAGCCTCAGCGTGCGCCTGCTTTACATCACCACGTGATGACTTTACCACACAACCTTCATCCCCCCTTTGGACTCATCCATCTGTAGGTCTTTAGTCCAGATAAACAGACAATGAAGGATCAGAGTTCATGCTAGAGAGGTGTTTAACACACTGCCTCCTTCACTGCAGAGCAAGAGCTGACATTTAATCTTTTGTCATGACGAGAGACAGAATGATTGGGACAGCATTATTCCTTCACTTTTCTTCATGCTGTTGTACGATTTATGTCGAGCACGGCCCTCGGTGCTGAACACAGAGATTCTGTTGATCTGTTTCTACAGTGCAAACATGTAAATCTTTCGTTTAAGAAAAGAACCATGAGACCTTAAGACTTCATTTGGGACTCTCACATAACATCTGATAGCTCTTCTGAGTTCAGACGAGCTAGCAGAGATTTATACCTATCCAGTGCCAATTCATCTCCTCCCTTCACCCCTTATGATCTTGTTTTATGATAACAGACAATTTATCTCCCTGTTTCTTATCAGTGACAGGACCCTTTCCTCCCAACAGATTAAATAAACCTCACAGCTCTCTTGAGTTCCTGCAACACATATGAAAACAAACAAAGGATGTATGCGCATGTACCAACACTGAACTTTCTGACCTAAAATCTTTTGAACACACACATAAAAATGAAAAAATATCATTGAATTGTTAAAGTTTTGTTTTTGAATGTTCACATGAAGTCATTCTTTGTTTGCCCCTTTAACGTCTTGAATCTCCACATACTGGAGTCTCTTTAAAATTCACTTTTCCTTTTCTCTTTGTTACCTCTTTTTAATGCTTGAGGCCACAAATGAGATAATAATAACTCCTACTCCCACATGCATAAAACAGTTAATTCGACTAAACTAATACACAAGCACCACACACACACAGAAACACACAGCACCAATCATTGGTGTCCTATCATGCACACACTCTTAGTAATTCCCAATCGGTGGCTCATATTCCAGCAAGTAAGCTTCTATTAACAAACAAAAAAGACATTTTCTCTTGTTTTTTCAGAGCCTTTGTCTAGTAATCAGCAGAGATGTGGAAAGGTTGTTGATACTAATGCTGTACGGTGGAGCCTTCCGACGCACTGCTGATGGACTGTTTGCTTGGACAATGCTCCTGCGATTGAGAGGTGATGATGGCAAGGGGGAAGTTGTCAGTCATAGTTGGCCGGTGCTGCTGGTGCTAACAGGTGTGTCACCGTCTTGGCGTCTTTAGCTGAACTGCATGGAAATGCACATGTTCAACAGCTGCAGAGAGAGTGTGTGTATATATGTGTGTCCTAATAGTAGGGTTGATGGGATTAATCTCAGAGGGAGGAAGCCCTATATCCCTCTCTCTATTTTCTGTGAGTCTGTCAGCGCTGCAGTTCCTCAGGGTCTCATTGCTCCAATATAAGAAACTGATATGTCAGCTATATTCTGCTCCTGTAAGGTGAGGGTGTAACAGCCTTGAGCATGAAGGTCTGGAGGTGAACAGGAAGTCAAAGCACTGGTCTTGAACTCTTGTGTCACCTTGTATGTCCCTTGTAAAAGCCACTTCTGAAAGTCAGTAAGCCGTGACGACGGCTCTGTTGCTGACCATTAAGAAAGCCAACTTGACTTCCTGTGTGTCGGCCACAAAGAGCTCTGGGTTTTCAGTGGATTTTTCTAATGTGGCTGAAATTTGGTGGTTTTGGAGGGACTAGCCATATTATCTACTGCATTGGCTGAACTCACAGAAACAGCAACTTGAGCTTTATTCTGCGCAGATTGTGGTCCCTGGCCCTTAACTTGTTAGTCTAACATTCAATGCAGTGGTATTTATGACGATATACAGTGCAGACACTCTCTGAGTAAAACAAATTGTAAAGTAATGCTTGAGAAGAAGGGTGAGAAAAATCTAATCTGGTGGGTGTGCATGTGGTATATTCTACCAAATACACCATTGCATAACACGCATTGCTGCAGTCAGTGGGTGATTTCAGGCCACTGGGTCTGACACTGGTGTGGACACAGTACACTTACTGTACAGCATTTGCACTGCTTTTGGTATGAAAACTGCTAGTGTTATATTGAAAGAGTATCTCACTTACTCAGCCGTCTCCAGCGTGATTCCGGATGCCTGTCTGATCCCAGAGAAGTCAGCATCACATCCTTGGGAAGATGGAGGATGCCAGCCAATGATGGCATGCCTGCTTTCACAGCGTGTGACAGCATGAGGTAATCTTGTGCTCTGGGGAGCTCCTCCCTGGGCTCAGCCCTGCAGGGCTTGGCAGGAACCAGTAATAGGCAGTGTAATTGTATGACTGAACCCTCTTTTAAAAAAATCTTTTTTGCTCATGTGTGAACAACTTTCATTTCTGAACAGGCTTTCTGACTGTTGGCAGCTGCCAATTTTCTGCATCTTTGACGTCAATATTTGTTTTTTTCTTTGATACTATAAATTGCCTGTTTGGTTTTTGCCAAAACTGTTGAAATTCATACATCATGCTCTGTCACATCCGAGACAGCCAAGCTAGGACACACAAACTATATAGTTTTGGTTGCTTAGATTAAGAATGTTTGACAGACAAGACATTTGTCTGGTTTCATAACATATTGGCTAGCCAAAAGCTGGATCAGTAAATTGCATGGTGGATAGATTTACTTTCTAAGCTCCCTAAAGACTGTATCCTCCAATCCATCCCCTACAGCATTACCCCTTGTTTTCTAACTATTGAATAAGACACAGGTACTTATACAGAAAAGCTCTATTTGTGTATCTGGTGTTTTAATCTTAATTTTCCATGGACCTTGAAATTCCAAAGGCTCTCACTGACAGAAAGAATTTTGCTTTTTTTTTTCTAAACATCTGTTAAAATTTATCTTGGCGAAAGTATTGGCTGCACATTTAGTCATTGTTATTGCTTGTAGCTTTTCTATGGAGGGAATAATGATCTGTGCAAGCAAACTCTGTTTTGCCCAGCAAAAACTAATGGGACTGTTAAAGCATCAATTAAACACTTCAGAGAGGACAAAGACGTGCCCATTATGATTATCCTGGTGAAGTTTCATTATAATGAAACTTTCATTGATAAGCTGAAGTGCCCTAATACTCACTTTCATCTTGGCTAAGTAAATTATCTATCTGAAAAAATAGGCATGGTGTGTTAAGCTTGTATGTACAGCACTTGCTTTACATGATGCATAGTATATGTTTTTTGTTTTTTACAAAACAAAATGAAACAATAAGCCAGATATATGAGTATACTCATCATACATTTTCATTCATTTTTCAGCAATGTTGCATATCGATCCTTCAGTTTTTGGAGTTTAATGCTTTAAAGGATAAACTTTATTATCTTACATTTGAGAAGAGTAGTGGACACATGGGCTTGTTTTTGGACCGCTTATACATGTACTCAATCCAAAAGCACAAAACACTTTTTGAATGAATGTGTCTCACTGATTATGCTTTGCAAAAAGTCTGATTTTAACTGCTATAAAAAGCTGCGACTCAGCTTTACTTGAAAAAAAAAGAAAGTTCACTTTTCTGTCCTGCAGTACCCTTGCTGGTCTACTGATGGCAATCTGGTTCCATTCAAACAGGCACACTGAAGCTGCTTGACAAGTTTAAATGGGCCTCTGTCCCAGCATGTCCCATTCAGGAAAAGGAGAATTACAATAAGTTATTAAGATGTATTGACACCAGATGTGCCCTGCCCCTATACTAGAGACAGAGCAAAAAGGTTGAAGTACTAATTGGCCATCTGACCAGCCAGCACGGTTCATAAGTAGTCATTAACACATGCATGTGTGAATACATACATATATGCACACATGCTTTTCTGGAGCCACACACATACGCATTTATTTTACATAGTAGTCACCATAATAACTCTGTCTTCTTGCTTTAATTGTCACACTTGTGATAAATTATCAACAACAAACTGTGTGTAAACCAGGCACTTTGCAATAATACTATTTTCTCAAGAGTCTTGTATCTAGTGTATATGTACTAATAAAACACAAAACTGAATGACATAACAGAAACAAGCAATATCTTTTGCTCTGGTTAATATGATTCTTTTCAGTATTTCTCACAGAATTACAATGACATAATCATCTGTGTGCTTCTGTTTGTTTTAAGAATGATATTTGCCCTTTTTTACAAACATGGGAAAACAAAATATTAGAAACATATTTAGATTAAATTAAATCCAACATTTCTACTAACTGCAGTTGTATGAATGCTGCCCATTCTTATGTCACTGCCCCCCACATACTCAGTTGTAAATCCTGACTGTTTCTATAACTGACAGCAGTGTGGGGGTCAAAGGCTATCAGGTAGAGCCTCCTCTAAGATGATGTAACTGATAGCCTCTAACAGACTGACTGAGGTCTCTTAACATAAACACAGGCTGAAAACACTGTAATGACATCCATTTCAATTTTGCCTCCAACTGTTTATGTAGATATTCCTGGAGTATTTGTGTTTGGGATGTGTTCATTTTGCATAATGGTTATTGAGGTCGTCCCTCAAAGTGCAGTATCTGGGTTTGATCACCACTGAGGTTATACCTGTCAAAGTATCCTTTCACAGTATAGTTAACCTTTAGCTTCTCAATTGATTCTCCAAACTGTCTGGCCTTCTGCATCAAAACCCCTTATTGTCTAGGACACGTATTTCTGTTGCAGTAGCTAACTGCCAGAATACTGGAAAAACACAGATACACAGTAAACAGTCTGACCATTATTAACTGAGTGAACACAATTTGACATAGACTGTGTGCACAGCTGTACACATTTATGTAACTGAACAAAGGCATTTATGTTATCTGTAAATAAAACTAAACCAAACATTGTTTTACTTATAGTTCCTTAAACAGTTAAGGATACACAAACAAGCAGCTCAACATAAGATGTCTTTTGTGTTTTTTGTCTTGTCCAGTTTCTTTTTCTTTTCTTTTGTGGAGTGGAAGAGTAGAATGGAGTAGACTAGGTAGTAGACAGTTATGTTATACAGTACATCATATAGGAAAACAAAAACAGAAAATGTTACTACTCTGATTTTCAACCAGAGCTGGTACTGTAACTATACATATATATATATATATATATATATATATATATATATATATATATATATATATATATATATATATATATTGCAGTTACAGTAGATATTATGGAACATTTCTATTCAATTTCTGAAAGTATTATCAAGGGCTTTCATTGGATTATGGTGCATCTTCGTGGATTTCCTTAAACCTACAGAGGTGGCACATTTTTAAACAAAACTATTTAAACTACTATTGACATATTGTAAGATCTGCTAGTGTGCATGAACACAGCATTCAGGACACTCAGCAGGACGTCTTTTTATTGCTCGTAATATGGGCTAAAATCATTTGTTCAACGGTAGTTGAAAACCTCCTTAGCTTCTGGCAGGCAGGAGGGGGCTGAGACTTGGCCAGTGTTAAAACAGCAATGTGGGCCCAAGGTGCCATTAGTGGCTGTGGAGCAGCTGGAAGTGATTCCAAAAACATGGTGAGGAGGAGGCAGTTTAAAACCACATGGTTTCAACTGGGTTTTCACACTGTTCTTGGCAATTTACAGCTAATAGCTAGCTACACACAGCCTCAATGTGACTGTTTGTATTGTGTGTAGGACACAACAACGATGACCAAATTAAAGATGTGCAACCATGGTTAAATGCACAGCACAGCAGCATGGCTACTGTATTGTAGGTGTTAATGGGCTTATGGAGGGTATATGATCCCACATGGAGAGTGAAGGAAGGCCATCTGCTTCCTGTCTCTGACCCAGGGAGAATTTGTTTTGGGCGTCCAAAAGTCTTGATTTTGTTGTAGATTCAGCTAAAGCCAGATGTTTTGTTTTTTTAAATTTTTTTTTTAGACTATCAGTTTTGTATAATGTACACATGAATCTGATATCTGCCAGCCTTATCAGTATCGAAGAAGAAAAAACTAGATAAAGTATTGAGACCAGTAAAAAATGTTCATCTAGTCTGTGAGATTTGCAAATTTGTATATATTTGCATATCATACATTTGCGTAATGTTGTAATGAAAAGAACAAAATGCATTTCCAGTGACAATTACTGCATCAAATTGTAACATGTTGCACATTATAAACCTTAAAACATTTAAACACTACAAATCTGTAGCCTGATTTATGAAGACAGCCATAAACCAGTTTCTCTGATAGGATTCTTGTGCATAATCTTACAGTCTTGTACTACTGGAAAGCACCTAAACAGTCTCACGTTTCTAGCCTTTTGTGCTTGGCTGTCTCTCATACAGTAGAGTAGGTAGACAGGCCTGTTTAAAAAGCCCACCTGAATAAACTTCCTGTGCTATCTGCTCTAATTATGGGATTATCTCTCAGGAATTCAGCAACACACGCAGAAATGAGCACATATGCACAAAACAGACAGACAGACAGACAGACAGACAGACAGACAGACAGACAGACAGACAGAAAGACACACACACACACACGCTCGCATGCATGCACACACGCACGCACGCACACACACACACACACACACACACACACACACACACACACACACACACACACACAGAACATGGAATTTACAACTTGTTTTAACAGTGTGTAAGTAGAATAATATACTATTAATAAAGGCTATATTTTAGATTATCTGCTCGTTGCTAATAGTTATCTATTCAAAATAGAAACAACTGCTGCAAAATAGTGTATGCAGTGGAAAATAATTTTGGACTCATCCTTTAAACTACTATGTACAACCCCTGAATGCACCCCACTCTCCTGGTCAAAACTAAATGACCATTATTCAGTGTTAAATTCACCACATCTAATAGGCTATGAGTAAGATTGAATTTATCAGATTTGCAATGTTATTATCCAATCTAAAGCAGGAATATTTTCCTCTCAGTTTGACCTAACATACAAAACAGGCTCTTACTGTAGATTGAAATGAGGGTGGTGAGATGCCAACTTAATCAGCTTGTTGTTTCCATCTCTTCGAAAATAAATGGCCCTAATAGCACATAAATGTACCCTGTTTTGTTAATAGCTGAAATGGCTATTTCATCCACAGATCAGAGAATTTGTTAAGTATCTCTGTGATGTCTATCTTGCATGTTTGCAGTCCATTTGCACAAGGTCACAGTGGTTGGAGATACAGAGCTGTACTTTTTAGACATTGTTCTCTGTAACTCAAGAGCATAAACCTTGCCAGCAACTGTGTCACTAACTATGACTATCAGATCTTAGATTCCAAATACTTCAATGATTTCAACTCAAGCCATTAGGCCTTTAAATTCACAATGAAATGATCTCAACATATGTAAACATACAATATGTAATATATTGTTTTCTGCATAAATAGCGGCTATTATATAGATTGCTTGATGGGAAAAATAAAGAAATGACATGATGCGTTTCTTTACCAGATGTCACACATATCTGAGTGCACGCTTAAGTGAGTGAGTGAATGCATGCATGCAAATACACATGAAACACATGCCCACACATGCACATCACAAACACACATACACACAGGTTTCTGGTTCACTTATTTCAGTCCCAGGTCCACTGTGAGCACTTTTGTTTTCCTCTGAGTCTTTTAAGCGTTAGACATGGCTGTGATGCATTGCTTTTGGGTGTCTCTCATTAGGGCTAGAAATCAACATGCTACTGTTAAAAAAAAGAAATGAAGAAGAAAAAAAGCACTTTAAATTCCCTTTACTATAAGTATCAGAAAGCAGATATCCACTTTAAATGATTTATAACCAGATTTCTTTCAAATCATATCATACCTTCATTTGAGTGGAGCAGTGGACTGCCAGCAGTGTCTGCTACTGACCTGTTGCATCATCTTGACAGATGCTGCATAGTAAGGCTAATCCTCAGAGGCCTGTGCTACAACCAGGCCATATATTTCTTTCTCAGAAAAGCCATGCTGATTTACATTTATGGACCATGGCAGCCTTACTGAATACAATCCCACTGCATCAGTAAAAAGCAGACTTCTATAAATGTGCAAATGTTTGTATCACTGGCTTCAATTGTTTTATTACATTCCTGTCAGCACATAAGAAACAGAAAAGTACACATGTTCTGAAGATTATACTCTAAGAAAAACTATTATATCTATCTTGTTGCAATAACCACTAATGTATTAATGTTATATACAACATATGTTTTTTGTTTGTTTTGTTTTTAAAAATAGTTGGGTTAGGTTAGATCTTACATCCTTCTGGGAAATTCAAATCACAGGAAGTGAGGCACTCTGCACGATTTACAATATGCATCTCAAATGTGTGACTGTAAAGCTGCCATGGGCTTTCTGTCCAAAATACTGGCAGTTTGGTTCTTACTAGCACCTGAACACCATCTTATCTTACGTATTTAAATTAAATGGTTAAATGTTGTGCTAAAGTTGCTATCTGTGTTTAATCTCTGTTTTATTTCATCTAAATCTGTAATGTAATGTACAATCTAGTGAAAGCTATTTTAAAAATTGAAAATCCCATTTAAATGTCTTGGTAACTTTCCATGATAAATAATATTTTAAAATAATAATAAAATGATGTTACCTAGCTTTAACTTCAGATTTTTTATTTATTTTGTAAAATGTCATACATTTTCAAAATGCATGCAGCTTCATATTCTCTGTTTTACTGGCACATTACAAACATGGCCCTTGTGGTGATGCTTGAGGGAATAGTAATTATTATTGAGGGTTGTTCCATTCAAGTGAAATTGCTGGTTAGAGTTACTATACTGTACATTTATGTACTACTGTCTGCCAGGAAATGAACCACTTATGATTTTAACCACTAGAAGAAATGGTGAATTTAGTATAATCTCATTTTGTTTCCAGGGCAGCAGTGTTCTCCAAATGTACAATGTGTCTACTTAAAAGTCAATTATACCTGTTAGACTTTCATCCGTAAAAATAACTCTAGAAATTATTAAGCCCCAATGATGTGACCCAACTATGAATTGAGAGGGATCACATGGTTTCAAAATTGTATTAACCCTCTCCTGAAATATATCTACACCAAATGAGGGGCCTATAGGATGAGGATTGTATACAGCTTGTGGGTGAGGTGAGTAAGATGAGGTAAGAGTGTCAGTCATGTGTCTGTCATGCTCACAGTTTCCTGGTGTTGACTAGTGTCTCCACCACCTGGGAATGATGAGATATTTACAGAGTGTGTGGGGCGGATGGAGTGAGACCAGAGGGTGGCCAGGCGCCCTGGCTCCTACATCTCACACGCATGTGCAGGACCTTCTGTATTTTTAACATGTGATGTGTTTGGGGGAGTATATGAAAGTCCAAATATTTTCCTAACTGATTTTCTGTCAGCAGCTTTCTCCAAATTATGCATTTGATTCATTCTGTCATGGATGAAAAGGTCCTTTCATTGTGAGCACAGGCCAGTCCTGACTAAAATGAGCTTCAGACAGAAGCACTAAAGAGTTACTACAATTTTCATGATTCTTATGTAATTCTACATACTTTCAGAAGCTGATGACAAAAGCTGTTTGCCTTTTCTAGATTTACACACAGTAGTTTGGTTGCATTCAATTCCCAGTAAATGCATAGTAAACTCACGTCCCTGACCTTGTTTTCTAGCATGAATGCGGATTACTGATTGTTGAACACTCACCAAGCCCCATTTTTAACACTGCCAGCAATGTCTTCTGCATGTGATTATTGTTGCTAGGTAGATCTCAAATATTTAAGCACTGATTTATTCAGCCACATGAAAAATCTCCTTAAACGATGTGTAGGCTATAAAGATGACAATCACAGAGAAGTGCTTTATGGGTGTGTGAAGCACAAGAGCCAGGCAGGGAGATGTATTTCACTTTAATTTCCTCTACAGACAGCAGCCGCCACGGCTGCTGCTGCCCTGGCAAGACACACTCAAGGATGTTATTGCTCCACTTTCACAGTCTGATACTGTACAAGATAAGACAAATAGTGATAGTCTCTTGGCAGAGAGGATACAGAGTATGAAATTTATGAGCTGCTGAAAGTGGCACTTTAACAGATATTTTAACTTGTAACTTTATATGTCAGAATGTTTGTGTATGTTTATTATACTGCTGATTTGCCAATTATGACTATTCAACACATTTTAATATATCCTCAAGATTTGGAACTTTTATTTATTTATTTATGTATAAATTTAAAAACATGATTGGAATTAGAAAACTGTTTGACTTTAACATGCACACAATATGTTTTTTCATGTTGCTAGATTCTCATGGTATGTCCTTGCAGGCCACTGATGTTTAGGGCCTCTCTGAGATTTGACAATTAACGATGCTTTCAGCAGCCTACATTCCTCTGTTACAGGAGAATATGAGGGGTCACAGCCTCATGCTTCCTCCATGGATGACTGAACCTTTGAGGTTTACACAACAGATCAACCTGTCAGACTACAAAAGGACATGTCGAATTTTATTTCTGTAGTTGTGATGATTAGCTTAACAAATGCAGCAGTATAACAATATTTATAGTTAAGTACATGTGTAATGGATATCAGTTTCTTAAGCAACCTGTAGTTTGTTTGTTTGTTGTTTTTGTAGTTGTTGTTGGGTTGTTTTTTTTGTGTTTTTTTTTTACAACTAATTACAGTCATTACAAGAATTTATTTTTGTTAAATTAAGATAGTCTGACAATTTGAGTATTGTCAACTTGATGTTATATATTTTATTTTCCTTAAGTGTCTATGATTTGCAGAAGTAGCAGGAAGCTTTCACTGTCATGATATTGGCACAATGGTGGCATTCATACTTGGCTTCAGTTTCACACCAAATTGTTCCCAAGCAAAAGGAAACAAACAATACATTGTATTTTGTCACCAGAAAAACTTTACAAGTATTAGTGAGTGATTCTGTTAAACTTACCTGGCAATCTGTTTTTTTCAATAGTTAAGAGGTGTTTAGAAAATAGGTGTAACTAGGCTGGGAAAATGATCACAGCTGCTGTTGTTAACTTTGACACAGAGATAGCAGTTGTCTCACAGCTCTGGTTTAAAGCAATAGGGCAGGCATGTTGCCAGTCGTCCAGGATTATTAGCCAGGACACCGAGTAGTGAATGTAGCAATTAACGCCCGGTGGAGTGGTGTTGTCAATGTTATGAGGTGAGTGACATGAGGCAGACCATGGCTAAAACAGGTGGAAGCAAAGGTCAGGAGGGAGCAGGTTTCTGGAAGAGGCTATTATCAAACATGTAAAGCGGAAAAGGAAATTTAATTTCCTCTGTGGCCACTATTAAATTCAAACAGCATTGGCTACTTGCACAGTAGCCAGAAGTTACCAGATTACTAGGGCAGGTTTGGGCCAATGGAGCTCCACTGTTGCACAACCCTTGTGGTGTATAATTGTTGGCGCTTGTGTTGCAGTAGACCATTTACACAAATAGTGCTTTTTAACCACTCTGAACCCCCAAACTGACTAACTAGTAGCATGCATGGTGATTCTTCAAGTTTCTTTCACATATACAACCCTGGTCAGAAAAGTCTAAAATGTTGGTTTGGCAGTTCTCTAGAGACCTGTATGGCTCTTTTGTCCAGAATGTGTGCTGCAGTCCTGCCCTGCGTGTCTAGACAGAGGAAAAGGGGGAAATATCCACCAGCATGTACTGTAAAAGGATTCATTCTGAGGGGAGGGGAGTTTAATTACTTTTTCCTTCCCGATAACCTCTTATTAACTCTGACGTGTACTTGCTCTTGCCAAAGATTAAAATAGAGGACGTACGGTAAATACTTCATTTTATTGGAAAATTAAACAATTTGTTGGCAAATTTGATTTACGTGCTAGACCTTGGTCGACATGCTCCAGCAACATTGGTCACCAAATGTGACTAAGCTCAGTTGATTGCCAAGGCAGACAGAAAACATGTCAACTACACCCGGTGGCTAATAAGATGATATAAATAAGAATATAAGGCACTGTTTAAACTTGAGTTTTTTTTGCCAATAAAAGTACTCAATGTTATTATTTTAGCAGATTGAAAATTGAGTGAAGGTTCTATTGGTTGTACAATAAATTGAGTTGTCTCACTGTGTTGCCTCAGGATATTGAAGTGGAAAATAAGAAACACAAATCATAGATGATACAGTAAATTAGCGCAGAACTAATGTGATCTGAATGTGTCAATGTTCTTCTCATCCCTGTCAGTGCAGCCAGTTCAACCAACCCAGACAGATCAACTTACAGTCATTGCAGCATTTTAGATGACTGACAGACAGAACAGACCTTGTCCTACCTCCTACCTCTGCCTCACTGGCTACTGAGCATCTCCTGTCACTAGGCCTCGCAGTGTAAAACCACCAGCTCAGCCAATGCGCCATGACTGGCAGTGGAGAAAAAATAAACAGCCCTGGATTATGATAATTGGTTGGTCAGGCCCAGCTCTAGCTCAAGCACTGAAGACATGCTCAATTAATCAACTGTTCTGGTGAAACATTTTATAACGAGCACAACAATAACTTTTTAACATATGGGAATCATTTTCCTTAATTAAACACAGAAATAAATACTACTCTATGACAACAAAACCACTCAGGTTGTTATACACACTTCAGACATCCCCTCAAGATGTTTCTAGCTAAATCAGGGGTAATCAAGTCAATTGCAGAGTGTCTATTTTTAATGCCTGTGCCTGTTATCTTAATTGGATCTTAAATCTCATGACGCTACCTTTAAAATATACAAAAAATAGACAAAACAGTCCCTGAAAGTGGGATTAATAACAAAGTAATCAAATATGAAGTCAGAGGCTTGCATCATTGAAGGGAATCTTTTCAGAAATCAGTGAAAGCTGTGTTTTACACAGTAGATACAATATAACATGTCAAAAGCAGCTGTATCCAGCATCATCTTAGTTGGTTTGTACTACTAAATCTTTAATTTCTCTTTCAGGGGTGAGCTGTTGGCACTCCATCACATATACAGGCAAATCAAAACTGTGATCTGATTGCTAGAAGCTGCACAAGTCTGTTAATTAAAGGCTATAGCCAGCGGTCGATTAGCTTAGTTTAGCAAAACTGGAATGCTAATTCACTGCTGACTGCAGCTTGATATTTACTGGACAAATGATCATCCAACTCTCTACCAGCATATTTCCCAAAATGTCAAACTCTTCCTTGCAGACCAAGATTAATACACATAACCAATCAAACATGGCATTTGATGGACTTCTCATTGTACAGTCATGAATAAAGATTGATGGCAATGTTTATATAAAGAATGAATTATTTTCATAGATGAATATTGAACACTTGGGTAGTGATGAGTCAGTTTATTGTTGAAGCTCCTCCATCCGTGGCACAGCTGTTTCAGCTGATGTTAGAGCACAAAATTGTCCACAGACACTCTGCCCACCAGCAGACAGGACTGGTCCGTCTAAAGAGTTCCCAGGTGAAAGCTGTCGCTACCCCTTTCCGAGTATAAGTGACTTATTCATATCCCACTTTTCTGTGTCTAACACATACTCACTTTCTCTCTCTCCCTTTCTTTTTTCTTCTCATTATTTCTCCACCTCTCTCAATCAACCCCTTTCCCCCTGTGGTCCAATAAAAAAGAAAAAAGCCACTGTGTCACGAGAAACCACACTCAGTCAGACAGACTGGGAGCTCGCTTGAAAGAGCCTCTCTCACTGAGTCTATTTCTCTTCAGAGTGACCTGGACTGCTGGCGCTGGACAAGTTTAGAGCGGACTTTGGGAGGAGACAGACTGTAATCTCACCCTTAATCCATTTTAATCAACAATAACACACTACCTCCAGTCCCAGGGTGAGGCTGCAGAGCCTTTCTGAGCCCAAGATTTACATCTCAGTGAGGCAACGCTGAACTATGGCTTTGATTTATTCAAGTTTTATTTGGCACAAATTGTCTGAGTCACAGATCACATAGCTCAGCCCTTTCCCCCCATGCGTTAATAGAAAGTGCTTTGAGTTGTGCTTAATTGCAAAAGAAGTTGATGTCACTGAAGCATTTCAACCTTTATATTTTTCCAAAATTTCCAAAATTGACAGAAAGATATAAATTATGTTTGAGAACTTTAAAGCCCCCAACAATCTGGTTTCAGATCGATTGATTATCTATAAAATTTAACATTTAAAATGAAATAAACTACAAAGTTAAATATCTGGGGGGACAATTCCCAATCATAATTGATTCATTAAGATTTTAACATTGAACAATTCATCAGAACTGTGTGGACAGGGTTTGGTCAGATTTGATTGACAATGTCACTTTAAACCAGGAACAAGAACAAAGACAAAAGCTAAATACAGATTATTATGATTATTATTTTAAGTGAAATAACCAAAACTGTTATAACTTTGACTTTTGTGCTTTTGCTCATGTTGGATCCCATCGCACATAAGATAAGATGATTAGAAAAAGACAAACAAAGAAACAAATTAAAGAAAAGGTTTTCAAGGCATTTAACATACTCAGACTCCATCTAACAATTAAATAGCTTATATTTAAATAGCTTTTTATATTTAAATATTTTGTTTTGTGAGATCTTTGTAATGTTTCATTAAGATTTTCAGATGGATAAATTCATGATATTGAAACCACAAAACAAAATAACATAATCCCACTATATATTCACATTTTTTACAATTAATTTAGTATAAACCCCACCTCAAACTTGATCAATTTGATTGAAACGAATCAGATCAATTTTGACACTGAACAAAAGAAAATGGCTATTGAATATCAAACTTAAACAAATTACCCTGATATGTGGTTGCAATCTCATCATCAGTACCTAAAAGGTAATCACCCTCTTTACTATGACACACCTATTTTAGACTAGACACAGCATGGCTGTCTCAACAGTATACAGAGGTATAGCTGAAGTTGTATCTTTCTCCATTACACCCCTATTAATGTTTCCACCCAACCCTGACAAGTGCCTTCTTTGTTGAACAAGTCTCCTCCAAGTGACAGGATGTGTTCATATCACTTGGTTGATTGAATGCGATAAGTCTTCCACACTGCTGAATTCTTTGTTGCGTATTCAGGTCGAGTGTCCACCAGAAAGCTCTGCCTGCATCCAAATCTCTTGACTGGCTCTGAACTGGCCTCTTTGTCTGCCCCTGCAGATCCAAATCATCAAGGCCAACGATGTGCCCTTGTGCACTGTCGCCATGGGAACGGGGACTGCGGCTGCCAGCAGTTTACTGTTTGCTTTGGCTGTGAATCAAAGCGGGAGTGGAGGTGGCGATGGATGGGGTAGAGTGGGAGATGAT
The DNA here is from genome assembly GCF_963691925.1 of Scomber scombrus. Lineage (NCBI taxonomy): Eukaryota > Metazoa > Chordata > Actinopteri > Scombriformes > Scombridae > Scomber > Scomber scombrus. The sequence goes on from NC_084987.1 coordinate 13,435,504, forward strand.
GTGGCTTGACGTGGGATGGTAGAGGTGATACAGCGTGGCTTTGTCCCCCTAAACAGGAAGCCCCAGTACACTGGGCCTCACTCCCTAAGGAAAGGGTTCAGGTTTTCCTAGCCACCTCTGCCTTGTCATCAACCCAGCTTGCTGCTCCTGATCCTGACAAGATCTGCATGTGTCACAACTTACAAAATGACCCCACCCCCTGCAAATCTTACCACACCTCCCCTCACTCAATTTGTTTACTTTGGCGCACATGGCTGAAATCCTTGAAAACAGATATGGCCTGCTGTTCTAAATGTGACAATATCAACCGCCTCCCAAAAATCAATAAAGCTGCTGTTCACAGCCCACAAGCTTGGCAGATTATGTTACATGACTGTAGCATGATTCTGTTGCGAGTGACAGGTACGCTTTTGTTATCGCAGAGAAGGCTAATCACTCTTGAAGTACCTTAAAGCAAACAGGCTATTATATACCAGAAAACCACACTGTTGCTCTTTTATTCCCCACAGGAACACCAGGAAAATTTCTTGCAGAGCAAAGATCACTTATGTGCCAATTCATCAGGTTTTGAATTTGAATTTTGTATTTATCATCAGCTCCGTTGTACAAATAAAGTTATCTTGGTTTGTAAGTTTTGTGGGCGCAAATTCATATTCGATGGACAAGGCCATTCATCACTGTCAGAACCACGACTCACTCAAAGCCCCTTCACCAAAAGAAATCTCTGTTTTGACAGGCTTTCTGGAGGCAGGCACAGCTGAGTTTGGGACAGGCGCTGTAGGGGGTCTTCTGGCTTACAAGGTTCTGACGTCCCCAGGCCCTCTCACATTCAGGAGTAAAACCCCTCGGCCAACACAGCAAGGCTAACATTGCTTGGGACTTGCAGCGCCAAACTGTCTGCTGCAGCCCCCGAGCCTCCCCGCCTACTACTAAAATAGAAACGGGAGAGTCTCAACCTCACACTAAGACATGGCTTCACATCTAGCATATAAAAATCTGAATATTCAAAGGATGTGCAGCTCATCCATCATTTTTTGATACTGAAACACACCTAGTTTTGCTTGCAGTAGCTGTACTGATAAATATGATGTCCAAATTTTAAAGCTATGCATTATAACTATATTGCTCGGACAAACTGTTCATAACCTCATTTCAGATGCATGAATGTCACCTCTGTTCGTTCTTTCCTGATGGATCTGTTCTGTCGGTGGAGTGGCTGTTGGATATTCAGGATTGTTGTGGCTCTATGTTGACAATGGTTAAAAACATAATTTTCACACGTTGTAAAACTGTTGTGTCAATGTTTGCTATGGGGTACAGTTGGTGCCCTGCCAGGGTCTAGTATCCCAGATGATCAACAGACGATTCCCCATGCCATTCACCTCTGTTTCCTGTTCAGCAGCACAGCGGATATCAAAACCACATATGTTCCTCCAGCTCTCTAGATCCCCTGTCTGGGAATGGCCCCCTGAGGGTCAAACCTCTGCTTCTTCCTCCTCTTCCTGCTATTCACAGGTCAAAGGCGACGGACTGCTTGGCAAGGCATTTCCCACCACAACTCTACTAGATTCACACTGAAACCTACATGAAGGAATAGCAGTGGCTACTTCTCTGCACCACAAACAAATCTTGTGAGGGCAAGTTGACACAAAGATGGTTTTGTTTACTAAAACAAGCCGAGACAAAGGCTGATCATTAATAACCATCAATTGACCCCAGGAGGAAGTGAGCAGATGTAAGAAGCCAGATGAGAGAAGAGATAGCAAGATCTCTCTCATCTCTCTCATTATGAGAAGGTACACGCTATAGAAAAGAAACAGCACACGATTTTAGATTGACAACATACTGTACGTTATTAGCACAACATATTCTCTGAAAAGATTGTTTGACAGATGAAATCAATCTGAAATTAAATCCATCAGAGTGTTATGAATAAAGAGAATTTTACTGGATCTCAGAGCATTTTTCTAGGGCCTCATTAGTGTCACGACCGATTTCCCCTCCAATATTGAGCACAGGTCTCCTTAAGGGACCCCTGTACCATGGAAGCGGATCTGTCGACTGGAGTGATGATGATGGGAGCCTTTTGACACATGTGTACTTTTACAGTGGGAGGACATGCATAATGCATGTGGCTTTAACCAAACATCCAGGGCCCGACTCTACTGGGGTGTTATCTGGTGTGTAACTTGGGCTCTCTTCCTGAGTGGGGTGGTGTATCAAATTCCTGGAGGCCCTGCTTCCTCCAGTGTACACATGTAAATACTCACAGGCTGCAAGCATGTGCACACAAACATACACGCACACACACATGCACTCTGGAAAACACACACCCACCTGATTTAAGACCAGATGTTTTGTTACAGCATCCAAATGCTTAAGTTTAATTAGAGGGGGCAATTATCTTGTATTCACAAAGGAGTGGTTTTCATCATGAAAAAAAGTTGCTTAATAACAAGCATACAAACTACAGTATTCTGAAAGTATTATATTGTACAAAAGGATGTGTGTTGTTTTTTTGTTTTTATCATGCTTCAACTCTCTTTGGATGCTATAATCAGAAAGATGTTCATGGAAGGAAGAAGGGATTTGGATCCTCACAAGCTTCTTCCTTTCTGGCCATCACAGGCTTGTGTCTGGACTCTCCCCGGAGCCCCATTGGAGGTTGCGTGGGCGAACTCCAAGACATCTGGCATGATAGAGTTTGTCTGTGCTGTCAGGTTGAGTCACAGACCGAAACACATAGAGATACAGACTCATTAGAATTGATTTTTAAACTGTAATTTTACTGTCATTTAACAGTGAAACATGATGGTCCCATAAATGAAGAGCAGAGAAGCAGATATCATTTACATGTTATGTAATGACTGAGGTAACTGGAAGCATTTGATTTAAGCAGTAACATTTTAATGATCCTGACCAAGTCCAAAATTGCTTTGCATTCCCTATTCACAAAACATGTTTGTGAATGTGTTCATTTGAGAGTGTATGGGTGGTGTCTCAGAATCTTTTTCAGACTGTTTTTTCTATGGGCTTGAACTATGGATGTGGTACTTGCTGTGGCTTCTCTTGTTGGTAATGTAGTCTAGGTGTGCAATGATGAGATGAAGGACTGATACTGAAACCACAATGACAGCCATCAGTTCGCACATTGAAGGAAATATTTTGTTCTATTCATATTTAACTTGATCATGGAACTTCATGTCAACATTACTTCCAGCTTTTATCACAACATAATCTATTTCAAATGCTGATTGCATCGGTTTGAAGAATTAGGCTGCGCTGATCTGAGAGTGAGTGGTTGAAGGCTTGTCATCAGGGCTTCTCATAAAACCAGGTTAGCCCCACAGCCAGACTGATTACCAGAAACCGCAGGAGTTTTCTAAGCTTCAGCTGTAAAGGAATTGTACCCTAGGTGCCTTCTAGGGTCCATTTGACTGGCTTTTATGCTCTATGTGCATTATATGACTGCTTTGTGGTTTCAGCCAACTGTGGGCCTTCCTTAAAAACGAACCTCTGACTGTGACTGAGTTGCCTTATATCTGTGTGTTTATATCTGTCAGAAGAAGGCCTGGGACTGAGGCTCCTCTGCTGATGTAAAAATGTTGATACTTCTCTGAAGCGTGGAAGCACTCTTAAGCTAGTATGCGTCTGATAGGGTTCGAGGAGCGTGGATCTGGAGACTCTGCAAATGTACCCATGGTGTCAAAAATAAACTTACTGACAAATGAAATGCCTGTAGCTTAGTGATCACCAGAGAAGTGTTAAAACCACAACCCAGTGATTTGTAAAGTAGATGTTTCTCATGTTATATTATTCCTCTGTTAGAGATATTATGCCTGATTATGTTTTGCTTGATTCAGAGTATCTTACCATTGGAGGCTTTTCAATCATCAGAGCTCTTCCAGAACAGTTTGAGACTTAGGAACTGTACATACCTGCATTTCAACCCTAAACATTTAACTCCATTTGCGATTCCTGGTCTGTAATTTCTGCCCCCCACTTCTACTGTCCACAAATATCACCACATAAATGACAGCCAGGTTTATTCTACATGAATCATATTTCCCTATATTTTAATATAAGTTAATTTAGCAATTATTGCCAATTACTTATCAGAGTTTTATTAATAATCGTAATGTACAAAATTACAGATTTGGTTTTAATATGCTAATTTTTTTGTACAGTTATCCGTAATCTGGAAACTAATGGTAAAAACAGGAAACAATCATTAATTAATCCATGAGTTTTGATACAACTGCTGGAGCATGCAGTAAATGCAAAGCTGCAAGCGACTTTAGGTTGGTGACCATAGGATAGCCTATGGCTCATTTATGATTCACATATATGGCAAGCCTTATGCTTCCCCCAGTGTTGTGTAACACAGTAAGTGTGGCAGGCTGTAAGTGTGTGAAGTGCCGGGGCTGGGGCAGCTTCCACTCTCATTTACAGTAGGTTGTGTGAGAATATGCAGAGTGCAAGTCCAGTTCTACAGCTGCTTATTTATTATGGAGCAGCCACAGCAGCAGACAGGAGCAAGCGCAGCAGCCAGGAGGGATCCTCCAGGGTCCTGGCCCGGGGGCCAACATAGTGTCTGACAAAAGCATAAACATAGGGGACCACCAAACCCACAGGGCTGCACCACTGCCAAACACCGCCCACCATACTCGCTGCCACTATCACACCCGTTACATTCACCATCGTTCAAAATTTCCCACCAACAGTTTGTTTAAGAAACAAGCATTTTGGGCAGCAGGAACCTGACACGGCTTGTGTTATGATTTTGTAGTCATGTTCTAATTAAGCATAACAGGAACTGTGCAGTACTAGCCCTGAGGAAACACTGAGGACGATGGACAGAAAATAGATCCAGTCATTCATAATAATGCTCAGTGTACCCATTCAAGCCTTACCTGTCAGCAACAGACTTGGTTTAAAAATACACACACGATCATGCCAATGCACACTGGTGTGGTGTGTATAAACTGTACAGTATAATGTACAGTACTAGTTACATTCACATTTTAACTTGGACATTGACTTTTGTAGATTTATAGATTTACTTATTTAAAAAACAGGGACAATCCATATTGATCAAAAAACATGAACATGTAAATACACAAGATTATAGCCAGTGGCTAATTTTTGCACCTTTGTTAACATCTGACCCCAGTGAATTCACAGAAACTGTGCTGGTCTCTGGAGCTGTTTATACTGACACAATAACAGTCTTATTGAGGAAGGCTGTGGGGACATCCGGTTTCTTATCACTCTAAACTGTTCATACGACTGTCACTTGTGCAGTGTGTACCAAGGTGTGTGGGTGGACAGCCAGAGGCCTGCAACTTCTCTTTATTTAGTACACTTGGTGTTTTCAGAACTGCACTACCTCAGACAGCATTTCAACACCATGGAGCCTGTCTCTGCTGCAGTCAGGGCAGCAGCGTCCACCCCCTCCTTCCCCTATCACTTCCGGAAAGAAAAAAAAGAAAGAAGAGATGTCCCAGCTGGAGAGAGATCAAAAGAAAAGGGAAAAAAAGAAGCGGAAGATCTTTGACAGGTCCTGACCTACTCTTGTGGAATCAAATCAAAGACAGAAAGGCAACCCTTGGTCAAGTCAGTGTAAGTCTCAGAAACAGATTTTCTGAGCATCCATTTGCCTTCACCTGCTTTTGAGCACAGCGCTGTCATTTAGGTTTTCTCCACAAAAAACCCAAAAAACGTATCGGAACTGGTTATGGCCTTTTGATGTTGACTCATTGCTCACTTTAGAAACAATTAGCTGACAGGTGCTCAGCCTCATGATATTACATTATGAAAATGCATTAACATTGCATTAACATTAACATTAACTCTGTCAATCCGAACAGAAGACTGCTGTCCCACCCACTGTGTAAGTGTGGCTTACTGGCAATCAACACACTAATGGCCTCAGTCCTTATGAGCAACATGAGCTACCGCAATTAGTTTTAACTGTGAATTACAGCAATTCAAGCAGCATGTACGCATCAAAGTTCATTGAAAGTATTCCACACATCTCATTGGTTCTTTGTTCTCATCTATGTTCAATAAGAAAACAAATGGAATATTGAAAAGAAAGGCCAGTTTTTTCAGTTAGACAGTGGTGAAAGATTTTTAGATTTTTCTTTAACAGAAATTAATTTTGATGACTGGAAACTAAATTGTGGAACATACGCCCCACACACACACACACACACACATACACACACACACACTGCAAGCAGGAGAATCCTTCTTGTCACTCACGTCATATGTTTGAACGTTTGTATTACTCTTCCCCTACTCTGGTGGCCTAGTCATGCTTTAACAATGGCTGAGGGCTAACTGACTCCAAGACACACAAACGTTATGTGATGGAATGTGTCTCATGTTGTGGAGGGCTTCATAGGGTGAGCAGGCTGAGAGGTGTCATGTTATTTAATTACATACAGCTTGCAACTCCTGTCTGCATACAGGCCACCTATTGCCTTCATCTGGTTCAATACGGGTACCTTTTGCAGAGAAAATATGAATATGAGCTTTTGTTTGCATAACTCTAATTAGCCCTTAATTAATAGTGTCATCTCAAGACCAGGCCTCAAATCAAGCTGGTAAATTAAGGAGACAGTATGTGTGTGGAATGCAGTCGAGGTTTCACGGCTCCATTTCAAGACAAACTGTAGTGAGAGACATCATATAGAGACGCAGAAATCCTCTCATTATGAAAACAGAATGAAACAGATCCCCACCTCATATTGCTAACATGACAAGACAACATCTGTTTTCTTAGGGCCTCCAGTCTCTGCCTCCAGACAAAATTATATTTTATTAAGGAACTAATATTTCCTCCTCAGTGGTGTTCAAGATGGAGAGAGGTTTTGTATCACAGAAATTGAAACTGTGAAATTTAGGTGATGGCCTTGTCCTTGGCATTACAGAATGTACTATAAAATGAAACCATATCCCAGAGAAGGATAGCTGTTAGAAAAAAACAACACACTTTACCCTTGCTCTTTTGCAATTATCTAATCCCAAACTGAAAAAATAGGAAATGCGTACATGCATAGTGCTGTACGTAATGCTGTAATACTGGTGCAGTGGTGGGAAAAAAAGACAGTGTAAATGTCAAGTCTGTAAATATCCCCCGTGCGTGATTTTGGTTCGATGGCGTCTCACCACCACCTCACATTCTCATTTCCAGACACACAAAACCAGAAGTAGTCTCCAGGGCTGAGTGAACACCACATGAAGGCTGTCTTTGTCCTCTGTGGCTGTGGTACCATAGCTAGCTAGTGTCACCCAGGAGGTGTTGTGCTGGTGACACTGACATCAGGCTTTTTTTCTTTTTTACCACTGTGTTTGTGCTTGTGTGTGCGTGCCTGTGTCTTTGTTTGTGTTGACTGGTCTGGAAGAGGATTGTTTGTCTTGTTTAGTTTTACCATGGCTGTATGTGTATGTGCTTTCTGGAAGCATAGCAAGTCACTAATACGTTTTCCCTGCTCTTAGCTCACTTCAGAAAGGCAAAGTGGTATTGTATTTATGAAGCAAGCATAACATGCTCTGCCACTGACACTCTCCTTACCTACAGTTATAAACAGACTCCAGAAAAGGCCACCTCCTATAATTATTCGCTCACTTGACACTCCATGACCAGAGAATCTGGTTTCTCCAAGCTAAGTGGTTTGCATTTACATGAACACAGGCAACATGGAGATTTGTGTATTTGTATGCCAAATTGTGGCTTATATACATAGGCTAACACACACAAACAAACTTACTGTATTTGGTAATGGGATCATTATTTCCTAAGGTGTATGTTGTCTTAGTGTTTTTACTGTTTCAGCACTGCCAATGTCATGATTCTATAAAGCTGTCAGTGTCGGTGTAGGCCCCTGCAAGTCTGCTAGTTTAAATCCTTCTAAAGGCAACAGACCTGTGTTTTTGTGGACCTGTTTATCAGCTCAGGTGAACTGCCACCTTGCTGGGTCACCTAAGCACTGTAGGCCTGTTAGCACTATTTTTCTGTAGTCTTTAAACTTGCTACAGCTCTAACAACTTATGATAAGTGTGCAATTTGTGTTCTAGGATAACATTAAACCACAAGGAAGTCAAAGATACTTAAATTTTGAGACAAATATAGATCCACTTACAAAAATTATGGGTACTCTAAAACTTAATTAAATGTTCAACTTAAAGTACTGCGTACTGTTTGCAGATATCTAGAATTACCTGCCTAGTTTTGTTAGAGGAGCTTGTAATAGATGCAGACGTTGCCACATTCTATCGCCCATGTCTCAGTTTGGCATGTAGACATAACGCTGATGGGAACCACTTTTACCAGAAGTCACATGACATGTTTCCAGTCTATTGGCAATGCCAAACCAAACGGTGAACCTGCATACAGTCTACACAGTACATGCAGCTGGTTTAATTCCAAAACATTCTGGGAATGGATCCACCAGAGGTGGTGTGTGTGTGTGTGTGTGTGTGTGTGTGTGTGTGTGTGTGTGTGTGTGTGTGTGTGTGTGTGTGTGTGTGTGTGGCGGGGGGTGGTGGGGGGTATGTCTGTGTGCGGTGCAGCCTGAGTGTGCACGTGTGCGTGTGTACTTGTCATAATGATTATGTATGCACCATGCCAGCTTCCAGTGCCCACATCCACCAATCCAGTAAGCTTCAGTGCAATACACATGTCCTGTCTGGGCCAAGCCAAATAACTGCTTACCCTCCTATTCTCCCACAGCCTCATAGCCGGACCAGCAGACAGCAGACAGGCACGCTCCACCTCTTAGAAAAACCAGAGGCCAGATACCACAGTACACCTTGCTCACAGTACATAACAGTGTATCACAATGTACCACAGTGTGCTGGAAGCCGCACTGGAGCACTTTGGCCATTTGGTGGAAGGTTTTATTAATAAAATATTATTACTTTTTTCTACCATGGGCAGTCTAAATGGGAATTGAACACCTAACTGTTGCAACTGGTTTTATAGTGGACTATTTTGTGCCTTGTAGATTATCTCTGGTGTTGACAATGGTGAAACGTCAACTCCTCACATTGGTAAGTTTAATCAGTTGCACACAACATGACTCCAAAACACACTGGAGAACAGACTAGCATCATGTGATGACCCATACGATATTCTGTTGGGTTGCATGATCATACAGCTTGTAACGCATATAATAAAATAATTTAATACCCTACTTGTAGACCACATCTCTCAAGAGATAGCCCGCCAGTCAGTGTATTTTCATCAGTATGCTACAAATATATTATGTGAGTCATTTGTGTATTGGACTTGTGTGTGTTCACTGAAACTTCTGTTCAGGGACAAACTCAAATTATCACATGTAACCAGTAGCATGCAGTTGAAGAGGTCAAGAGTTTGAATGTTTTTTCCTCAGCAATGTGCGCAATCTGGCCTCTCCAGAGGGAACACCAAACACCTGACCTTCCCACAACATTCAGTGGGAGTTCTGATTGTAAGGATTTATGGGAGAAGGTGAGAGGCTCTGGCATAGGCTCTGCCCCATGACCGACCCTCAGGGGTCCTGCTCTCCCTTGTGTGTTGACAGTGTTACTGTGCATGTGGACTCCTGAAAGATTGGGTGTGCTTTTCTCCCAATTGTTCTGACCCCTATAAACTGTGGCCTGGCTACCAATAGGCTTTTCCGCTTGGAATATCTCACCCTTAAATGGATCTCTCAGGTATTGGGGCCTCTCAACGTGTGCCTCCAGTCAGCTATAGGAGCCCCAGGACTGGGTTCATTAACTCTGCATTGATTGCTTGAGCTTTGAAAACGTCCGGCAACAGCAGGGATAATATGACTCTATGAAAAAGCATTGGGAGTCCCCAGAGACTAATTATGGCACAGACAAGTAGGTTTGTAAAGGTTTAATGTGACTTGCATAAAATCCACATTTCTCCAAACTGAATTATGAGAAGTCCTGTTTGAGTAACGATTGCTATTAACCTGCATATTATCATAACAAAGATGTGTTTATATTGCATTACCAGTAACTTCATTCTTCTTCATCGTACAAAAGAAGAATAATGTTTGCTTGCTTTTGCTCAAAATCCAGAACATTAACAACAATGCTTTAAAATAAGCCAATGATTGCTTTATCTTAGTAATAGCTGCCACACACCACTGGAGAATCCTGGTCAGAGCTTTAGATTTACATTTATATCTTTGGAGCAGGCTTCTGTTTAATGCTGTGTCAGGGCTGTCCAAGCTACTGCCCGTCGACACTGGCCCAGGTGTGATTGATGAAGGCCCTTATGTTCCTGGCTCTCCCAGGTGAGCGAGCCCTTAGAAGTGTGGTGCTTCAAGGTGCTGTGCGATAACATTGGACCTGTCCTCCCTGCCACTGTCCTGCTAGGAGCTTCATTTATCATGAGCATGGGATACTACCCACTTCACAGCAGGGCTCAAATATGATTCAACCTTCTTTCCAAGGCAGTTACAAAGGAAACACAGGAATAGTACTCATAACATGACTCAGCTTTCGAAAAAAGGACAAAATAGGTTTTCACATAATCAGTATTCCTATACAACGTGAAGAGGAGAGAGCTCTAAAGGACTATGTCAAAGTATACCAGGCTAACAAAGTTGAGATGAGCTGAGGTGAGTTTGGCCCAGCCACAACCTCCCACCAGCCATCCAACTCTTCATTCCTCCACACTTTTTTTGTGTGAGAGAAAGCAGTCTGGTTTCCAGGTCCTGATGGGTTCGCTGGCAGATGGGACTAAAACTCTCACTGAGCACCTCTGTTCCCAATTGCTCATGGAGAGGCAGGAATTTACTGCGACCACCCGATTGTTTTTGATACGTCTTGACTAGTTTACCAAAGGTATTCCCATGTAGCAATTATTGTGTGAATAGACTTATTATAAGTTGACCGCAACTGCAGGTCAAAGAAACGCCACAAATAACATCACATACAGAGGTCCCTGTTGCTGATGAAATACATCTTTTGGCTGTAGTATGAATGCATTATATTTGAGTATAGCTCTGAGTATAAAATGTTATATTCAAATTGCTGACAAATTACTGCTTAGATATTGTGAGAAGGTTCTAAAAATATTGGTAACCTCCTATTTTAACCCCAATTTTGAACATTTCTGTGTTACAACAAACCAAAAGTTAGTCACAACACCACTCCTAAGAATTTCAGTGAAAATTTATGAATCTGTAAACTTCTTTTAAGTAACACAAATGTTCAAAATGTTGACTAATGCTTGATATCACATGTATTTTGATGAAAAGTTGATCAATTGTTGTAACACACGGTACAGAGAATATCATTTATCTTAATCTTAAATTAATCTTGAATGAGAGTTAATAACAGTTTGATTTAATACAAATATTGAAGTTCTGCAAAATAATGCAGTTTGGAAGTTAATAAAAAATATATTTATCTGTTTCTGTCTTTCCACAAGGGTCGACATCAAGACATGTTTTTTGAATATATATATAACTTTTTTGGTTTCCATTTTTCATTTTATAACATGTTCCCTTAGCCTTAGTAAACACTTTGAGTAGCCTATATGTAAAATTTGCTTTTATTTTACTTTTAGTTTTCTAGCTGTTTACTTGTCCATTGTTGCACCTTTAAATTAACAAAAGTTTTATTCCATAATACACAAGAAATATTTCATCAGTGTCAGTTATCATGTGTCTCGTGTATCATGTGTGTTACTTAATTCCATTTGCATCTCGATTCTATATTACACACCTTTTCTTAATTATAATACATGGTTTTCTGTAAACAATGAGATGCCTGTTAGTTGTTGAAACATGTGTTGATCTTGATGATGCATTTGGTTGCCACAGCCCTTTGTAAGCACAGGACACATGTTTCATATTCCTCCCCTTTAATTAGGCTGGACTGGAAAAACTGACCACATTCCACTTTTTTTTTTCTGCTGTTGGCCTGTGGAAAGGTGTGTGTGGTGGGCCTGAAAGATTAATTCATTCATGGCATCTCTCTCTCTACCTGCAAGATTTATAACCAAGTATGTTCAACACACTGCAGCGGTCAGACATTTAGAAAGCATGTAAAACAAGATTTAATTTCCAAACATCTGACAGTTTGGTTACTAAGCCAGTTACTGTACCACCAATAAACAAACACACTTCTTTTCTTTGACTATTTGAAATGCCTTGAAAATTAACCAAAATATTCTCTGTGGTGAAATGCCCAGCCTATAGGCTTGAATAAAGTAGTATATGTTTAACTATATTTCACCAACTATGCCTAAATTTGTACTGCATTTCTTAACAGAGCAGATATTCAGAGGATACATCCAACTGAGAGGGTGGCTGTATAACATACCTATGGTTTTACCAGTTTAGTGCCTCTGTAGACAGAGCAAGTACAGTATATCAATACACCGAGGTTTAGGTACTGTCACTTTATATTTGCTAGTACACACAGCCTTTTTTAGCATGTGTTTACTAGGGCATATAAAAATCTGATTTTAACCACTCTTAGTAATGGAAGATGAACAACAAGATAATCCAAATTAATTGTAGATATCGTGCAGTAGCTGAGATCCACAAAATGTTTGTCAGAAATGTGTGTGGAGTCAGCATCATCTGACCTTGAGGGAGAAGGGCTGTAATATTGTCAAATGAGTCAACATTTACAACGAAGCACCTGAACAGAGTTCCAGTAAAAACAAAGATGGGCAGGGTTTCCCGTCTTAGAGAAAAATACACAAAAACGCTCCTCCATTTTTTTTCTATTAAAAGAAATGTTAAGAATAAGCCCCTTTATGAGGCTTTTCACCTTGTTTGTTTTCCCTAGAAATTCAATGATGTAAAAAAAGACTGTAAAAGTGGAAAATAAGAGGCTCCGGTAAACAAAAAGAACAGGGGCAGCAAGGAAGATGCTGTCCTGACTCAGTGTCTATAACAGATTATCCCTGTTTTCGTCTTTCTCCATGCTGTTATAGGAGTCATCGGTTAAGGCAAGGGCAAGGCAAGGCAGTTTTATTTATATAGCGCATTTCATACACAGTGGCAACTCAATGTGCTTTACATAAAACAAACATTTAACAGAAAAAATTGGAAATAAAAAAATAAAAAAACATAAAAAAGTTAAGTAGAAATTATAAATATAATGGTAATAATAAAAAATAGAAAGCAGTGAGCTCATAGGTCTGATGACACAATGATATGATGTTGCTTGCCATCATCATTATCCATGAAAATATGTATTGGATTTCCTTAAGTAGAGACAGCATATATAGAGCATTTGCCAACTATGTCGACCAAGTACAAATGTTTATTTTAAAAGTGATGTTTGAATATTGTTTTATTTCCATATACTTGTAGACTTGGCTCAGCAGGCCAGTCTGTCTCTGAGACATGTTTGAATCAAGAGCCTGGATTCAATTCATGTTCTGTAGGAGTATATACTGGGACAATGTGAATACAAGGAAAGCCATGATAAGAGAATCTGTGTCACCGTATCCAAGTAAAATAAGCGAAAGACTGGCACTACTTTATTTTTTAACATGACCATGGAAGAGCAGGTCTGCCCAGTGGAAAAATACCGAAGGTAATATTGAATCCAGGACGACACGTCTTCAGTCCTGCTCAAAGTTTTGGGAAATTTATATTTATACAGGATTGTGTTTCATGTGCAATAAAACACCTTTTGAGCTACTCCTGTATCTCTATTGCAAAGTCTACTGCCTCAACTAAGTCTGTCTAAAAGCCAGACTGTATAACTGGACTAAGGATTTAAACTGAAACTGCTATTGCTGCTCAGCTATGTGACATAATTTATTTAATACCAATTAACACATAATAAAAATAGTATTATCATGTCTTCAAATGTCTTAATTAAACAATATAATATAACACATAATATGATTATAATCGTATAGTGACAGTATTCTTCTGTGTTACAGTAATGGTAGTTTTTGTAGTTATCATTGCTGTAACATCATTGCTATTTTCTGATATGCAATAAGAACAATTCAGAGTGAAACATCTATTAATACTTGAATTATAGTTATTTTTTATATTGGACTTATTCAACTACATAAAACTTGTAGTACATTTTACAAGAATAAATTGCTTACAATCCAACATTGGAACAGTTATCGACCCAGTGAGGGTGATAATGAAAAAATATTCAGAATTCAACTTTGCTGTAAAGAGGACAACTCTTTACAAGTGAAATCAATCAGTCAATCAATCTGGTGTAAGCCAGCAAGTGTGACTAAGGGGAGTTATAAAAGTCGTCTTGTGTCTGGACGATATGGGAGGGACAATTTTCTATTCCTCCTTAAGTAAATACTACATATGCAGTGGGTATTAGGCTCCATCACAATCCCTGGTTATTTGGCAGGCTCTTGCTAATGGAAGCATGGACTTGAGTGGACGTCACAAGCACAAGGCTGAACAAAGAGGCCCTTTCTGTGGGCCAGAAGGTGCTGAAAGGCAGGGTGAGGGTGGCAGGGCTGTGTGGAACACCACTATCATGCTGGGCGTCATATATACCAAAGCTCACAGACAAAGGTGAGGCATGTTATCCTCACTCCATTGCCAGATATCTCTGTAGCATACAATCAGTAAATGAATACTAATGTATGATATCTGATGATATGAAAGGGTTTGGGGTTCAGAATTAGCAGCAGGATAGCAGACACTTCAGATAAAAATTAGCAGAGATTACAAACATCTAACATTGTACTAAGTATTTACAGTCAAGCACAGAAAATAGTGCTATAGTAGTGGAGAAAAGCAAAAAAGCTAAATTCTGACCAGTTTTCTGGATTGAATGATGGGCTACGAAAGTAGACATGGCAAAACTTTATACCTCATTGATTCTCTGTTCCACAGTTTGGCTTTTTTGCATCACATAACATAATTCAGACCACATGTGCCTTCTTGAATAGGAGGAGGTGAATGTCTGAGACAATTAGCATAGAGAATAAAACATAGTCCCTCAAAACACTTGCGTTGGATTTATTCATTTTAAGGATGGAGAGAAAAAGAGGGTAAAATGACTCATTCTCAGAAACTGATTAATAACCAACTTGTCCTGAGCTGCTGAGCTTATACAAATTGCTTTGTATCTGCAAAGTATTGATTCACAATTGTATTGTAATACACTTCTAGATAAACTTTTCCTGTGAATTTCAACAAAATGATGACGATATTTACTGAATATTAAAAGAATGATTGAAGAGTGAACACGATTTAACGAATACATTAGCTCTTCTACAAATATGGTACTTAATGCATGTTCCTGAGATAGAATGTATGTTCTTTTAATGAATGAATTTGTCTACCCTATCGAAATGCACCATATGGCTTCAGTCATTGTTATCATTCTACAGATTTGGGACTTTAAGATGGAGTAAGTAGTGGTAGATGACAGGAATGAAGCTTAGCGAAAGTTCAGACAGCAAGACCATCTTTTGGTATGCTTACGTCATAGTTTTATTTCTCATTCTTTAGTCATTCTGATCCTTTTCACAGCTCATACTGATCTTTGTCAAAGCTGATATTTTCCTTGCTATTATTTCTGGAGCATCAATTGACACATCAGCAGTGTTGGGAAGATTACTTTGGAAATGTAGTTGGTTACAATTACAAGTTACCCTGTTGAAAATGTAAAAGTAGTGTAACTATTTCAATTACTTTCTCAAAGTAATGTAACTAATAACATTTGATTACATTTTGATTACTTTTTTAAATTTTGAATGAATGCTCTCGACTGTTAACCATTTTCACATTTTAAGACATGATAGTGTTAACCTTTCAGCAGTACTGTTTTTCGACGTCGACAGCACCTTCACCGCTGGCAAACACTCTTTGCATTGTACTACAATGTTAGGGCCCTTGTCTGCTATCTATTTGTATTTCCAACACAGGAACGTATTGTTCTGCGCCTCCGACATGTTGCTGAGTCTGACTGAATGGCACATGACCAGAGACAGCCAATCAGAAGCGTCAGTATCCAACTTGCGGCTTTGGAAGGAGGATGTTGATATGAAAAAACTACAGTATTTGATAAATCCGAGCTTTTGCTGCGATTTTTCAAACTTAACTAACATTGTGATCATGGAAATTTCCAAAAACAACTGTAATTTAATTACACATTTTCTCCCAGTAATGTAACAGATTACAATTATGTAAATGTTGTAATTAAATTACGTAACGTCGTTACATGTAATTCGTTACTCCCCAACACTGCACATCAGCTGTTCACATCACCTGGTCAAGTCTAACCAATAGCACGGTGACACACTCTCATTGTCAGCCTATTATATTGCAGCTGTCTTTTTAATTGTTCTCCCTCTCTGCTCAGGTGCTTCTTGATGCTGTTTTGCGCGACCCACCACCTCCCCATCACCACCCAGTCTTCAGATTCATCAATGCAACACTTCAACCTCATCAGCCTGATCAGTCTCAGCAGAGTCAGATTGGCATTGTTTGTCTCTGTGCTCTATCTCCTCTATCCCTTTCTCCCTTCTCTCCCTCTCCCCTCAACCCCAACCGGTCAAGGCAGATGGTTGCCCACCTCGAGCCCGGTTCTGCCTGAGGTTTCTTCCCAAAAAGGGGAGTTTTTCCTTGCCACTGTCGCCAAGTACTTGCTCATGTGGGAATGTTGGGTCTCTTTCTAAATTAATAAATGAATACAGTATAGTCCTGCTCTACGTGAAAAGTGCCTCATGACTTTGTTGTGATTAGGCCCGAGATTGATTGATCGAAGTTATCAGCAACCACCACCAGTGTCTAGACTCCATGGGGGGATCTATCATGCTGCTGCTCAAGACTTACGTCCTTCAATTCAAAAATTCTCCCTGCAGAGTCCAAGCGCCAAAGACTTTGACAATACCTAATCATTAATATCATCTGCATTATAAACATTATTTTACTTCATTCTCTGGTCTCTCCTGATTGAAATACACTGATGCTTCTTCTGCAACACTTACAACACTGCAGAAAAGCCCACAAGCTTTTAATTAAATGTTTTTGATGCATACATTCAAATTTACTATAATCAATTCATAAAATAGTTTAACTGAAACATAGTTTATGTGTAATTTATATTTCACATCTTATTGACATCTGCTGCTTTTAAAGCTAGACAGAATAAAACAAGAGAGTTTGCATTTTGACACACTGGCAAATCACTGAATCAAAATTGTTGCAGCTGTATGTGGGTCAACGAGAGGCTGAATGGGTGGCCATACTGTACAATATGGCACCTCTCTGAGTCTGTGAACACAGAGAACTGAGCGTGCTAACCAAAGGAAAGCCTCAGGGCCACGCGACAGGACCCGTGGAGCCACTCGAGTGATCCCCTAGCCACCGCATACAGTCTGCCTTTTACCTCCTTGTGTGTACACAAAGGGGAACTTATCCGAGTCCCCCCCCCTCCGCCTGATCCCTTTCACCCTTCTCCTTTCCTCCTCCAGTTCTCCCCACCTTGTTCCCCCAGCCCTTCATAATGAAATGGAGTCAGGTCCTGCGACTGCATAATAAAAACTCGGCCCCATTGCCAAACAATCACAGCAGGAAAGGTAGGAGAGATCATCTAAAATCAATCCAACAGAAGATGGGTGACCTGATACTGCAGGCTGAAAGAGAGCAAATATTCTACCACCTCTTTATACTCTAGGAGCAGTATATTTTCTTATTAAAAGGAAAGTTTAACCTGTGGTCAGGCAGAAGTTTTACATTATACAATGTACTTTTATATGCCATGTATGTAAGAAATATAATATTACGCTCTAATATAATAATCATATGTTTTATGTAAGAAGTTAAGGGTCATGAAGCTGTCGTATCATCAGTAAACACTGATTACAACTATGAGTGAAGCTATTTGAAGGGCAACATACATAAACTCTGGACATGCCGTCACAGCTTAAGTCTCAAAGTCACAGCTGAAGTCTGACATCCATCTACTCCCATTGTGTCTGAGCTCTACCAGCCATGTGTGCTCGATCTGTCACCAGC
Organism: Scomber scombrus; assembly: GCF_963691925.1. Classification (NCBI taxonomy): domain Eukaryota; kingdom Metazoa; phylum Chordata; class Actinopteri; order Scombriformes; family Scombridae; genus Scomber; species Scomber scombrus. The sequence continues at coordinate 13,453,497 of NC_084987.1, forward strand.
AGAGAGTACTGTAAAATGTTACGTTTCCTCTGGCAGTGCCTTTACAACACAGGGGCACAGAGGCCACACACAGCTCCGAGAGATCCAGCGATGAGAGTAAATAAACCAGGGGAGCCATCCCTGACACCATGTGTGGCAACGTACAGTGCAGACGGGTGGGAAAACAAAGTCGGGTCAAGCATGATTACCTCCTCACCTTTTCTCAGGATGCTCTGTTACAGTTGTGTGTGGCAAGGCTTAATCAAATGACCTCCCTGTGAGATCATAATTGAGCTTGACCAAAACAATATTAGAAATTATTATTTTTAATGTTCATGTATAGACAGAAAAACGTCTAACTCCCCTAAAAAAACCTTTGTAAAGAACAAATGTTGTAGTAAACAGTTGTAGTATTTAACCAAAAAAAGTGTCATGGAAAATTGTCTCAGATTTTGCAATTTCTAATATGACATATTGATATGCATGCATAATGTTTTATTGTTGCATAATGATTAATATTTAACTGGCAGAAATTAAAAACATGCAGTATTTTCTTTATTTGTCTGTTCAGTAAATTATTGAGGAATGCCACAAATGCACTGACCTAAGCTCAAGCTTTTTGATGTATTTACAACTGGTTAATGTTAGTATTACACGTGTCATAACCCTTTGCTATGTGATAAAAGGCAGAGAGTATTACATTTATCAAAGTAAATCACGTAGTAGAAAAATGTTACGTACCTAGTTGGACAGCTCTGGAGACAGCTTGACAATTAATTTTGGCAACAAATGCATTACCAGAGGCTGAATATTGTTTACTATCCAGGTTTAAATGACCAGATCGAAGTCAGATGCTTAGGGGGATACTCAAGTAAGTGCCAATCAAGACAGATTGTTTATCCAAGAAAGGCTTGGTAAACATGCACCCAAGTTCAGCCCCTCTGCAGGTTCTCCTCGTGTGTCATGAGGTGCCGAGGAGAATTCACCTTACAGTATTCCAGAGCCAAGCAAGCCATCGTCACATGGATTGGGAGTGACAATGCTGACATTTCAACAGCTATACACTACGAAACACACATGCCTAATCTGTATCCCTAAGTAGGATTTGCCTTCAAATTGCTCCATTGCCTGTGGTCCTTCTGTTTGTTGTCGTCCATTGCTGCGCATAGACTTTAAATAAACACAGCTTTGATAAGCAAGGGGCCAGACTGTAACCTCTGACCCATAGCAGTTCCGATCGGGGTCCCGGGGCATGAGGTTCACCAGGTGACACCAGCATAGCTCTAAATTAGCGGTCCTTTTCTACAGAGGAGGATTTATAAACACTGCAAGTGGATAAGGGAGTGTTGGTAGGAAATTGACTTTGTCCAGAGTGTTTTGACCGAGAGGAGAGCAGAGGTTAAGAGGCACAGGATCCAAACACAGCAAACACATAACGTTCCGGTGACCTTCCCAAAACGTTCCCAACAAGTTTTCTATTGAACATTCCCTAAAGAACATTTTAAGAACGTTGTATAAATGTTAGTGTCTAACGTAACATTCCCAAAACGTTCTAATAACCAGATGAAATAACGTTTTTATAAAGTAATTTTTAGAATGTTCCCCTAAAGTTCCCATTTGGTAGAATTTTGGGTAACCTTCCCACAACGTTCTAAGAAAGTTCTATAAATGACGGTTTTTATATAACATTCCTAAAACGTTCTAATAACCAGATGACATAACGTTTTTATAAAGTAATTTTTAGAATCTTCCCCTAAAGTTCCCATTTGGTAGAATTTTGGGTAACCTTCCAACAACGTTCTAAGAAAGTTTTATAAATGATGGTTTTTATATAACATTCCTAAAACGTTCTAATAACCAGATGAAATAACGTTTTTATAAAGTAATTTTTAGAATGTTCCCCTAAAGTTCCCATTTGGTAGAATTTTGGGTAACCTTCCCACAACGTTCTAAGAAAGTTCTATAAATGACGGTTTTTATATAACATTCCTAAAACGTTCTAATAACCAGATGAAATAACGTTTTTATAAAGTAATTTTTAGAATGTTCCCCTAAAGTTCCCATTTGGTAGAATTTTGGGTAACCTTCCCACAACGTTCTAAGAAAGTTCTATAAATGACGGTTTTTATATAACATTCCTAAAACGTTCTAATAACCAGATGAAATAACGTTTTTATAAAGTAATTTTTAGAATGTTCCCCTAAAGTTCCCATTTGGTAGAATTTTGGGTAACCTTCCCACAACGTTCTAAGAAAGTTCTATAAATGACGGTTTTTATATAACATTCCTAAAACGTTCTAATAACCAGATGAAATAACGTTTTTATAAAGTAATTTTTAGAATGTTCCCCTAAAGTTCCCATTTTGGTAGAATTTTGGGTAACCTTCCCACAACGTTCTAAGAAAGTTCTATAAATGACGGTTTTTATATAACATTCCTAAAACGTTCTAATAACCAGATGAAATAACGTTATTATAAAGTAATTTTAAGAATGTTCCCCTAAAGTTCCCATTTGGTAGAATTTTGGGTAACCTTCCCACAACGTTCTAAGAAAGTTCTATAAATGACGGTTTTTATATAACATTCCTAAAACGTTCTTATAACCAGATGAAATAACGTTTTATAAAGTAATTTTTAGAATGTTCCCCTAAAGTTCCCATTTGGTAGAATTTTGGGTAACCTTCCCACAACGTTCTAAGAAAGTTCTATAAATGACGGTTTTCATATAACATTCCTAAAACGTTCTAATAACATGATAGTTGTAACGTTATTTGAGGGTAATTTTCTAACTTTCCCCAGAGGTTCCTGCACCAAGAGAAGTTATTGCACATATGCCATACAAAAATAATAATAATACAAATATTGCACCATTCCCCACAATATAATCATATTTACAATTGCCTCCAACTGAACACCACAAAGACAAAGGAAATGATAGTGGATTTCCAAAAGTCCAAGCTCCTTTTTCAGCCAATTCGTGGGGTGGATATTGAGGTAATGCTAACCTACAAATATCTGGGAGTTCACCTGGACAACAAGTTGTACTGGTCCCCTAACATAGATACACTCTACAGAAAAGGACAGAGCTGCTCTTTTTCTTAAGGAGGCATCATATCCTTAGACATCTACAAAAATATGCTGCAGATGTTTTTACCAATTGTACTGTTCTATGCTGCAGGGGAGGCAACATAAAACAGAAAGATGAAAGACAGCTGGACAGGATGTGGTGGAGCAATGCACACACAAAGGAAGTTGGAAACCATCTTTTCGTAACTCTGACCATCCTCTTCATAGCGCCTTAGTGGAATGAAAGGGATGAGGCAGAGATCCACTGATCCAGCTACGTTGCTGAAAGATTCTGGAAATGTTTCATACGAACTGCCATCAGAATACATCATTTGTTTTGTTGAGCTACAAAGCAATTGAATTTGCCTTCGAGAATCAATAAGTTCTATTCTATTCTATTCTATTCTATTAATTCCTCTTCCCCTCCACCTCACACACACATCATCATTGTAGCAGTTTGATTGAAAAAGTAAAAGAGAATTGTTACCTATTCAGTATACGGCAACATGTAACTTCCACCCAATGGCATCAGCTGATACTCTATGTAATGAATGTGATTTGGGTTGTACGTGATCCCTGAGGGTGGATGGGGGCAGCACAACAATGTTTTTGCCAGCCCTCTGGTCATATTTTGTTTGTTTTAGCTTTAATGGACAGGTTGCCATGTAATGGATAATGCACAGCAAGGTTGTCACTCTTGGGGCGGCTGTGGCTCAGGAGGTAGAGCGGTCGTCCTCCAATTGGAAGATTGGCGGTTCGATTCCCGGCTCCTCCAGTCTACATGTCGATGTGTCCTTGGGCAAGACACTTAACACCTAGTTGCTCCTGTTGCTGTGCCAACGGTGTATGAGTGAATGGTTAGATTCCTCCTGATGTGCAGGTTGGCACCCTGCGTGGTAGCTGCCTGCCATCAGTGTGTGAATGCGGTGAATGAGTTGTAGTGTAAAGTGCTTTGAGTGGTCGAAAAGACTAGAAAGGCGCTATATAAGTACAGTCCATTTACCATTTGAGGATAAAAATCCTGACGTTCTAATAACCTTCTCAAAACGTTCTGGGAACATCATAATAACCTTCTGGTAACGTCAGGAAAACTTGCAGTTTTAACTTAGAACGAACGTTTGAGAGAAAACATTCTGTTAACCTTCTTAAAACGTTCTATTAACCTTCTCAAAACGTTCTGGGAACATCATAATAACCTTCTGGTAACGTCAGGAAAACTTGCAGTTTTAACTTAGAAAGAACGTTTGAGAGAAAACATTCTGGTAACCTTCTTAAAACGTTCTAATAACCTTCTCAAAACGTTCTGGGAACATCAAAATAACCTTCTGGTTACGTCAGAAAAACGTTCTCATAACGTTTTGAGAACCTAAATTTGTTTGCTGGGAAGGCAGCTCGGGATGTGTGATTTTTCTCATCCAGAGTTGTAAATGTATGAAATGTTTGTGGTGTTGATCTTTCTGTATAAGCACAGTTGTCAAATAAAGTTTGTCATGTTACTGTATTATAGACTTAATGTGGTTTCCTACTCTATTATTAACTATCCACCTCCCTTTACAGTCTTTTCTTCTTCAAGTGTGTTTATATACACAATATACAAATTAAAACAGTTTCCCAACATGTCCCAAAGCAAATTGAGGAAAATAACTTTATATTATATAAATATTTCCTCCAGCAGAATAAGGGTCCTTGGCTTATTTGTAGTGGACTTAGCCATAGGTGCAGCCACAGCCAGTGGCAGTCTGAGACCTCTTTGTAGGCTGTCGAACATGCACCAAACCACAAATTATCATTGGAGCAGGAAAGGCCTCCTGCACTATAACCAGGCCAGCCCCTGCCTCCCCAAAAGTTCAGGATTTTATGGCATGTGTCTAAATAAAATTGTTTGAACATTGTGGCAGAGCCGTGGGTGAGCATGCATCAGAGAAAATCAGATCTCATACCTGCATTTGTAACTGATGTACTGTAGGCTGCTGCCAGGGCAAATGCTCAGACACTTTCTCAAATAAATCTTAAAGGTTACATGTCTGTATGGCTAATGTTCAGTATCTCTCCTTGGCCTGTGTTTGCTACGCATGCTGTTCTCTTACTATCTTGTTTTTACGGTCTCTACTTTCTCTTCAGCTTTCCTTTCCTTTTCCTACATCCTGTTCTCACCATGTCTTTGCTTAATTCAGTAAACTTTTTTTTCACGGTTAATGAGGTGTGCTGTAAAGTAAACATCACGTAGAACTGTTTACTTTTGTCTCTGTATAATTTCTGGTCCGTACAGTAGTCACACTTATGCTGTTAGAGTGCCGGGTGGAAATCTTTCCAGCAGTTCTTCGTCATTTGTAACCATCTACCAGGGTGGGATTACTCGTTTTAATATTCCCTTGTCCGTTCAAGAAATTAGGGGCATTTCAGCCTCTACTGGTGGTTTTGAAAGTATTTTCACCCCCCTGACTATTAGCCAGTATGTCGGAGGGTACTCTTTAAATTATTTTTGCTCATATATCATTATTTTTTAAAGAATGTAATAAAATAATAATATAATTCATATATTTATACAGAACATTTAATACAAATGCATCACAAAAAAATACAAATGAAATTCAGAAGAAAAACTTAAGTGAACAGAATAAATATCAATAAATAGGCAAAAAGAATTGTACATTGCAAGATCCTGGAACACATTTTAAAAATTAATAGAGAATTCCACAGTCTCAACAGATACTGTATGCATTTAAGCATATGCAAATTGTAACATTTTGAGTCTTCGTTGGTCTCTGATATATTTTGCCCTAAATCAAATATGAAAAACTCAGCCATACATTAACGTATATGCCTTGTAAAAGGGCATTTAGCAATGTTCTCAACGGCTTGGAGATTGTCAACTGAAATAGAAATGTGGAACTGTGTGTCATCTGTATAACAATAAAAACATGATTCATTTGCATGACAGCAAATACAGACCAAGCACTGAACTCTGGGGACATCATAGCAATTACTCACTATTCACACAACCCCTCAGAGAAACAACATGGTCTAAGCCTGTTAGGTATGCTACAAACCAGAGATAAAACTGTGACAGAAAAAAATCTAACCTGTCAATAACCTAGTAATTATAAATGTGTGATCAACTATATTAAAATCTGCATTTAATTGAGAAACTGCCAGATGTTTTTCTGCTGTCCAGGTTTTAAACTGTCATCAATCCTTCTCTCAACTTTTTCTAATTTGTTTTTCTCTTTTCTGTGTCCACCTCTGTCTTCCAGCACAATAAATCTAAAATTATTTATCCTTGATAGTGTCTCATACAAATTGTGGGACCTGTTGTCCATACTAAAGTGAGTCGCCATGCTTTTAAGAGTTGCTCATTTTGTGCCATGCTACTTGATGAGAATTCAGTTTTACCAGTATGATGTAGATACAGCAATGTAAGCCTATAAGTCAGTGTGCACCAGCCAACGTTAAGATTCTGCTTTTGGCATGCCATGTTGATGACATCAGTAATTTGTCACTCTGTAGACATAGTGTGATTTATGGCTTTTCCCATGCAGCAAAACGTGCCCTTGGTGTTTCTTTATTACATTTAAAACCTATTACTGTAAAATAGGGAGATTACAGCATAATACATGTTTGGAAAAGAGCTGCAGGTTGAGCAAATACGGTGTGTTTTATACTAATAAAGTAGCTGGGTTATGGGTAAATGTTTATATTATTTTACTGCTTGCCTTGAGGAGGGAAAAGATTTCCATTAATAACCAGAATGATGAATGTGAGTAATTACCTTGTATTGTAAGCAATATACTTCACCCCCTAAAGCTTCACACTGTTTTATAATTTGGATTTCCCACTCATGGACTAATGTTGAAAAAATGTGCCTTTTTGTAATGGTGTTGTTCTCTCTCTTGTATTTTCACCTTAGATTTTTATGTCACATCAATGATTTTCTTTTTGTTAAGTTCTGAGCACAGTATGTGACGGAAAATACCCAAAAAGCAAGAAGTAGATAGGTGAAGGACATATCAATTCCTTTGATATCAAATGGACCTTTTAAGATTAGTAATTACCCTAACTGGCACAGAGGGACTTTAAGCACTGATGGACAACCTGCTCACCAGGCAATGGTCACTTTTTGTATATTTGCCCAGTGAGTGATTTGCAGAAAGACATCCTTGTAAAGGCCACCACCATCGCTCTCTGAGGGCACTCTGGGTGCTGACACATCATGTCTATCAACTCCAATACGGTTGTCAGCACAGAACACACCATCTTTGCCAGCTGTCTTCTCCTGTCTGATCCACAGCTGCTTTCTTGTATTGTACAGTGCAAGTGGAGAGGCGCAAGACAGGGAACTATAGAGCTAAAAATGTCTTTTAGCCAATATTGACACACACTCAGTTTGATTGCATTTAACTAAAGTGCTGAAGGATCATCACCACTGGGGATGTAAGTCAAATAAATCTTGTACATTGGTACGCGTGGATCCTGCTCAAGGATGTTTATATTTGGATCCTTGTTATTTATGTGCCAGCATGCATGTTCCCATCTTGAAGTAATGGTATCCAGTCAGTTAACAACAAGTGAAAACAACCATCTGCAGTTCATATTGATAACTTCCTTTTGAGAGGATGTGAAAAGCTCATGCAGAAAAAGAAAGAACATTTTTTCACAGAAGAATCAGTAACCTGTGCGGCCTTGTGACAGTCAGGCACCCTGTAAATGGAGGCCTATAATGTGCTAATAGGTAGAATGAGTCTCACAGTTGTCAACACTGGATTGATGAGAGTCAAGGGAGCATCAATGTTGATGCTGAATGGGTTAATGTCAGCTCTGAGGGCAGGAGGCAGTCTTCACTGGGAGTCCCATCACCATGGTCAATCTGGCAGTTGTGAGAAGTATTCATTAATCATAGTCCTAATTTATTTTCTCACTGCCATGCTGACATACAGAATATTATTACAGTGTCAGTGAGGTGGGAATCTCAATGGTTACAGTTGCCACCGTAGTGCATGCTAAAAGACCCACTGTTATTGTGAGTTGTCATTTACAGTATGTATCTGTGAGCTCCTACCTTCACTTGTATTTGAATGTCAATTTGTAGAAAGGTATGAAGGAGTAAATGCCATTGTTTGAAGGATATCAAATTCTACAGAGCAAAATCATTAGTTACTTAGTTAGTATGTGTAAGTAATATAATTAATTATGTAAAAAAGTTAAAAATTCTGTGAGTGTGTGTACACATGTTGATGATGATACAACACACATAAGTGTATATGGACAACTGCGTTACCAGTTAAATTTAAGTCCCAGAGGTACAGTACCTAAGTTGCAGTATAGATTTCATAAAATCAAAGGGCAGTTTACATTGCAAGCTCAGCACATGCAGTGAAATAATTTGACGGGGCAGTAAACCTTGAATGAGTAACTGTGAAAAGATAAGTTTACTGTTATTTAATATTATTATATATTTATTTATCATTTAAAGTTTTATAAAATTCAGATTATACAGTATATACACAGATTGACTCACTATTATGGTAAGTGAATACCTGTAAGAGTCTTTAAACCATTCTAATGTCTTCATCACTCAGCCTTCAGATTTCATATTGCCATTTCACATTGTGTCAAAGATGGACACAATATCAAATGCTTTATTACAAATTGTGATTTGGAGAATGGCAAAAGACTTAACAGGGGACCATCTAAGCCAGTTTCTTTCCTGCTGAGTTAATAATGATATTTGCATTGAGCAAATGTACTGACCTAGGAGTTAAACCAAGGAAAACACTCTAGATCTCCTCCCTTATGTGTTTTAGCTTAGTGAAGTCAGGATGATGATGAGCTACAGCCTCATCCATCAGAGACACTATATATTAAGTCAGTACGACATCTGAGGACTTGTCCTCTCCTCAACCAGGCTCAGTTCAAATGGTCAACTCACTGGAGGGAAAAGTTGTCTCTTTGTTATCTTTTTTCATTCCAAATAATGTTGTATGAGACAGTTGCAGGGCCACAATGAGTAACTCACACAAGATTTAAAAAAGATCAAGTAAATGAATGCATCATACATCATACATTTGTGAGAGTAGCAGTTGTTCTTTAATTTTTACATCCTTATACTGCCTTGAAACCTAGATACCTGCACTTTTTTGTGTTATTTAATTCACAGATGTTTTTTTAAATCTTTTTATTTTTTCTTATTCGTAACGGCCTGATACAGCTTATATTTATTAGACAATAATTTACAAACAATAAAATTAAGAATCTGTACATCAGAGACTTCAGAAAAAAATGCTGACATTACACAAGCCCTTATTGTGTGAACTTATATTTTCAAGCTTATTAGACATCAAGAATATCACTGTAAAACATGAACCTATTTGTAACAAATGCAATATCCTTTACTTATCTTTCAATATATTCACATAAATAGACTTTTCACTTTTCAAGTTTTGCTTTAGCAAAGAAAGAGCCGAGAAAGTGAAAGACCTTATTGTGTGGCTTCACCAGTAGCAGATAAGGCTAAAGGTTGCTATGGAAACTCAGCCACCTGGAGCCAGAGTCCAATTTAGTAAAACCACAAAGTCAACATGAACGTGTGCTATGGTTGAGGGAGAACGAAGAAAAAAGTTGTGATTATGCGGGCAATAATCAGAAGTCAAAATATATAAACTAAAAGGCCCTGGATACAGTGACACATCACCATTAATTTCCATCAGTTCAGGTAAACTATCACTCTGGGGCACAGGCGGAGGCACGATGACACATTTACAGTATATATAATGTGAGACTGTCACTACTGCAGAAACCATATCCTTTTATTTATCCAAGGCAAGGCCAAATGTTGCGATGGTTACGTGCTTCCTTTAAATGTTTTAAATCAACCACATCTTTTGGAGTGGAGACATTAAACTAAAATATTCACAGTCTCACCAATGTCTGACATGAGAACTGAGAGGCAGTGAATAAGACTGTAGAAACAGAAAAGACAGAAATGGCTTTTAGGCTCGTGTTTGAGAAGCTGTAGCCGACTTATTACCTTTTACTATATTCAAAATGAACTTTCATTAGTTCAGTTTACAAAAAGAGGCTTTAGTTCAAGGTAGACTGATAAAAAAAGAAAAGAAAAGCTATATGTATAGTATTATATTTTTAACACTAATCCAATATATGTAATCGAATACATCTAAGACATAACATGAAAACTGCGGTTGCCACATCAGGTTACATTCACAGTATTTCAGTATTTTTGTAACCCTTGCACCCAGATGCAGAGGTTTATCAGTCATTGATATTAATCTAACGGAAAAATATTAAATTAGCTTCAACATTAAACACATCATACTGTATATGGAGATAACATATAACGTGGGCAGCACTGCGTGAGACGCTGCATCAGGCCTCGCTGTGTTTTCTTATCTGGCTATGATTAGGATGCAGTGGGCTGACATTGATCAGACTGCTGTGGCCAAATTATGCCCAACCAGCCACGAGTCTGGCCTGTGTTAATTGGAGTCTAACTGCACACCAAAGTGATTTCCTTGGTTGCATCACATGTCACATTCAATGGTTATTATGATGTAAATATTCAACATATGCCTTATATGAACATTGCTTTCCTGGTAAGGTCTTCTTGTTCCGTGAGCAGGCTTGTCATAATAAACTGGAGTTTTTGAAGGCAACAATGCAACAAAACAAAAAAAAGAAAAATGACATGAAAAACAATCAGAAAACAGCTAAATTAAGGGACAGTTTCTGGTACCAAGATGAGTCTTGCATCTGACTGAGAAAAATAGCCACTTTAAATAAATAGCTCCTTTAAATGCAAGGTTATTATGAACTCTAAAATATTATATAATTATTTAAAAAGTAAAGTATTACGGTTTATTTAAGGTTTTATTGATGCTGTATATGAAATGACCTTATAAGTACATAGTCTTAGTCCTCAGCAAGGTCAACTACCAAAAATATTTAATACCGTTAACGCTCTGATCTTCATTTATAGCATGTCTGACAACAGTATGAAATATTTCACCATATTGCTCCCCTCTCCATCATGCCTGCCCTAAAGCAAAAGTTCAAACAAACAATCGTAGTCATGAAGCATACCACAATAGCCATGGTAATGTCATTATCAGCACACATTCAGTAGGAATCAAGGTTAGATAAATAGCTGCAAATAGTGAAAAGTCTGATGTCTAAAATAGAAATAAAAATACATATGAAATAACTTTACATACAGTGCTCAGTTGTTGATAGGTTGACTCCTTGGTAACTGAAGTGCATGTGTCTCTTCAGGTCAGACTGTAGAGCTGCAATTTTCCAATCCAGTTAATCAGCAAAATAAAGCAAAGAGGTTTTTTTACTGCTTTTTTTTTTAATTGAACCTTTTTTTAACAGTCAGTTTTTAATCCACCATTCACCACTCATTTTTTAAAATGAGGAAAAACTACAGTTATCTAGTTAGCTCACCATATTGCTAACTGTCATATGACTGGAGGAAACATGACAAATGTGGCTCATGTCAGTAACCAAAGCAATCATTATAACTTGTTAGAATTGATATATAGGAGTTGTTTTTTCTTACATCAGTCTGGAGAAAAGTCCTTTACACTGCCAGTTTTAGCATGGGTGACTCCCGCCACTGGTGTGGTACCTGTCCAAGAACAACTTGTCTGAGGTCACTGCAGAGCCAGAGTCTGACACAGTGATTATAGGTGGTGCTCTGGGTGAGGAAAGCTGCGGTTTTCATGCTGAATATCTGAGAAATCCATTGTGAGCTTCACCTTTTCTGAGGTAGTGCTCAACTGAATTATTTGCCACAGGGAGGAAGCAAGTGAGTCCCCAGTCTGTTACCAGGAGCTATATCTCAGCCATGCTACAGTGTGGATATAGGCCTGGGTGTTAACGACTCACATTCACATCTGTGGTATGCATTTTCAGGTTTTTTCAGTCCATTTGTTTGAACAGGAGATATTAAAATAAGTCTGCAACAAGCTGAGTTATTTGTTAATTTCAACATGAGTGAAATGGGAAGATTTGAGTTTAGGTGTCACTCACTTTGCTTTGCTCCTAAGGTACCGTTGAGGGAAAAGAAACTATAATCCACACTCCAATGGAGCCATTGTGTATGGCAGCACTTACCTCATGTGTACCAGCAGGGACCTTCCACGCAAGCCTCCATGATGGAGGAATTGAGATGTGGGAAGCGCCTGTGGATTTGGAAAAACTATCTTTCTACCTGAAGAGCCATAATGTCAAGCATGTTACAGTCCATCAGCTGGATACCTGCCACAAAAAACATCTACCAAGAGGGCTCTGGAGAGCAGTATCACAAACTTTGACGTTCTTTTTTCCTCTCTTTGCAGACAGCCTGCCTTATGACATGCTACAGCAGGCTCACGCAAAAATCATACACTTGACATGTAAAATCTTGTGTGAGTGTGTGTGTTTGTGTGTGTGTGTGTGTGTGTGTGTGTGTGTGTGTGTGTGTGTGTGTGTGTGCATGCGCATGTGTGCATGTGTTGTGGGTGTGAGGGTGGGCCAACATATGTGTAGCATGTTTTGGGGAGAAAACAGTAAGCAAGATGCGTGTATGGACTGTCAAGACGTGTTTCGTACTGCTCAAGACACATTGTAAACTCTATCAGTCACCCAATAAATCCTGCTGGAGGGAAAACACAACACAAGATATATGGCTGTTTAATGAACGCAAGCCGAGGTGGAGGTGTAGTGGACTGGAGTGAGCCTGAATGGGGTGCATGGGTTCAACGAGAGTCGGGTGTAATCCACTGGGACTGTGCTCAGCTCTGAGAGCACCGGGATACATGGGGGTAGACACAAGGCCCTAGTCACAAGGGGTTAATTGTAGGTGTTTAAAGAGCACATGTCGTTAAAGAGCTGGTGGGTGGAAAGAGTTCTATTTATACATGGCAGAGGTAATGAGGTGAAATTATTCTGTCCGACAGAGATGGGATGTGACCACAGTGGGCTGGTGGAGACTCTCCTGCCCTGGCTTGGTCTCTGAGAATGTTTTCAGTCCAAATACGGGCGCTGAAACGTAAGCTTGCTAATTAATTCCCATTTACATACGGCCAGCTGTGGTTTCCATTGCGCCCTACAGGCCAGGCGCCCTGTCACAGCAGCAGGCGATTGATTGACTAATTAATGATTCCCCAGATGCAACAGTTACACCGAAATTAACTTAATAGGACTCAGACGGTATTACGACACAGTAGAGTTTTCATAACTCTTGTTTACATGATAACAAATATAAACACAGGCATACACATGGCAACTAATCACAAGGATTAGGGGTTTAATTCTGGAGCCATGTTGAGTTTTACTTTTAGAGTTGTATTGAGGGAGGTCTGTAACTATTTGCTTAACACAAAATTGTGTGTTTACAGCACTGTATCAACTGTGAGAGTCTCATTTTGGTTGAATCAATTTCTAACATCTGTAGACTGATTAAAAAATACACTCCATGCTCCACTAGAGGGAGCAACTCCATAGGGATGAGATACAAATGACACTTTGATATTGTACCAGTCACACACTCCCCCTGTAACAGCAAGATATAATGTAATTTAGATTTTATCACAGCCTTCGGCACATGTAGTTTTCCTTTTAATTCCCAGGACTGGCCACTCATCAAGTGAAGTATAATAAGGTTAAAGTGAAGCATAATAAGGTTAATGTGAATGTCAAAGCAGTAATGAGTATGAATGAGCATCACACAGTGGAGTAGGATAAGCTGTTTGACAAACAATTATCTAAACCCATCAGACTGTATCTATGCAATTCTTCTGAAAGCGTTGCAACCCGTACAATGAAAGACCAGTTTCCTTACTCAAAAATAAAATAGTTTAGTGACTGAGAAATGTACCCAATCAAAGGCTTGTTGAACGCCATTAGTGGATTTCTACATCTTCCATATTTTGACTAGACCTTAAACAGCTACTATATTCTGTATGTGTATTTAATTTTACTTTTATACATATTTATACATTACATTATTCATGTGTTGGTGTCCTGCAATATGAGCATCTTCATGTGATATTATTCAGCATTACTCCATATTTTTACATGGCAGTTGTTTTCAGAATGTAAATACTCTTTTTATGATTAAATTATTAAAATAAATAACACACATGCTGTGTACTTTAGTGGTCAGTAAGGTGTGGTCCCTGGCCAGGTCTGTGGCTCATTCTGTACTGACTTTTGATGGACCCTGAATGGAATACAGCCCTGAGGATATCCACAGGGAAGAGCTTGTGGTTTCCAGAATCTGATCATTGGGAAGGCGCATGTAACCGAAGAAAAAAGAAAACAGCAAACTGAACAACTTGCCAAAATCATCATGAAATTTCTCAACCACTCTAAATTGCCAAGGGAAGCCAGATCTCCTTCCCTTGCTTGATAGTTTTCTTAAATTACCACTCAACTTCCTTTAAATCCCTGTTAAGCAGAGTTTTTCCCAATTGATTTTTTATATATTTTGTAGAGAAGAAAACAGAGAAATAGCGCAACACATCCAAGAAGTGAGAATTTGCTACGGCTGTGATTAATAGATGCACACAGCAATGAAATGGATGTCATTCATAGAGCATTTTCCCCTGGCACTCAGGTTACGCAGACTGAAACAGCGTTTGTCCATATTAGCGAGGGCCCAGATTTTACCCTTCCTGTCTGCTGCTGGTAAAGGAGAGAGTCCAGAGCGCTATGGCATGACGGTCAGTGGCACCCGCCCTGCATTTCCATTGGCGCCTGCAGTCCGCGCCAAGCCTGAAAAAGGTGAGATGGCTGATATATACACTCTTACACAAGGCCATCAAAAATAAATGAGAGGCCACCTCATGGAGGTCTTATGGACAAGCAGTATAGATCCCACCTGGCCTCAGACACAGTCCACAGTGACATCTAATATAATACCCTTGATTATGAAATACATATACAGTAATGCTCCTGCTAATACACTCAAAGCTTAAATTGCTATGTAGCTGACACATTATCTTCTTTTGTAACACCATAGCAGGAGATAAATAAAACTCATCAGCATCAGTGACATGCATACTGGCTCGCTGACTTAAACGTCATGAGTTGGATAGGTATTTCATTACGTGTGCTTTTGATTTAAGCACAAGAAGAGTGGCCTGCCTCAGGCAAACCCACACAAAAACGGTGATTCACTGCCTTTGTGTAAATATTCTTTTTGGCTCTTGTCTTTTGGTTGTGTCTCAGTATGACTTTTCCAGAGTAAGGGTGACCTGCCGTGGTCATACAGGGCCTGTCTGGGCCTTCCTCCAATCATTAATTTATTTTAACTTCACAGACACAACTTTTCTTTCTCAAATCTGTCCAGAAAAGAAAACTAGTTATATGTTATAATTACACACCATATATAGTCAAATGTTCAATCAAACTTCTAAACTAAAATGTTATAATCAAACCTGTTACCTTATATGAGTCTGACTACTATCCCCAGATATTGTATGAATGTGTGTTTGTATTCAAGCTTGCCTTATAACTCTGTAGTCTTATTATATCAGTCTCTGATATTACAATAAACTGAAGTGTTACATTCTAACAAAGGCAAAGTCTCAAATCAGAATTTTATTTACTTTGAAGTGCAGCCCAACAGATGGTCTGAGCCATCAATCATGATTAAAAAGACACTTACATCAGTCACCTTTGTCTCGCTGTATGATAAGCTTTTTAGTAAAGGAAACCTGATATAGTTTGACACAGTTAAATACATTTAATGACTGGGTACATGCCGTTAGTCTGGGTTACATCCGGAAAATGTTTTCAGTTCATTGAATTTCTGGTGAGTCACTGAGTAAAATATCACACATCAAGATAAAAAAAGGGTATCTTTAAACAAAATATACCTAGGAAAACAAAAAACAGGAAAGTAAACAAAGCGATAGGTAAGCTTGCATGGCTCAATTTGAACATTTTACAACAAATGGAAGTTTTTAAAGAGCAATTTAAACCTCAAAAGAAGCACTTCTATAAATTGCTTGTCATCTACATTAACCACGTTTAGAGTTTGAGCCCTGCATAGGCTGATTGCTTTTGGATTTACAATTGCTCTAAAAACTGCCAAGCTCAAATATGTTCTTTTTCAACATCTAACCAAACTTTTTTTATGGCTGTATTAAAAGCCACTTTCCGAATATACGTCTGTGTGTATAAATGTGCTGCGTGAATTTAGGATTATGTAAATACGCTCAAAAGGGATATGGTTTGAAAATGTTAACTCCAAGGTAAGCATGGCAGTCTCCCCTCTCCGAACCTCTAAGCACCTATAGCTAATGCAGAGGAAAAACTCATCAACATATCCCTCAATTAAGCCACATTTCGTCAACACCAATCCCAACAGGAGTGATAGAACTGTGTTTGCTGTGTTTTGTTTTGGAAACCCTACAGTGGCCCTTTGATGGAATTCACAGGCCTGTCTTGGTTAGGCAGCTGCTGGAGAGATCATCATCTGCGTTTGCATGGCACCCGCTGAGAGGCCTGAGCACCACGGGATAAGCTCTCCCAGATAATTTCCATAAATATGAGTAATGTGCTTCTTTTCCACTTTGGTGGAGGTCCCTTTGGGAGGACATGGGGATAAATGTGTATGCCATGACATCTGCAGACCAATAAGTTATCCACAAATGTGTTTCTGGATTTACAGAGATTTGTTTATTGCTGTTTAGTAGCACAGACCAACATTTTGATGAGGGCAGGATCTGACCTCCTGACTGATAACAGCTTCCTCATGGTTATCCATGTGTTGAAGCAATATCAACTCATATGATTGAAAACTTTTTTTAGGTTTTTTTATAGTTTATGGCATTGTACACATAGAAACACACAAGACTCACAGGTGAGTGTCTGGTGACACACTGCATGGCATAATTTTGGGCTATAGCGGCAATTCAGTCTCTTCAAATTGGTGAAAAAAATTAACAAAACTAAACAATGGCTGCAAAGTTAGCAACCACTGAGGTCAAGGATGCCATTATTAACAATGCATTCTAAACTTGAGGATTAACAAGATCATCAAATGGACCTCAACTAAATTTTCAAACCAAAAAGTCAATTTCTGTAAACACTGGAATGCTACAAAGTTCACTTATTTTTACATTTGTTATATTTTCTTTCTAGTTTTATTTTCTCTAAACAGTTATAAAATAGATACTTTATATTCTGCTTTCACGGTCCATTTCCAGACTGTCATCCATGTCATCTTTCTGCTTTGGCAACGGTTGCACTGTAAACCCCACATACCTGCCTGTAGGCGCAATTAAATTCATACAAAAAGGTTGACATGGGTCAGGGGCCAGCTCATCCAAAATCAAAAGAGGCTATATAAAACCAATGTGCCTGCCAGTGTTGTAGTGAGGCAGTGAAAGAAAAGAAAGGTAATAACATTTTATCTTTGTATGGAGAGATGTAGAGGGAAAGAGCATAAATATAGTAAAAACACAGCAACGGTAGCCTCCCTGTGACAAAGTGTTTCTTACTATTTCACAACATCTGTAATTAAACTTTATTTGGAATTTCTCGCTTTACTGCGCCATTTTTACAGCTGTCTTTTGATGAAAAGAGACCAGGTAGATATCGTTTGTCTTCTATATCAATAATGTATGTACCTCAATTCTAAATGGCCAGTGAAAATAAAACTTATGACACCAGATTTCAGCTTTTTCCCACTAAGTTTGGGGTTAGATTTAGCCTCTCACTTCTTGTGTTAGATAATATTCAATGCAAGAAAGTGTGAGGAATAACATCAGTATTACATAAAAAAGCTTCATACTTTGCACTATACTGTAATTTAAAATCAAAAAATCAAAAGGGAGCTATTATTTCTGCTTCTGTCAAGGTTTAAATAAATATAAACTAAAACAAGCTTTATATATTTCAACAAGAACTTCAGCTCCCAAAAATTAATCTCACCCCCATTCCCCATTGCAGCTATTACAGATGTTGTCCCCTATGGTGATAGTAGGGTCAAAAATGACAAGACCACCATTTCTTTTAATGGTTTATACTGACTAACCCAGCATAAATCGATTCCTCAGACATGAAAACATCTAGGTTGATTTTGGGTTATTGTTCTTTGAAATATAATTTGTAGTTTTCTGCTCACCCAGCTCTTCAAGCATCCCCTATAGCTCCCCTTCATCGCCTCCACACACTGTAAGTTCAACTGTGCTTGAAACTGTAAATCAAACTCCTCTGAGGAAACTATTTATAAAAACTTGACATCCGGCTTCCTTTTTCTGATTGCTGATTACACCTCAGAGTTTTTGAATGCAGCTTTGCAAGTCACCTCTGGACCAGCACAGGACAAGGTTAAAAAACCTCCAAGCTGTAAATTAACCACATGCATTATCTATGGCCCCAGATTTGATCCACTGATCACCATCTCCTTTTTGCAGCAGGCAATGTGAGGCCTCCTGTCCTTGTGATGATGAAAGAAAAGAGAAAGCTCTTAATGGTTTTACCAGCGTGCTGAATCCCTGCCTTGTCTAATATTAAATCATTGCTTATATTTCTTACAGCTGGCTCAGCTCTGAATGGCAACACAGGCAGTAGTCACAAACTAAAATATGGATTGTACCTCTGAATAAGTTAGACATCACTGTGTATCTCTGTGTGCCTTAATGGGCACATTAATATTGGTGTGCATGCCCTTTTAGTAATACCAAGGACATGACAACATATCACATGCCAAGGTCAGGATTTTTTTGCTTAAACGCAATGGCCCTTCTGAGGTCAGTTTTTAAGCGTGACATGCAAAGAACAAAAAACAATAGTCCTGTGGCTGTTTTAAGAGTTAGGACCTGCAAATGAAGTGTATCGATGGCAACATAAATCAGATTGATTGAATTTTAATAGCGGCATCTCCTCTCACAAAGTTAAAGATGAATCCACATGCTCACAATGTCCTTTGTGGTGAGGGAGGTCAGTGAACATACCCGGGACAAGATAAAGAACATTAGAGAACGGCTTACATTACTCCAAAAGTCTCAAAGAGCTGCTTCAGCCTATCATTGAATATAATCTACTACATATACAGCTTACCCGTCAATATGTTAGTTATGGTATTTGAGAAACATTTGTATAATTTAAAAATTGCACTGTATAGTTTTCAACGTATTCGAAGACATAGGAGTAATTTAAATGCATTTAGCATTTAGACACGAGTCAACATTCAATCACACCTCTGAAGTTATTAAAATATAATATGTAATGTTTTCACACCTTATTTAATTTTGTTAAAATTCATGTAAGGAATATTTAGAATATCAAGTAAATAAATGGTCTCCTCTTGCCACACATTGGACAACTATATGTGACTTTATCAGACTTAAATCGAAAAAGTATAATTTTCACTTGCCATTTTTACAAGTTTGCCAATAGTTTGGTTTAGGCACACACAGTCTGCAGCTTAATGCCAAACTATCATCTTCATACTGTAAAACAACTTAAAACCTTATTTTTAAAGCAAAAAGCGTTCATTTGTCATGATCATTTTTATGATCCTCCCCCACCTCAGGAAAGCCGTCTTACTCCTTAAATGATCTTTTTCCTTCAGCTCTGAGATTGCTTTAATTTCCATCCATGCCCAACTCTGAAGGTGTTGTAAAAAAAATAGGTAAAAGGCCTCTTTCATCAGTAATTGATATGTGCTTGTTTTGGTTCAGTGGCCTTGTGTCACTCTTGCCACTATGTGTTAAGAATATATCAGAGCTGGCGGGGTGTGTGAAGGTGGGGAGATGGTGGAAACAAGTGTGTCATGACCAGAGAGAGTGGCACATACGCCATGCTTGTCAGGATGACTAATAGCCCAGGGCAACAGGTCTCACTGTGGGGTGTTAACAGTCAGCCGGGCCTCAGGTTGTAGCCTGACAGCCAGCCACATGGCTCGGACATGAGTTGGTCACCTGCACCTTGTGTGTCTTAACAGAGCCTTTGTGTCAAAAAGCTTTAATCAACTGGTTTTGTGTTTTTCACTGTAAAAGCTAACATTGCTACAGAGTGGGGGAAAAAAGCTTTGTGCCACATACCATATTACACGGTGAGTAGAATTTAAAAGTGTTTGAAGTGCATAATACTTTAGTTTGTGGTTTTTAGCTCCTTATTGTAAATAAGGACTGTAATAAAGTAAATGAGAATGGCTCTAAAACAAGCAATGTGTGTGTTTTGCACTTATAAGCAATAAGTGCAAAACCCACACATGCATACACAAACATCTTTCTTGTTCAGGTGCTATAAAATGTAAGTATATTCTCCAGTTTGATACCTCTCTACTTGATGAAGCACCAGTTTTGTCTTGAAATTCTGTACATCTCCTACATTTAATAAAGAAATATCAGATTTTTTATAAAGGGAGCATTCTACAGTGTTGTAAGTCCCCGTGGAACAGAAAACATCTACTGTACTTTAAGAACAATCTACTTATGTACTACAAATGTACGATATTTGTATTAAGACACTCACGTGGATCATTTAATGTCTGCTGAAACTGAGAATCTTTATTTGACACGTCAGCTCAGAGAGCAGTTCATCAATTCCGAGTGACATTTACACACTCACTCACCCATAGGAAGTTCAAAGAGGAGCCTGTCCGCTCAACACACTCTGCAAAACTATCTCCTTTACATTTTCTAGAAAGTGATGGTTGGACTAACGCACACAGCTGCAGGCAGCACATCATTATGTATTGCAAGACAGTATTGCAAGACAAGATAGGTAATCCTGTAATAAATCTTGTTAAATCGTGACTTTGTCGCTATTAAACAAAGCGTTGTGTGTAGTTAGAGAATATATACAGATGTATATATTTATGCAGAAAAATGTCTTGCTGAAACACTACCTTGTAATATTGGAGGAAGTGAAACAATACTTAAACTCTAGACAGGCACCGGTTTGACCACTTTGTTAGACGCCTTGGTGAAAACTAAGACACTTGACAGTTGGCCAGCTTCCTGTATGGGGAGAATTCCCTTTTAGTGAGTGTGAGACTCAGTCTTTCTTCTTGCTATATATATTCTTTTAAGTCTGTCTTCCTAGAACTTGTTCTGTCAGTGTTCTCAAGTAGACAGACATTTTGACATAAAAACCTGTATGACTTCATGTGCGTCACAAAACTACCAAAAATAAACCTTGGAAAATGAACATTATTTTGGCTCAGGTTTCTTTCTTTTTTTAACTCACAATATCGAATTTGGCTGGTGAAGTCCACAAGTAGAGTGGCTGCATGTATTTAGACTGGAGCGGACGTGTCGGCAATGTGCCGAGCAGTACTCAGGAGACCTGTTTTCTTCCAGACTTAGCACTACATGCTGCCATGACACAGTACATTGGATATTATATACAGCTGGTCATGTGCATCCAGTACCTCACATGCTGACAGTGAGAGATTCATGCATCTGTCAACACAGACAGTCTCAAGAGATTGCTGGTCAAATGGTGTTTTAAAAAAAAAAAAATTATTGCAGGTTTACAGTGAAGACATCAAAACTAAATTACAAGAATATAATTCATTAAATTCATTGTTAATTATTTATAAAAAAAATAATGTGGATATATTTTAAAACCAAATTTGATCTACTCCTTCATGGTAGCTTTAGTTTTTTTTTAAATTGTTTTTGCTGTAATTCAATATCCATTGCAAAACTATTACTTGCAGATCAACCGAACAAGACCTACCTACACCTTCCTGATCATGCTGTTCTGATGTGCAGATATGTGTACATGTTGTACAGACAGCTATCTATAAAAAATCATTAAAGATCCTGTTTTTAGTGCTGTCCAGAGTGCTGCAATAAGCTAACTTTAGTGACGTCAGCTACACAAAATAAATACAGCACTGCACCACACCCACACTCAACTGACCACTGGTTTCCATTTTGCCAACAGTGGTTGACGTCTCTTCCAATTATGCCTGTTCATTTGCACATCAGTGTTACACTGGAGCGTGGGTTTGTTAAAACAGTGTTAACAGCCAATTAGACGCGAGTAGAGGTGGTGGATTTTATGTTACCCTGGAAGACAAGGCCTTTCCAACAGCATTTTACTTTCCAGGTGTGTTAAGCCGTTTTTATATGGTGTGCACTGGCAGCAGTGCCCACCCTGTAAACAGTAATATAGAATGTGTCAGGACAATAAAAGAGGACCACCAGAAATTTGTTGTAAGGTTCAATTGACTTCTATTCATAAAGAAATCTTTTTTGGTGAATGCGTATCTGCCAGTTCATGTAGGCTGCTCTGGCAAGCTGTATTGTTGTAAGATGTAAAGGTGAGATGTAAATAAATAAACATCTATATCATCAAATATTTTTTGTCATTTTTTCCAATTTTGAAAACAGTTTTGACAAAAAAGACTTATGGTTACTAAAATATAATTGAATATATATTAATTTAATACTTGTTTGTGAGCCTATGTGTTTGATCAACAATACATTTTAAAAGCAAATGTGCCAAATTGAGTTTCATGCTGGTTACAATAAACAGCATCCGTGATGTTTTCATACTATTATTAATGTTCTCTCATGTTGTAAAAGACTTGATTACAACCACCTGAGTATATTTCCAGTTGAGAAACGGAAAAATGTTTTATTTTCATCCATATCTTCAATCTCATAAAATGCCTGCATTTTACTGTATATGGTTATAAATGTACTGATTTTGCATTTAACATGTACAGTAAGGTGACCAAAATCTGGCATAAACGCCATGTTATGTTAAATTCTGAATGATATGGGTATCATATATCTCTCAAGGCAGTTATTTTTGTGAGTCATGCAGTAATCTGAGGGGAATATTTTTCCTCCAATCCAGAGATGTGACTGCCTGAGGTCTTGGCAAGGTCCTGCACAGTCCGGGAAAAACTCCACTGAGCACTTGTGATT
Organism: Scomber scombrus; assembly: GCF_963691925.1. Classification (NCBI taxonomy): domain Eukaryota; kingdom Metazoa; phylum Chordata; class Actinopteri; order Scombriformes; family Scombridae; genus Scomber; species Scomber scombrus. The sequence continues at coordinate 13,476,446 of NC_084987.1, forward strand.
AAGTGTCTTTATTTAAGCCCATGAACCCAAACGAGCAATCAGAGCCAAACCGAGGCTCCAAACTTCCCCAAAACCATGTTGCTGGAAGCTCTGAAGAGTGTTACTGACCGACTAGCATCATTTCTCTCCTGTCAGCTGGTACTGCACACTGCACTTAAGCTGTTAGATTCACTCAAGTTAAAAACTTTCCAATTAAACAAAAAACATTTAAAGTTTTACTTTTAAGTAAGAGATGTGTAGCCATAATTGTTTTACTGAGCAAGGCAGTACTTACATTTCTGCCAAAACCTAAAATATGCCCCTTAATGAAAGACTCAGTGCTGTTTTATTATCATTGTAGCTCATTTTAACAAAAGAATTATGCATAATTATTCCAGTGTCTTGTCCTGGTATATATTTTCCTCTAAACTGACAGATCTAGGACATTCTGTCTCCTGGCCTCAATCCAGACATCTGCAGTGGCCTCATTTTGTTGTTCATCTGACTTATCATGGCTTTGTTTATACATACATACTATGTAATACATGTGTATAATATAATATTCCCATGTATAATTCCTCTCTGCAAATTCTATGAAGTCTGCATTAGTTTAATACTTTAAAAGCTTGTGGAGGTTGTGAGAAAAAGTAATCAGAACAAGTTGAGAAACGCAACATGTCCAAATAATAAAGCCTGTTTTGTTTTCAGTGGTTTTTATGAATGAATTTATGTTCCTGTGCCCTGGCAGTCTGGTCTTGTCTCTACCTGTTTGATGGTGAAAGTCCCACATTCTCTCTGTCTTGCTCATGTCACTCTCCCTGATTAGCAGATAATGTCAAGGAAGTTGAATCATGGACGTGTTTTTATTTAGTCTTCTAGACAAGATCCTCTGATGCCCTATTTGATAAAACAATACATTACTATATGCAACACTGGTGCCTGATGATTTAATAGCCAACTGATTTGATTTGTTGTTTCAATACTCAAACAACTGAACACTCCATTTAACCGTATACATTATGATAAGCTTTTAACAAACACAGCTTAAAGAATCAAAGGGATGTGATCTGCCTATTTGTGACATACAGGTGTGACACCAGCTGGGTGTGGGGCCTAAGTGGGCGTTGATGTCTAGACATGCTAAAACACTATTTTTAGATCCATTTAAAGGCATGAGTTCAGCATTCATTGGGTTAAACGCAACACACACACACACACACACACACACACACACACACCGACACACCGACACACACACACACACACACACACATTGTGATGATTCAGTGGCACTAACTTGCGAGATCTGATGCAATACTAGACCAAAACCTGGCATGCTTTTTGCTTTAAGGTCATTTTTGATCACAGGTGGTGTTGTAGATCAATGCTTTGAGAAGAAGTTCCCAGTGCAGTATCACGTAATTAATTTGCACATGAACACATGCATGTCACATGGGGCTGTTGTTGTGCACATTTCTTCCAGAGGGCAGTAACAGTCAGTGGGGGTAAAAATGTGGCATAAACACAAGTTTCAATACATTAAGTGTGCAATGTGTAGAATTTAGTGGTATCTACTGGGACGGACTAGGTAGAAATTGAATATAATTATTCATAAGAATGTTTTAATTAGTGTACAATCCAATGCAAATAAGAATTGTTGTATTTTAGTTACATTAGAATGAGCTCTTTATATCTACATGGGTCCTCTTCCATGGAGCCTACCATGTTGTACTGCCATGTTTCTATGGCAAACCAAACACTGACTGTAAGAAGAGCTTTTCACAATTTTTGTGACTCTCACAGCCAATGTTGGTTCTCCAAAAAAGAAAGAGAGAGAGGTGAGGGTGAGGGGTTGCAATCTGCAACTTCACTGCTACATGCTAATAAATCCTACACGCTGCTCCTTTAAGAAAACCTTTTGCAACTGATTTTTATGGTAGGAAATGTATTTAACATGGTTTAAAAGCCACAATGATTCTAACAAGTTAAGGGCAGAATATCAAATCTAAACAAAACCTTGATTTAACAAAACAATCTCAACTCAGGTTTCACTTGCTAGATTTTTCTAGTGTTCTCAACCCTTTCACATGACCTTCATCAGCAGATGTAGGTGACTGCTCACATGAGAGTTCAGTAGCTGTTGCATTGCTTTGACTTCAATGCTGGCTTACAAGTTTAGTTTAGTTCAGTGTAGACTTTGGGAAAAAAAGCAATTACAACTCAAAGTCCACTAAATAGCTTTTTCCAGAACTTTCAACTGTATCATACATAGATGCAACTGTTTTTTGATGTAGGATATACAAATTGAATGTGTTTTTAAGCCATGAGAAAGAGAAATAAGCAAGTCAAACAAAACTACATAGGATAGCTTTATTTTTATAATAAACATGCTGTTGGTGAAGATTTAATCCTGACCTTTAGTCCAGTATGTTTGCCACTCCTCTTTATTCTTTAAGCATAAATTTGACATAAAGGTATGTCTACAGGAATGAGGTAAGTATGTCAGAGGAATGTTTTTTGCAAGCCCCAAATTCTTTTGTGATGTGCAGGGCATCATATATGTCATTCATTATGTACATGAGACAGCCAGGCATCTTAATCTTATTGTTGATGACAGACATAATTATTATGTCAACAGCTGGGAACTCTGGAGTTGATGCTTTTGTTTCTGTGTTTTTGTTGTATCTGCATGTAGCCTACATGTATTTCTATGTGTGTGTGTCTTACCCATCTACTGTTTCTGCAACAGAGCGTGTGTCACAGCAGGTTCAGACGCCCAACACACTAACCTGTTTAACTCACTCGGCGCCTGAGCCACTGACGGAGGCCCTTTACTGCTCCTAGCTGGTCCAGCCCCTAAAATAAGCTCCCGGGCTGCGGCAGCGGTTAGGACCCAAACCAAGCCTCCATTCACCTCATCAACCCAGCTGTTTATTTTCAGAGGCATTAGAGGAAACACTCGACAGGGCTTATCAGATCCAAACAGTCGCACGTCTTTGTTATGTTACACACAGGCCTCCTCTCAGCTCAGCCTCATTTTCAGTAATTGTTTTCTTTCTTGCTTGGTAGAATAACACGGAGGGCTACATTTAACACAAGTGGTAAGGGAATCCGTCAGTGTAAACAAGGCAGATACAATGCACACTGGGATTTTATCTGAGCCTTTTCTGTTATTCTATGTTTTTTAAGGGCTGGGTTGGAGCAAATATTGGAGTGTACATATGTTGGAGTGAAATTGGTGAAATGCAATACAGGCCATTTGACGCAAAGACTGAAACCTCCCATACATACATCTGTTTTTCTCCATTACTGTGTCATTGCTAAACACCTCTAAACATCAGACTTTCTCTAGGCTAGTGTAAAAGTATAGGTCACTCCATAATTCTTAATAATATGTGAATTTATAAGTCTTACCTAACTAACAAACTATTCTCTGGTTTCCAACTAGCAAAATATACATTTGCAGCTTTAAAATCTTCCTAAAAGCTCTCATGGATAAGCTGTTGGAGTGTGGTGTAAAAAAAAAAAAGAAAAAAAGCTGTGATGCAAAAGAAAGGAGTTGTTGTGACACTGTAGTACACGTGGTCAACATGGTGGCAGTGTTGCACTGTCTTTTGGACACCTGGAGCTTTTGGTGCCACTCAGTACCAAGCAGCTGGAGACAATGCAGTGGATTATAAAGCAGCCATGTGGATCAACAGGCTGATTTCACTAAACTGTAATATACAGCGTACTACATATGTAAGCTTAACTGTGCTTCAGATTGTAATGGGGAGGCATGGAAAATACACAATGTGTGGGTTTTTTGAAAATATTGAGTTGTGTGGCGAATTATGTGAGATCTAAACATTTCTCCTTATCATGAGAGACAGCTTCAGTAGAGAAATCAGCACGTTTTCAGCTAGCAGGAAATGTTTGCAGTCACTCATGACTGACAACACAACCTCTGTTCAGCCGCAAGGTCCTCACACAAGCCAATGCTACAAGTGAGTACTGAGGCAAACATCATCCAAATCCCCCGGTCCACCTCCTGCTGCCAGCGGGAGCCCTCGTAGATGGGCTGAGCTCAACTCTGCCAACTGCACCATAAAATAAACACACAGTAAATCCAGCATGATTAACATTAATCATGATCACGTCACTACTAATGCACTGACTGAGGGCCATACAGTGAAATCACACTGACCTAGACGCTTGTCTCCTCAGCAGGAGGCAGTCAGCACAGACAGGGCAACCTTCAACTATGCTGTGATAACGAATAAAATGTCATTAAACTTGAAATTAAACAGTAGTGTGGTGAATGAATTTCAGACTGCGAATGACGTGACCCAAAATGCACAAATCAACATGGGTGTTAGACACGGTAAACTTCACTTTATTTGTGTGACCCCTGTATCTGGAATGAGCGCTGCTTTGAAAACATGCAACTTTAGGGAAAGACATTTATTTAAAAGCCTCTTTTCAAATGTGGCAGTGCCAGACACAGTTTGACTAAAAGGTCCCGCAAGGCTTGTAACTTATTGTGGAGGATTGGATTTCAGCTAAAATTAGCCATCAGACCCAATTTATTACTCTGATTGAGGACTCTGAAAATGCCAGTAACGGGCTCCCCATTATATAAGCTAAGCTCTGAGTTGAAGATATAATGTTGCAATTTAATTCAACCCACATCACTTGTGAGGCAAATGTGTAAAAGTGGTAGTAATAGAAGCTTAGGTTTCCCCAAAGTATTGAACTGGCGTGAGAGGCTTGGAAAAACAGCAAAATCCCTGACCAATTTTATGGAGGTGGCAAAACAAGCATCTTTCCTTAGGTGACTTGACTTATTAAACCCACTGGAGGCTGTGAGTTATGAAGTGATAGACCAAATTCAAACTGGCACATTGTAGCTCAGTCAGTTTTAAAACAAAATGCACCTCAGTTTGGGAGCTATGAATAGGATCTGGTCACAATTAAAGTGTAACATTGACATTTTATCCATGATGTTAATTCAAAATAATTCAGCCTATAGCTCATGTTTAAGTTACAAACAGATATCTAATATGGCAGTATCCATTCATAACCA